>NC_139940.1:47500038-47620038 GCF_963454915.1 Gymnoscopelus microlampas | reverse complement strand
CGCTGCGAGCTTGTAGCTGCTATTTTTGAGAACCACTGTCCTAAAACACATTTCTAAATCGTAAGAGTTTTTCTTTTACATTATTGTTCTACCGCTATATCCCCGATAACAATTAAAATATCAATAGTAATACACAATTCAATATTTATTCAAAAAGGTTTGTATCTTCTCTCACCTGCTGTCTGACTCTTCAGCTGGTTTACTTCACTTTCTAACTGGATTATCTTCAGGGTCAGGTTGTTGTTGTCAGTCTTCAGCTGGCTATTCTCCCCCATCAGCGTGTAGTAGTCAGTCTTCAGTTGGGTAATCTCCAGGGTCAGGGTGTCGCAGTTGGTCTTCGACGGGTTAAAAATAATCAAAAAATAAACATTTTTGGACATACAAGGTTTCCACCCGACGGCAACAATATAGCGTATATGGTTCTGTATCAGTTTATGAGTCAGTTTTAGCAGATTTCATTCTAATTGGCTACTATGACTATTCATTTCATGGGCCTAGCTAGGTCAACCTAGCCTGGTGGATCAGAAAAGTAAATAACATATACACGGGATATGGAAGGAGTAGCTTGGTATTGTTTGAGCTGGTGTCGTCAAAATGATCCCTGATGTTTACTGTACCTCTGTATCGATGGTGCCATCCTCTGAGGCACTGAGTGTGCAGAACCACAGCACCACAAGGAAGGTCCGTCTGCTGAGCAACCAGAACCAACTGTCCCACGAGGAGGAGGCCATGTTCCTGGTGTCAGCAGCATATAATAAATACAATAGAAACAACTGGAGCTTCCACTCCTCCGTGCAACAAGGACACTGTATTGCTGGGAAGTTGGCACTTCTTCTATTAAACGGATGGACACGGAGGTGGGGAGGGCAGGGGGTGTGGGATGGTGAAGTATACATGACCCTTGCCCTTTGTTTCATGGACAGAACACATGTGAGGTCACACAGGGCCAGACTGAGACTATAATTCAGGCCAGGGGTAATCAACTGATTACTGAAATAACATCAGCAGTATTTTAGTAATTAGTAACACTGATCAAGAGTTAAGCACATCCAGAAAGTCATCCAGTATTCATAGAACCGTTGATATCTTCCAGACAGTCTCTCTCTGGATATTAGGAAACAACAATGAATTGAGTCGGCTGAATTAAGTAGGATGCCCAGTTTTGCCCAAAGTGTTGCCCCTCTTTTCTATTTTCTCATCCAGTATTGAAAATATATTTTACCAGGAAATTAGAGCCACATGCATGTGGGAATCATGTCTCTCTGTCTTTATATCTAATTATCTATTAATATGCTTCACCAATAAACATCCCTGCTCCACCATGTAGATAAGTCTGCATGGCGTCTGGAGGACACACACACACTCTCTCTCTCTCTCTCTCTCTCTCTCTCTCTCTCTCTCTCTCTCACTCACTCACTCACTCACTCACTCACTCACTCACTCACTCACTCACTCACTCACTCACTCACTCACTCACTCACTCACTCACTCACTCACACACACACACACACACACACACACACACACACACACACACACACACACACACACACACACACACACACACACACACACACACACACACACACACACACACACACACATCCTGTCATAGACGGCTACCTTTTGCAGAGCAATGCTGTAATCTAAATAATACATTGGCACAGCCTATATCTTTTCTTGCATTATCCTTACACCCCTGCACACAGGTCTTTATTCATGTTAATACATAAATGTAATGTCAAATGTTAATAGATAAATAACTATATGTTCGAATAACTTTAAAACATTTTTTTTAAAGGTATAAGGTAAATGATATTCTTTTGTTAAAATAAGTGTTACATAGCTCTATATTCTGATTGTTCACTAAGAAGAGTCTCCATGTCTCTCCAGCTCTTTATTACGTAAACAGAACATGCATTTTCAGGACAGGATAACAATTTTATCCAATCAGGAGTGAGCGCTCACTCAGGTTGCAGATTAAACAAGTGAAATTTTAAATGCTGACACAAAGATGCGATAAGATGAGAGGTCTAGCCAACACCAACTCGAGACTCCTGCATCGCTGCCCTCCACACTCCTATCTAACATCAGGGTCTTGAGCTCTACAGTGTCGTTAGCTAAGCTGTCGCGCCGCAGTGCATCTACGTAGGTGGTGCGCTTCTTGCCTTTCCTGGCTTTGCAGTAGGTTGGTTCCCATAATGTCAGTTTGCTTGCTTCTAGTTCCGGGTGCCTGACTCATCAGTGCCCTGCCAGCCTCATCCTTCTCTCTCTGACTTTGTCTGTGACCCGTGGTAGGTCCCCGTAGAGATCCACATTTCTGATCCGTCCATGTGACACCTAGTGCCATTCGTAGCATCCAGGACCCTTTCCTGTTGTGCTGTGAGGGTCCATGTCTCAGCCCCATACAGCAGTACTGACTTCACTGACACAAAGAAATGAGCAGACAAAATTGTAACTGGAACACTATGAAATTGAAGCTGATAAATGGGTACTCTCTTCTGATTGAATGACATTTTGCAACACTATATAGCAATGATTACTATGATTATTAGATGAACTGCCGTGGAGTTTCTTTCAACAGGACAAGCACATGGATCTGAACATCTACCTTGGACTGTATCTAGGTCAGGTTTGGCTAGTTAAAAAAATTAACAGATCACATGTTTGTGTGCAGTAAGCTTTGGACTTGGACTTTAACTTGGATGAATTAAACAGAGTAAGCTCCTCAAGGTCTGTTTGTATCAAGCAAATAAAACAGTTGGTTCTTATCGGTCAGTGTACTTCCTCGCAGTTATGAGTCATCCCTTTGAAACCACAAAATAGGTTGTTTCGCTCCCTATTTTATATTTTTTTATTTGAAATTAAAAAAACACATCGCTCCTGGTTTTCATTTGAAATTAAAACTAAATCGCGTTGTAGTTATTATTTCTTTTTCAACAAGAAAAAAACAGTTTAATAAAACAGGCTTTTGCAAATTACTTTTCCCTTTTCTCAATCTTTATAAAAATTGGCACTAGAATTATTACATTATACAATATTGTAACATTATGATTTCTAGGAAATTGATCTTGTGTAAAACTCTCTGTCTGGTTGGAAATACTGTTGTACCATGTTATGTATGTGAATGACTTGGTTATCTTTTCTAACTATAGGATTAGCACTAGTGGCATGTAGAAGCTTAACGTACGACTTTTAATGATGTGGTTGCTGGTGAGAGTAAGATGGCACAGTGCCAGCCAGCTGTTTGCTGACTTGGGGGTAGGCACCCTCACCTACAAATCCTCGTGTCGTCTATAAGAGTCAGACAACAGAGGTTACATGCAGAGGTTTTAATGCATCCTGTTGTAATGGCTTCTCTTCTATCGCTACAGCCCTATAGACCAGTGGTTCTCAACCTGTGGGTCGGGACCCCCAGGTGGAGTGAAGTGACAATTTAAGGATTTTTAAGACCTTTTTAATACAAAATAAAATAAGAAAAAATAAATGAAATGAAAAAAGATAATTACTGCATCAAAAGTATTAAACAAGCGATACAAACCTCGCGAGGCGTTGTGAGCTTGTAGACCAGCTTTTTTTTTTTCTTCTTTCGTTTCTTTCTGCTTTCTGGCAGAATGTGCAGTACATTTTGTCTACACCGTCAACTGTGTCTCATCTCAGCCATGTTTATATTTCCAACTACTCTGCCCTGAAAGATCGATTAGTTTTCTGTTTCTTTTTAGCTGGCCCTATATCACTATAATCAACATCGTCTTCATATTCGTCTACCCTTTCCTCTTCATGGGCCTGCTCTTCGTTTGTTTTATTAGTGGAGGTTTTAAAGAATTTGGTGAGGGATGTCTTTTTTTTCGGCGCCGCCATTGCATAACCTGTTTGAGTGTGTCTGTCTGACTGTGTGTGTGTGTGTGTGTGTGTGTGTGTGTGTGTGTGTGTGTGTGTGTGTGTGTGTGTGTGTGTGTGTGTGTGTGTGTGTGTGTGGGTGTGTGTTTGTGTGTGTTTACTGCGGGGCGCAGATTCGGCGCTCCGCTGCAACCACAAATGGAGAATCTGCGTTCAACATAATGCTCTATGATTTCATTGTTATATGGTTGTCTTCATATACAATGTTGTGTTAGGCTACTACTTTATGTATTATCCAAATAATAATTTAAATATAAATGCACTATTTATATATACATGTATATATATTTAACACTTTACCAACCGGCCAAGGTTGGTAAAAACACACACACACACACACACACACACACGCTTAACTAAAAAGCATCGGTTTGTTGAAGAGAGACATTTTCATAATGCTGACGGAGACAATGATGTAGGACACACTCAAAGTCATTGGAGATTTGGAATAATTCATTATGCAACATTTTAATTTGCTTCAGTAAATCTTGTTTATCTTACCATCTGTTTTTAAGCTTAACTGCTTCAGCGTAAACATCAAAAAAGGTTTATGTGGAATGGGGGGGAGGGGTCCCCAGATGATGAGCTTAATGTGTAACATTAATGACCTTTAAGACCTTTTTAACACCAAACTGGTGTGTCTATTCTGATGGCAGACCCCTGACCCCTGTCCCCTGACCAGTGTTGACCCCTGACCAATGTTGACCCCTGATAGGAGCGCAGGTCCGCTGTGGTGGAAAAAGTACTACATTTTTTTACTTAAGTAAAAGTATCAATACTGCAATGTAGAAATACTCTGTTACAAGTAAAAGTCTGGAATTCAAAATGTACTTGAGTAAAAGTACAAAAGTATTGGTACTTAAAAGTAGCAAAAGTAAAAGTACTCATTTTGCAGAATGTTCGCATTTCAGGTTTTCAAATGAATAACATTCTTTTGAAAATAGCAGATCTACAAGCTAACAATGTGTCTCATCACGACGCATTGTGAGCTTGTAGATCTGCTATTTTCAAATGGCCGACATGTATATAGGGCTGAAGTGCTTAATGTATGTTTTGTAATAATAATCAAAATCTACAAAGTAACTAGTAACTAAAGTTCACAAATAAATGTAGTGGAGTAAAAGTACAATATTTGGATCCGAGGTGTAGTGGAATAGAAGTAAAAGTATTGGAAATTGGAAATACTCAAGTAAAATACAAATACCTCAAAATTGTACTTACTTACGGAAATATTACTTTCCACCACTGCAGGTCTTCGTGTCACATGTCAACTTGTGGGCTTGTAGATCTGCTATTTGTGAAGATTTTTGAATCGGTCTCAAGTGTATCACATAGATCTCTAGGTGTGAAGGAGACGACTAAATGTAATGTAATGTATATTTATTCTATCACTACACTGACTTCCTACACTCACTACATTCAGGATATGTCTATACACTACACTGACTACATACACTCACTACTGTACATTCAGGATACAGACAGCATGATGCTGCAGTGAGACTGGCCAGACTGGCCACTCTGTGAAACATCAAGTACTGTAACACATAGCTGCAGTTGCATGTTAAAGCCACACGGTGGCAACCAAACACCACTCTAATCTATCAAAGTAACAGTTAGAAGACCTGGTGAATCTTGCAGTAACTTTACAGTTAACAGTGTGTCAACATGACAGCTCATTTCATAGACTTGAGTAATACTATTGTCAAGTCAAGTTTTATTAAGTGCTTCCACTGCTCAGTTTACAAGGTCGGGTTACAATACAGTAAGTTATGAATGAATCACTGTAACAGTCAAGGTGTTTTATCACATTACAGTACAGCTGTGACAACATTACACACAGTGATAATATTGCATTAAACCTCATCTACAGTGTAACAACACAAATATAATAACATCAAAACGCCATAATAAAAGCAACAAAGCAAAAACAGTGCAAATAGAATATATAGGAAAATACAATAAAAACAATGTTATTGTGTGTGTGTGTGTGTGTGTGTGTGTGTGTGTGTGTGTGTGTGTGTGTGTGTGTGTGTGTGTGTGTGTGTGTGTGTGTGTGTGTGTGTGTGTGTGTGTGTGTGTGTGTGTGTGTGTGTGTGTGTGTGTGTGAAACATTACAGAAATATCAAAACGTTCAAAAAATATCAAAAAATATCAAAAATATCATACTGTATGTATAGCTCACAACACGTGGCGTTGTGAGCTAAAAATAAAAAATACAAAGTGTGTCCAACTCTGTTTGCTTCAACATGCTGACTGATCCAGAATTCATCCACAGTGTAAATTAACACTTAATGGGTCTTTATAAAGTGTTTGTTTGAGTTCCTTGTTCGTCGTTGATGTTTCCCTGGAGTTTGTTCTAGTGTGGTTATTTAAGTTGCAGTTTTGATCCCTCTGTGAAGGTGTACTTTTGCCACCTGTTTTGTTTAAGTAAAGTGTGCTTCTACGTCAACTCTTGGTTTCCTGTGTGTTCCTTCATTATGGGTCCTTACTCTGAGTCGTAACCTGACTATCTGCACATTTCTAAGTGACAATTTAAGGACTTTTAAGACCTTTTTAATACCTCTAAAATGAAAGAAATAAACTAATAATGAGACCATTACTACGTCAAAAGTAAGCAATTACTACGTCAAAAGTAAGCAACAAACTATACTATAAAGATTTGTCCAACATTGGCCAAATTATCAAATATTTTGACAAAAGAAAAGGCCATGTCATGTCAAGGAACCCCAACCCCCCCCCCCACCCCCCGATCTACAAGCTCACAATCCATATGTGTTGTGACGCGTTGTGAGCTTGTAGATCTGCTATTTTCCTCAAGTTGTTAAAGCAAAATGCTAAACCATCATAGTTGGTGGTTTGTATTAAAGTGGTTATGGCTACAACAGTTTGTACTTCTGTACAAGTTTGAGTTTTTATCATTTCACTACTAATTACTACTGAAGCAGAACACTGAGCTGCAGTTTCATCAATGAAGTGAAAACAAACATCCTTTCTCACAGATTGCATGGTATTCATCTGAACATAACCAATTACCCCATGTTCCAGTGACATTCATGTGACTGTAGAATGCACAGTTCCTGTCTTCATCGTCACGAGGATATCCACTGCCCCAGTACCTGCACAACAAACAACAATGTATTTTAACAAAACCCTCTCCTCAGAACAAAACCCTCTCCTCAGCATTAACTACTAATGTTGGTGCTCCCCAGGGTTGTGTAAGCTCAGCTGTACTTTTCACCCTTTATACTGACAGCTGTCGTACTGAGGAATGTCTGTCTGAATGTCGCACTGACAAACCAGACCAATACATTCTAAAGTACTCTGATGATACAGTCTTGATTTCTCTTTTGGGGAGTTCCAGTGATCCTGGACTGCACCAACACGGAGTAAATAAGGTGGTGGAGTGGAGTGATAACAACGCTCTTATCATTAACACAAAAAAAGACAGAAGAGATTGTTTTTGGTGCTCCACTAGAGATACACATATCCCCCATTACTATTCATAGTGAACAGATCAACCAGGTATGTTCGTATAGTAGGAGTAGTAATAGACCACCTTTTGTCATGGAAAGACCAGATTGAATCAGTGGGTAAGAAGACAAAACAAAGAGTCTATTTCCTTCGCCGTCTGAGATCTTTTGGTGCTAGTAGACAGATTCTTCTTTTGTTTTTCACTTCTGTTATTATGAGTGTTCTGCAGTACTGTAGTACCACCTGGTATGGATGTCTGTCTGTAGCTTTAAAGTCACAACTGCTGCAGCAAGTGAACATTTGTTCAAAGATTGTTGGACAACCGCTTCAGAGGCTCTATACATCTACGTATAATAGGTTGGCAAGGAATATCAATTCAAACACTAGCCATGCTTAGTATGGAGAATAGGTTGCTGCCTTCAGGAAGGAGATACGGTGTTCCAACATACAATAAGGTCAAACGGAAGAGGTTTGTCCATCAGACGTCATTGAGGCTTAATCAGGAGTTATAGGCCAGGGGTAGGCTGAGTGGTGGACATTGCTCTTGTCTTTGCATGTCTTTTATGTATGTATTTTGTTGTTATGTTGCACACACACACACACACACACACACACACACACACACACACACACACACACACACACACACACACACACACACACACACACACACACACACACACACACACACACACACACACACACACACACACACACACTCTAACCTGTTCTTCTCCACTGTTAATGATCACCAGATCTGCTCCTTGGTTCAGACATTCTTCTCTACTTTGCTGCCATGTTTTCACTTCAGCAGATCTGTTGTAGCAGCTGCATCCAAACTTCTTCCATCCACTGGGACACGACTTGTCTAAAGACATCAAACAGGAGATTTACTGATGTATTTCCAATGTACTGATAATCAATTCTAACACATAGTTGTAATTATAATAGTAGTCAGACATGTAGTGGAGTGGAGGGTAAAACTTTTAATTTATTATATCAATGGTGTTTTCTACACCACACATTTACTCAAGTACCGATTTCTGGTATTTTTACTTTACGTTTTTTGATACTTCTACTCCACTACATCTCAGAGGCAAATATTATAGTTTTGTAGTTTTTTTTGTCAATTATTTGACAGTTGTAGTTTCTAATTACTTTAAAGATTTAAATTATTAATACTAAATATATACTTGAATCAATTAAGCCCTATTTTATAATTCAGTTATTTAAAAGTAGCAGATCTTTTTTTTTTAACATTATTGTTCTATGATATGATAGTTGTCATACACCAGCAGTGATGAGTTTACTCAGATGTTCTACCTCTATATCCCGATAATAATTAAAATATCAATAGTAATACACAATTTAATATTTATTCAAAAAGGTTTGTATCTTCTCTTACCTGCTGTCTGTCTCTTCAGCTGGTTTCTCAGGTTGTGGTTGTCATTTGTCAGCTGGGTAATCTCCAGGGTCAGGGCATTGCAGTTGGTCTTCGGCGGGTTATTCTCCAGGGTTAGGTTGTTGTCGGTCTTTGGTTCGGCTGAGCGTCTATTGTCTGAATTATCTGCAAACAGGGGACCAAAAGCTGAAGATAAACACAGTTGATAGAGTTTGTACAACTGAGGTTCAGAAGGTTTGACGAAGGAGAAGACAACCAATCACAACTCTAACCAGCCACCAGCAACTCTACCTGTGCCAACCCGTGCCAACCACTCACCTATCTCCAATCAAGCCGACAACTCCTCCCCTGCCAACTACCAGGGTATTTAAACCCAGCTTTCAAAAAGGGGTCACGTTCGCCCACACAGCCCCGAAGCAGGCACTGTTCAACCTGCTCCTCTCCACCACCACACAACCGGACCGCAGCTGCAGCAGCACAGCACGCAACAGAAACAACATCAATTAAAGGAATTTCAACCGACTCATGACAAACTGTTCAAAAGTTATGGCAAAAGATATAAACTGTGAAATATCGACAAATCAGAATATGGGGCGGGGCTTAGTAACTCCAATGAAGGACAAGGACTCTGTATGACAAACCGTTCAAAAGTTATAGCAAAAAATAGGAACTATCAAATATCGATCAATCAGAAAAGGGGTCGGAGCTAAGTAACACCAATTTGAAGGACAAGGACTTTAAACCGAGTCCATTAAGGTAATGTTAAAGTGGCTACGAAAAGCAGGTAAGAAGTTATGGCAAAAGATAGGAACTATAAACTATCGACCAATTAGAAAAGGGGCGAGGCTAAGAAACACCAATGAAGAACAACGGTTTTAAACCGAGTCCAATGAGGCCACTCACAAGTGGCTAGGACAAGCAGGTCAAACGTTATTACAAATATCGACCAATCAGAAAAGGGGGTGGAGCCAAGTTACACCATTGAAAGACAAGGACTCTGATCTGAGGCAAATGACATCACCTACAAGTCTGTAAGGCAATCAGCTCAAAAGTTACATAGAAAAAAAGGAATAACTTGACCGGCTATTTTCACATTTTGTAGGGGGCGCTATTGAGCCATAAGGCCATGCCCCTTTTCATGGACGATAAAATCTGTGCAGTGCTCGGGCCCTAATAATACATTTTATTTATAATGCACTTAACATTTGAAACAAATCCCAATCTGGGCACAAAGCTCGATTTCACTTTCAAATGGGAGGTATAAAGGAGTAGTTCACCCAAATAATTACGTATTTTTGGTCAATTACACACCCCATGAAGCCTTGAATTCGTGGAGATTCTTTTTGTTTTTGAGCAATTCCTGAGCCAATCATTAATGAATATTTGATGACTGGGTCATCGTTCAATAGGAGACTCAATGGAGACTCTTTGAGTCTCCTACCGGAGACATTAGCATCTTTCCACCGGTCATCAAATTATTGGCTAAGGAAATGTCAGTTAAGTCTAACGACAAAGCTGGTCTAAGTGCAATCGCTTCTCTCTGTGCGTAAGATAGCAGTGTGCTCTGTTTGCTCCAGTAACACACCTCATTTTAAGACCAACACACACACACACACGCACGCACGCGCACACACACACACACACACACACACACACACACACACACACACACACACACACACACACACACACACACACACACACAAAATAGGCGCAATATAATTGAGTATCTTTCCACTCAAACAGAGAGCGTCTCCTTTCAAACCCCAATGGTTCTAATCAGCCCCCCGCCCACAGGAGTAGCCCAATTCTCTCACAACTTGCTACAAAAATCCCTCATGAAAAAATATATAATCTCCTACATTTCATTTTCCACCTTCACATGTGTCTCCTTCTCTAATAATCCAAAAGTGCTATATATTTCATCTCGCAATCTACTTCCGGATGGTTCGTTTTGCACCTTCTCTTGCCACATCGGTCACGGGAAAGAAATAAGCACTGCCGTGGTCTATGGAAACGACGAGCCCAAAGTGCACCCAAATAAGCCCACAATCGCTTATACAAACAGTCAGACCTGGCAACGCAGCCTACGCCAATCATGCGTGAGAGATCTACAAGCTATGGGGCAGAGACGCCACCGTATCTTAGCAACAACTACAGCGCTCACTCTCATTGGTCGTGTCACGCTAAGAGCAGTCTCCAGACAATGGCATCTCAGAGAGCTTGCTGTAGTGTTTATATATCTATGGCTGTAGCCATCACAGTCTAGCCTGGGTGCCAGCCTGCTTCGCTGCGTTCGACGGACTTTTTTTCTCTCTCCAGAGAGAAAAAAAAAACCGCCGAACGTAGCGAAGCAGGCTGGCACCCAGGCTAATCACAGTCAGTCGCAGCTACGACGGACAGGGCGCTGTGATAGCTGCCATGTCGCTAACGCTAACGTGGTTGTCATGCCTGCAGCGGCTGTGCAATCACTTTGTCAACAATGCACGTTCGTGTGGTGAATGTCAATATTGCTGCTCAGTTAGTCCATTGTAGATGGTGTATGTTTGTGTGTGTCTTCTGGAGAACTATGTAGCTCCACAGCAACTACAGTAACTAACGTAATGGCAGGACCGCCCCGTGCTACGCATGTTAGGCTGCATTATGGTCATGTAGTAAATTCAGATAATTTCGCTCAGATTAGAGCAGTGCTTATCAACCCTTTCAGGCCGCCCCCCCCCCCCCCACCCCAAAAAAACGTACTTGATCTGGGGACCCCCCCATTCTGTTTGACTCCGTTCCACAAGTAAATATTGTGAAAATAGCCGATCTACAAGTTCGAAACGCCTCACGTTGAGAGGCTTTGTAAGCTTGTAGATCGGCTATTTTCTACATGATTGCCTCTTTCTTAGATTATTTGACAATGTGGCCCATGTTTTTATAGTATAGTTTGTTGACTACTTTTGTTGCAGAAATGGTCATTTCCTTTACTTTCGTTTTTTTATTGTCTCCGCCAGGCCGAAAGGCATGGCGCAAGACTATGTTTCACCCCCTGTCCGTCCGTCTGTGATAGCTAATCTCTCACATCGTTGACTTGATCGCAGCGTAACTGTGCACACACACTCCCTGGATGCCAATTCAGAACCTCTGCCCTATTTCTTTCACATGGCCCTGTTACAGTGCCACCAGGAGGCCGCTTTTTGCTAAACATATTTTCTCACAGTACTCCTACATATTTTGCCCAAACATCACGCAAATCGGTACACAGTATCTCCACAGTCATTAAAAAAAAGGCTCTTTCAGATTTTTCATATTCCATCCTGATTGGCTAAAATGGCTTCCAAAGTCTGCAGGACTGCTCCGTTTGGACCAAAATGCCTCACATTATGAACACAGCATGCACTTTCCGTGCAACTTTGCACCCACATTCCCACTATGCCGAGGAAGAAATTCCACTTGAGATTTCTCTAATCAGCCTCATGGTGGCGCTATAACAGCCCGATGTGGAGAGTCAGTGAGAGCTGGATAAACGAGGTAAAATGTGTCAAAAGGAGTCTGTACGGCTGTCGATACATGAACACATGACGTTGGTCGGAGAGGAGATATTGTGTCTTTTGGACAAACAGCAGCGTGGTGCTGATGTTTGTTGTGTGAAGCAGCTTAATGTCAGAGTGTTTGTGTTGGAGCGCCTCAGTGCGGCTGCAGAGTTCATGTGCAACCTCTTCCAGAGAGAGACAGAGACACTAGAAACTCTGCTGGAGAAAAAAAAACACTGCTGGGCATTGACTTTCATATGGACATTGATCTACACTCTGCAGGTATATCTGCTACACACACAACATCAAACTAAACACTACAGGTATGATGCAGCGTTTGCATTCCAGCCAGCATGCCAGCGTAGTTCCCATATGGTTTCAAGGTGGGCTAAACCATATGGACCCCATGTCAGCAATGTCAGCGGCCGGCATCCACTTCAGTCCCAACTGCGATGCCCATGCAGGCTATAAGTAGCTTCTACCTGGCCCTTAGGTGGGCCCCAACTAGCCATGTTTATGTGGGACCAAGGCGGGTCCTAACTGGGTTTGCCCATGCAGGCTTTAACTGGGTTCTACCTGGGCCCTAGGTGTACCCTAACCAACCAGAGTGCAGTGCCCATCGCTCCAATTGTTGTGACGTCAGGGCTCTCAATACTGCACATTGGTGGAGGAGGAGGGGCCGCAGGGCGACCGCACACATCGCTGAACCAATGGTAGCCCACGGATGTTTCCTCTGGGGATTTACAATCTGCCCCTCTATGCCACATATCATCCGCACTACAGGGTCTTCACTGACCGAGCCACGGCCCCACTGGCCCTCATGACGCTACGCCACTTATATGAGTTGCCAAGTGGCCGCGGGCGCTACGTGGGCGTGGCCGCGGGCTAGACGCGAGCCCCCGCGTAGCGGGGGCGAGCTTCTAGTTTAGACAATGTGTGGGTGTAAAAATTCCAACTGCATCCGTTGGAAAATAGCAATAACAGTTAGACTCATGCGTAGCACCGCTTTGCGCAGAGGTGGAAGATAGGGCCTTAGGTCTCATCATGTACAGTATAATAAAGTACAAGTGAAGTGAGCGACGGCATCCCGGGAGCAGTATGGGTTAGCGCCCCATGCTGTTACTTCCGTGAGGAAGACACAGCATGTCAACAAACCCGCCGTGAGACCTTTAGGAGGGCCATTCCATTCCAGCGTACCGCAAGCGGAGCTAATACCATTAGACGGCCCAATCTAGTGGTATCGGCCCAAGGAACCATCACGCTAGAAGGAAATGTTTGGATCAGGGCGGTGCATCTGATCTGGCGCAGCGCTCAGGTCCTGGACCTGGTGAGACGAAGGAGGAGCCCGGCCAGGAGACAACCCACAGTGCCTAGTCCCTCCACGTGCCAGAGCCTCCCCGAGTCCCGGCAGAGTACTTCCGGAGAAGCGGACTGAGTGGCCCTGTCTTTCCCTATAGGACTGACCGTGGGTGCTACTGGGACGTAAGTCGGGGCTTGATCAACCCTGGCTGGGTCACCTGGGCGAGGGTGTATGTTGTATGTTGCGAGACCCGAAACACCCTATGACCCCAGGCTACAACACTGATGATGCGTCCCAGTTGCATCCATGTGATGTATTTCTTTATTATGAACCCACAAACTTTCACAAGTGAAGCATCATTTAATTGTTGTAAGAGCATGAATATGAACGTAGACCAGCTGATACTCACTGTACATGGATACGCCAACAATTCCTGCTGCTAGTAGAACACACAGCACTGTAACACACACTGCATATGCTCTGAGGCTGCTTCTCTTAGCGATGATTGCTCTCTGGACAACTGGAGGATAATAGTACAGTAGAGTTCAAAGTTTAAAGGCAGACTAGGTAGTTTTTCAGATCTGTGTGTATACACACACTCCCCCCCTCCCCTCTCTGACAGGTATCAAAGTGATTGCTGTCTTCGATGCATTCATTGATTAGTAAGAGCACTAACGAGTTGACAATTTTATGGCCCAATCAAATCAACTCAGTGCACAACCCCTTTGAAGTTCAAAGGGATCAATTAGAGCTACGGCCGAGCCCCCCCTCTCCCCCCACAGACTTAATTAATATATATGTTTGTTTGTTTTTAGGCTCAAAGTTACCTATCTGCCTTTCAGGTTGAGTCTCTAATACATTGTAATATTGTAATGCATCATAATGCGCTTGTAAGGCATTATAACACTTTACACAGTTGTAAATGTTTATAATAATGCATAATAACTTAATATAATAATATAATAATAATATAACATAGTAACAAGTTTTATGAAGTATTCTTAGTGTTGGCAATAATGCATTATAAGCTCACTGAACAGGTTAAGTTCACCCTGTAACGTTACACACCTAGTAACTACTATTTTAAATATTGGGTGACAACCTGCTGTAGTGATGTGAGGAGAGAGAGAAACACTGTAAGTGTGTCACTGTGTCAATGCATTCTCACTCCCAAGACGGCAAACGGGTGACTTCTTGGACGGACGTCCCAGTTTGACTGGAAGAGGGGAGCTGAAATGGCATATGTTGACTAGAGGGGATATGAGTTACGATTCTGTCCCTAGTGAGGAAGTGCCCGGGACTGCAACAGATGACTGGAAGGGTCCCCTTTCAGTCAAACGTTTGACTTTTGGTCACATTTGTCCTTGTCCCAAGAAGTCACGATAGGCCGTTTGGGGAGTGAGACTGTGTTGACTGTGTACCTTGATCTCCTGTAGCCTCCTTTAAGCCTTGGTATCCGAGACCGTCTGTATCGTTGTACACTTCGCTCTCCTCCTCCACTACCAACTCTTCCCTATCTCCTCCAAAGTACCTCACCATCTTTGATCCGCCTGGCTTTCCAAACATCTTAAGGAATGACACACAAATGTAACATGAAGTTAATTAGTACAAGTACACGCTAATGTACATAGATTATGCAAGTGATTACAATATAATGTACTATATTTATGAATATGTTTAAATGTTATGTTACTTACATTGTCTTATCTTGTCAAACCGTCCTACAGTTGTCTTCACTGTTTCAGAACAGACTGAGCTCTGTCCAGTCTGACTTTAACACTGTCCCTTCCAAGAGGTTTCAGATATACTTTTTTGAACGTGCACTTTAACACGATCCCTTCCATGAGGTTTCAGATATACTTTTGAACGTGCACTTTAACGCGGTCCCTTCCAAGAGTTTTCATATATGCTTTAACGTGCACTTTAACACTGTCCCTTCAAAGAGGTTTCAGATATACTTTTGAACGTGCACACACACACACACACACACACACACACACACACACACACACACACACACACACACACACACACACACACACAGTGTGTGTGAACATGTGTCGTCAAATTCTGGCAGAGTGTAAAAATATATATAAATATAGGCCTATATAAAAGCATGTGTGTGTGTAACACTGAGGTATATTAGATAATAATAATGAGAACTAGTAAGTATGATGTGAACAAATAATGACCTTTATTTATGAGACCTGTTTCTCAAGAGAGAAAACAGAGTGTGTTCAAAACACAGCTCCACACATCAAAGCGTTACAGTAAAAACCACAATGCTATTATTTATATTGTTCAATAGATAATGTGATAAAACTACTCAATGTCATTGTATTGTAACAGTACACATACATGACTTAAGATATCATTTTTGTTCAAATTCCATACAGTGTGCAGTGTACAGTATGACATTGTGTATCCACTGATCTGCACAGGGAGTGGGTAAGAGTCATCAACGTAAAAGAGTGGGTGAAATTCATGTATTGTGCGAGCTCTCAACATGTGCTGTTAAAGGAAGAGTTAGAATAGGGAAGAGAGAATGGAGAGGAAAGGAACACTGACCACAGAACATAACAGGTCAATAACGTGAAGGCACTTGCAAATAAAGTATAAAATACATGAAGTCCAATCTTCATACATTTATATACTTTTGTTCATGTATAGATGGTGCTACAGAAGCCAGAAATTATTCTTGTGCAGATGGGTAACATAATTATCCAACATATCGTTGCTGTGTCGGGCAGAAACCGATTATCTCCGTATTTTATCTTTTTGTGTTTTTACGTAAATTAACGCCATACTTGATCATACTACAGCATCACACAAAAGCATCAAATGTAGCAGATCTACAACCTCGAAACGTGACGCGTTTTGAGCTTGTAGATCTGCTTCTTTTGAATTTGAATCCTGAAAAGTAACTGTTTTGGTTTTTGGACATATGATGTTTCCACCCGACAGAGACGGTATAATAATAGCAGCTTCTCGCATGCATACGTGCATGAAGTAGTCCCTCGGCCTGAGACTGCTTCAGGGCCTGAAACTACTTCAGGGCCTGAGACTGCTTCAGGGCCCCCCAACACATAAATCCACATGCCGTTGCCACAGCCAGAACCATTGAATGTACACGTCACACAACTGTCCCTCTATTTGCTTTTATAGGAAACCAAACTTCATTCATATTCTTAATTTATACAATTAATGGTTGAATAGATATGTTATAGATCATATACTAACTAATATGATTAACAAAACACTCGTATTATGGACATCAAATGATATTGATATTGAATATTGAATATTGAATATTCATATTCATATTCATATTCATATTCATATTCATATGTATACACAGGAAGAATCAAATACCGGTACACACTTATGTTTGTAATGTTACGGCCAGCCGTATTATTGTGTATTTAGATATACTTGTATTTTGTATTATGTGTATTACTCTATGTTTCTGAGGTGGAGAGGTGGAGAACTGGAGGTGTGATTGCAAATGGACTGACAGCTGCCTGTGGCAATTGATTTGTCCGACTGATTCTTGGAGACTGCCAGCTGCCCATGGGGAATTGGTTCCCTCCATGGATTGGCCAGCTCTGGTGAGCCCTGCATAGATTGGCTGAGGGAACAACCTTTGCTATAAAACTCACTCATGAACTGACTTTCAGGAGAGGACTGAGTGTCAGCTTCGGCAGCAGAGACTCGATCCCTCTGTCCTTTCACCCAAACCTTTTGATTCTTAGTATGATGTTTTGAGTGTTTAGTTTAGTTGTTTTCTGTTATAGGTTAGGCATCTTCAGTTGATATACATTTTTGTAACTTTGTACACTTTTGTTTGTAATAAATATCATGTTCAATTTTAAAGCCTGTGTCCTTTTAATTAATACGGCCTTTATAGCCTAGACTAAGGGTTGTAACAGTAATCTATTGCTAACTTTTCTCGATTAGTGCAAATATCACTCAGTGACCAGTCTATGACTTATATATATTACATTATTAATGCAACAATAACACAGAAATTTGAATGTATTAAGTTACAGTTTCATGCATACTTTAGGTAATAGTTTTATTTGTATGTATAGCATCTAGCGTGATGTTGTCTCTCTCTGTCCGTGTGCGTGTCTTTCTCTCTCTCTCTCTCTCTCTCTCTCTCTCTCTCTCTCTCTCTCTCTCTCTCTCTCTCTCTCTCTCTCTCTCTCTCTCTCTCTCTCTCTCTCTCTCTTAGCGTGACTGTGGTGGAAATAGGGACATTACCGCAGTGGCTGCAACGACATAATGTATAAGCACTATTAGATATTTTTGGCTAGCGCTAAACGGTCCTAAAGGGTTTCCCCTTCCGGTGTGGTCGCTAATGTGGCAAAATGGTGTTTTGGACGAAATGAATTATGCTCCGAAGAGGCAAATGTATAGTGAGCAATGAAAAGTAGACGAAACAATGTGTAAATGAAGCGCGAACGTTGTGGCTAGTGTTGTAGTGACATGTGATATGTTGTTGTTGTGTTGATACCGAAACAATGACTCAGACTTCTGCTGAGAAAACAAATAAAGGAAGTGGAATCTCAGATGTTTAACGTACATGAAACTGGAAGGGAACTACAGACAAACCACAAAACATTTCACAACACCTTTCTAACTGAGAGCACTGAGGAAAGCAAAGGGGTTTCGTGCAGTTTCTGCTGAAATTCAGGCTCTGTAACAGTATGTCTCATTTGACCCAATTTCCTAAAAGGGCCCCCGGACCCTTTGGCCCCTGGGCCTGGGCCTGGCAGGCCTTCATTGATTGATTGAATACTTTATTAACAGTTTGAAGATTGTACAGAGGTACGGTTTACGAAGTTTGTTAAAATTCTTTTTGAAAGTGAAATATCTCTTTAAGGCCCCGTTTAGACGTGTTAAAGTGCACGTTCTCTAGAGAAAACAGCAAAATAAAATATCAGATGTGCTTTCCATTTAGACGACAAATGTGTTTTCGGGGGTTGAAAACGCAATAAAGTGAAACCTCCTTCCAGAGTGAAAATCGCTCTGCCTCGCATCTCTGTGTAAACGGGCATTATGGGAGAAACGTGTGACGTCACGCCACGTGCGCGATGTAAACAAACAGCTGTGATAGGAAGTATAACAGGTGTGGTTCTATGCATGTGTGACTGGTCTATCTGGCAGTGCGTCAGCGCCACCTAGTCACCTGGCATGCACACTACAGCATTTTCAATCATAAAAAGTGAGAGCAGCAGCACTTTGTCGTTTTTTATTCTGATCGTTGCCGTGTAAATGTGGCCTTAGGCACGTCCAGCAGCAATGGTCGCTGACCTTAGAGCTCTGGTTTCGGTATAATCCTGTATAAGATCTGCAGGGAAGCGGGGAGCTAGCCACTTTTTAACTTTAAAAACAAAGATCAAAAGCTTAAAATTAGGGATGTCCGATATTATCGGCCTCCCGATATTATCGGACGATATTAGCATAAAGATTTAATATCGGAAAATATCTGTATCGGTTTTAGATTTTTTTTAAATAACTTACAGGAGTTCTTACTGTATGGTGTGTGTGATATGAAATGTGAGCTTAACCTTAATCACAGTAATCCTTGCATATTCCATCATTCAATAGCTTTTGAGAGAAATGAAACAGACTCCAGTCACTTTCAAATTAGAGCACTGCAGAGGGCAGGTGTGTGTGTCTGTGTCCACCTGACATTCGTCGAGTCTCGTTAATGTTATAGGCATCAAGGCAATTATGCTTCTGGACTGTCAAATAGGCCAACATCTAATCTAAGATTAGTGGGACTCATTCAAATGATCACCAGTTAGTGGCTACTGAAAATCTTTTCTAAAGCGCACAGGAAGCCAATGTAGCGAGGCCAGAACCGGATTTATGTGATCCCGCCTCTTTGTGCCGGTAAGGTGGCGGGCAGCGGTAGCCTGGTTCCAAACGAATCTGCCATTGCAAAAAAAAAATGCCCGTGGCAGATTAGGTCTGGCCCTTCTCAATAGAGATTCTATTTCTCTCGCTCCGAAGTTGTGAGGGACCAATCAGAGCCCAGTATGCAAATGTGGGGCGGTTTTATCACCAGAGGCATCTTTTGAATTTGCCCCTCGGAAATGCAGGTTCCACACAGAGGTTCCAGACTAATTTCTACGCAGTGATATTAGTCTAGCCATGTCAGGCTAGGGCAGCAGTGTTTTGGATGAGCTGCAGGCGCCTAAGCAACAACTGATCTATGCCAACGTATACAGGGAGTTGCAATAGTGGAGTCTAGAAGAGATGAAGGCATGTATAACCCTCTCTAGATCTCTGGGGACGGACGGACAGACAGACAGACAGACAGACAGACAGACAGACAGACAGACAACCAGACAGACAGACAGACAGACAGACAGACAGACAGACAGACAGAGGTATAATAGCTGGATCCCTGAACAGACATGCTGGACCCAGACCGAGGGGCCCAAAGGTCAGGGGGTCCTGTAGAAAGTTGTGCCACTGAGTCACTCAGGGTCGGCCTGGAAACAAAACTCAGCCTGGGAATGTAATTTACAGCAGCCATCATATGTGTTATTATGATATTTCAAAATAATAACGTCGGGTGTCACAGTGTTAAAGTAGCTGCCCCGGAGGTTGTGGGTTTGAATCCACCGTGGTGCATCCGGCTTTGTGAGTCTATATGAACACAATTGCCCCGTGTTGGTGGGAGGGGAGGGTGATATTTGTCACTGTATACGTATACTCCTACTGACTGTCAGCAGGGAGTGTTAGGCAGGAGGAGCAGGATGGAGGCTCTACGTCCTCACGGTGGGGGCTCCTCACTGGCAGTAGGATTGGCATAACGACTAAATTGGGGAGAAAAAGGGGTCAAAAATAATGATAGAAATAATAAAGTTGCGAAAGCACATCAATCAGTCAGATCAGTCTCTATAAATACAAACTAAAGGCTCCATCAGGATAATGTATAGCAGCCGTTCCCAAACCTTTAAGCTTGACACCCAAAACAGAAATGTCTCCCTGGGATTATTAATGAACACTTCAGCCCTATTTAATAGTGAAAATATCTATATCTATTTTCTATTTTCACTATTTCGTAAACGTTTTTTAAATGTTTTTTTTTTAATTTCATAAATTATTTTTGAGAAAATATTAGATTTTGTTCTGAAGAAAACTTTTTCAGTTATTGAAAATCCTTTTTAAAACGTTGGAGACCTAACCCATACAAATGGTTGCGTGACACTAATAGCAGCAGACATGTATTGTCTGTTTTACAAACCATACAGTATTGCACAGCCTTATAAAAATATCTCATGTTTTAATACTCACTGTTGGGGGTTTTCTCTCTCTGGGAGGAAACGGAACAGATGACAAAAAGATTTAAAAAAAAAAGAGAAGTATGACTAAAATTCAGAAGCGGTCAGTTTGATCATCAACTTCATCTTGATATTTTGTTGTTCAGTAGAAGACTGAAGCTGCGTGTATCAGACTGAAGCTGCGTGGAGCTTCAGTCTGAAATTGGCTCCAGTGTCGGGGATTACAAGGGGGAGGGGATTAGAAATTCCCTAAACCAATCCTAAGGGATCCCCATGCCCACCTCCGCCTCTCATTGGACAACGCATTTTGTACCGGAGAAGTCTTAGGTTCACATTTACAACTCCAGACCAAGAGGCAGTCCCATAGATATATATATAAAGGCTAGATGGCTCAAGGGGGCGTCGCAAGTGTAGCTCAACCACGGCCATCTTGCGACAGTCATTCATAACATTATGTCTATGGTGCATGTACTTTGAAATAACCATAGCGTGCGCAATTTTCTTGCATACTGCATACTTATAATTATAATCATGTCTTTCTTTTTTTTTTAAACATTAAGTATGCAGTATCATAACTACATCTTTGGTGTTTACAAAACACCAAATCGTTTGAAAATCGGATGAAAATTGAGCACGCTATGGTTATTTCAAAGTACACGCACCATAGACATAATGTTATGAATGACGTACTTTCTCACGACTCAAACATGAAGATCTAAGACCCTCTCTGGCAAGATCATATATTGACTGTTATATTTCTCCCTTAATTCACATTTTGTATGAAATAAAATGGATGTGACTTTAACCTGTATTGAGGGGTGATTATTATGATAGTTTCATGTTGAAAACCAAAGAGGGACACATATCCTTGACATGTAAATTAAAACACACATTAATTAAACCATTTGAGTCATGTACATTTAACTTTTTATAAGACATGTAGTGTAGAGCCTTTACCTACAAGCCTACTGCGAGGGGCAACTGGGTTAAGTTGAGTCAGACGCGTGCATGATGAAATGTCCACAGTGCTTGTATCATTTCGGATATGTCAATCCATTTATTAAACATATGCCTTCATAAGATACACAAAACTTAAGCCAAAAGTGTTGAATGCCGACATGCACAGCACATGAAAACACGGTCAAAATCTGTATGGCTTTTCCCCATTGCGCGCCTGGCCACAATCACCCACCACCAGGTATAAATGCCGGCCTGGCGGAGACAAAAAATATAAAGGAATTTTGGCTACAACATGTAGCAAATATCACATTAAGTTCAATAAAAGTATAAAGATTATACTTTTCTGTTGTAGTTGAAATGAATAAAGTGATTCTGCCTCAGAAAATGAGATGTGTGTGTGTGTGTGTGTGTGTGTGTGTGTGTGTGTGTGTGTGTGTGTGTGTGTGTGTGCGTGCGTGCGTGCGTGCGTGCGTCCGTGCGTGCGTGCGTGCGTGCGTGCGTGCAGTTGGTTGACTCTTAACCGCAGATTGTACAGTATACGTGAGAATTGAGGAAGAACTCCATTCTCAAGAAATGGCACAGCTGGTCAGCTGACCTCCTATGTCCCACAGACAGAATTAAAACTGTAACCAATGGCAACAGACATTTAGCTAATTATATAGAGCATTGGTTTTCAAAGTGGGGCCTGGGGACCTCCAGGGGTCCTTGAGGGGTTCAGGGGGTCCCCAGCAAAAATTAGGAACAGTTGAACCACTTGAACAGTATATTTTTTACACTGAAGATATTCAAAAACAGCTGATCTACAAGCTCACATGTGCGCTTGTAGAAAAACTTTGAATAATTTAGAAAAAACATTTACAACAGAAATCTGCTGACAAATACATCTGGAGGTTATAAAACACATTTAGATGCCAACCAAAGTGCTACTGTATACTAACAAACAAAACACAACACAATAAAGTGCAACAAGGTAGAAAACCAAATGGAATCCAATTATTAAAAAATCACACCTGTGTGAAGGTAGCGGCGCCTTTGATATATTTTGTCATAGATATGTGTTTCTACTAGAGAAACAATATTAAATCTCTGTAAATTTATTTCAAGGCTTCCAGTGGCACTAAATAGTGCCATTGGAAGCAAATCACCAAATGCATTCCAAGGTAAGTGGCAAAAACTGATCTGTCATAGCTGATAGAGTGGGTACCTAAAAAATAAACTTTGTGTGTGCGTGTGTATAAATGTGGTACCAGAAAGATATGTATGTGTTATGAAATAATCTATACAATTTATAAGCCGTACCCAGAGTGTTTATGTTCCGGACTTTTACAGTTTATATAAACCATCTAATTTTGTATTCATGATATAATATTGATGTCATGAATAGTTCCCTTGCCTGACCAATCAGAACGTTGACGGGCCTGACCAATCAGAACGTTGACGGAAAAGCCAGGTATAGAGCAGGACCATCGCCGTTAAAAATACATACAAAAAAAGAAGGGGGAAAAGCATGAGAAAATAAAAATATATACAAAAAAAAACATGAGGAAATAAAAAATAAACCTTGTGTATACATGTGGTACCAGAAAGATATTTATGTTTTATGAAATAATGTATACAATTTATAAGCCGTACCCAGAGTCTTTATATTGACCTTAGTGTTATTAGCAAAGCATCGTGGTCTTTTGCTGTGTAGTATGAACTGTACAGAGATGGATGTGCAGTGACTTGTCCGTTGTTTCGGAAGTACGCGTGGTCTATGTGTCCTCCCTCAAAGTGGGTTGCTTCTTGTATGAATTGAGTGAAGCCTAGTTTCTGAAGAGATTCTGATACGTGGTTGTTGGGGTTTTCACCAAGGCATATGTTGAGATCACCGCATATCAGAGTTGTTTTGATTGGGTCGATTAACTGTGTCAAATTCTGGATCGAGGATGTATGTCCTTTGCTTTTGTAGACACTGATTATTATGTCTATGTCTGGCTAATCCCTTGCCATGTCCAATACTGTTTAGATGGAGTGAAAACCCATCAATCTGCAGAGATGGGACATAGTTGTTGTGTGTGAGCCATGTTTCACTGAGGCATATAATGACCATAGTGATGTCATGAATAGTAACATAGTGATGTCATGAATAGTGACCAATCAGAACGTTGACGGACCTGACCAATCAGAACGTTGACGGACCTGACCAATCAGAACCTTGGCTAGCCTGACCAATCAGAACGTTGACGGACCTGACCAATCAGAACCTTGGCGAGCCTGACCAATCAGAACGTTGACGAACCTGACCAATCAGAACCTTGGCGAGCCTGACCAATCAGAATGTTGACGCAAAAGCCAGGTATAGAGGGCTAATATAGCGCCGCTAAAAAAACACAGCACAAGCCACACAACATAGCAATGAGCAAGGTCTAAGGTCCTAGGTTGCTAGCTAGTCTCAGCCAAAGAAAAGAAGTATATATATATATGTATATATATATATATATATATAGGGGGGGGCGATGTTGATCTGAAAAGATGGATTTTATTTATCTTTTGGACAATGTCGTCCGGCGATCGTCCGGAGAGTCGCCCGCTGTTAAAACGTACTGTTAGGCACATCCAGCAGCAACTGGTCGCTGACCTTAGAGCTCTGGGTGGGTATAATCATGTATAAGATTTGGAAAGAAGGGGGAGCCAGCCCCTTTTTAACTTTAAAAACAAACATCAAAAGCTTCAAATCGATTCTAAAGCGCAAAGGGAGCCAATGTAGCGAGGCCAGAAATGCAGACAGACAGACAGACAGACAGACAGACAGACAGACAGACAGAGAAAGAGAGAGAGAGAGAGAGAGAGAGAGAGAGAGAGAGAGAGAGAGAGAGGAGAGAGAGAGGACCCAGGCCCAGGGGCCCAAGGGTCAGGGGGTTTCCTGTAGAAAGTTTGGCCACTGAGAGTAAATCAGGGTCGGCCTGGGTCCATCCGGCTTTGTGGAGAGTCTGTATGAACACAATTGGCCCGTGTTCGTGGGAGAGAAACCGTAGCATAATGGAAACACATCCAGAACCTGGGAAATACGTTAGATGGCAGAGGACAAGAGCCATGAAATAAACATTTTGGATTCCAGAAGAATTGTTTTGGTTCTATAAAGAACCCTTAACCATTTAAACCCTATATACTTTATCGACCGGTGTCTCCAGTGCCGGCTTATGGAAGGGTTGTAGGTCAGAAACCTAGGGGGGGGGGCATCAAACGGCGGGGAGAAAGTGAAAGAAGACTCAACTATCACCGAAGAGCGCCGAAATTTAGAAGCAACGGCTGTTGAAGTTGCACTAAAACTGTGAAAGCTGTCCATTTTGTCAAGAAGAGTCGTTTGCAAACACGTCTCATGTGAAAATAACACAGCGCTCCTCTTCACCATTCTGAAGTTTGATGGCTTGTTCAAACGGAACAGTGTTGTCACGCTACTTTAATGTATGCACGTCTAGTCTGGAGTTTTTACTTCTCCAAAACTGCAGAGATCTGGCAGCTCATTTCAATGACTTTCAATGTCTGGGTCACTGAATTAGCATATCTTCGAGAAATTGCTTGTGAACTGAACAGAGTTCTATGCAAGGCCACAATGTACAGTACTTACCATTCATATTTCTGTATGACAAAATGGAAGGCTTTCTAAAAAAAACAGTTATACAAAATGTATTGCATTGTTTCTCTAAAACATTGAAAGTTTTCTTCTTATAATGATAATTATATGTGTGTGTGTGTGTGTGTGTGTGTGTGTGTGTGTGTGTGTGTGTGTGTGTGTGTGTGTGTGTGTGTGTGTGTGTGTGTGTGTGTGTGTGTGTGTGTGTGTGTGTGTGTGTGTTTAACCCATTAAGACCGGGAATGCATCTGTGTGTCATTTTTGTATTCCTTTGGCTATTCACTTGGTGTCGTGCTACGAGCTTGTAGATCAGCTATTTTTCTTTAATCGTTAAAATGTTTGCAAATCTTTTTTTTAAGCGAACATTTTTTAACTCAAATCTTTGCTTCTGAAGGTCCCTGTAACTACATATTTTGAGATGGGGGTCTGATGGATCTGTTTTTCCTTTTCACCCATATGAAGTACAGATAACTTTCAGAAAGGCGACAAGAAAATTCAGACGAACACAGGCAGCCATGAGTGTAATGAAATATCTTGTATTAACAGACAGAGAGAGTATTGGAGGGTTACAGTATCAACAGGTGGCAGGAATCATCGGTCGTACCTCTGTCTAACGAGAGAAAGAATAAGCACTGGGTTTTAACATCAGCCGTTAACATAAACATATGACATCATGTCAGATTCATGAGCATCCGGCAGGTGGAGGTGGAATCCTCTCATTGGCGGAGAGTGATGATGAGTTGATGAAGTCAGATGAAGATGATGATGGTAGATGATAATGATGATGAAGAAGCGTCCAAGTGTCTGGGTCAACGCTTTGACTTTGGCTCTTGACCGGTCACTCAGTGGCACTGAAAAAATTGTATTGGAGGAACACACTGTTGAAGTGTTCTGAAAACAAATCCTTCTAACTAGCAATATTATGACATAACTCGAGGAGCCGAGGTACAAAACAAAAAGCCTGTAGCCAGTTTGACCTTGCATAGAGAGAGAATAGGAGACTAGAGGAACACATTTAACATGACTGAGTTATAGGCCAATATGACACCATTATATTAATTTGATATTTAAGCAGGTTATGGCCCTAGACAAATTATTATTACAAAAACACCTCTATCAGGGTCCAAGGCCAAATACATGTCATTTTGGGGGTCCTTGACATGAAAAAAAAAATGAGAACCACTGATATTATAGCAACATAATTGTTTTTCAAAAAACTGGTAGGATTTAGAAGACATTTCTAGACATTTCTAGACATCCCCCAGAGACATCCCCCAGAAGCAAAGGTTTTAGTTAAAAATGTTCGCTTTAAAAATATATATTCAAAGATTTGCACATGCACATTTTCAAGATTTTTCAAAAATGGCAAATATACAAGCTCATAGCGCGGCACTCGGTGCTGCGCTATGAGCTTGTATATCTGGTATTTTTTGAATAGCCAAAGAAATCTAAAATGACGGAGAAGCGTTCCCAATCTTAATGGGTTAAATCAATATATTTGGTTGGGATCATTACAGGACTTTCCTCAATGCAAACTGCAGTCAGATATGAGGAACAGCTAGAGCAAAGCTATTCAGTCACAGAATAAAATAATACCGGTAAGTAGTGATCGAAAATACATTTGATCAGCAACATATTCAACCAAATTGGTTCCATTGATCCGAGCCGGAACACAATCAGTTGATTGATCATTGTGGCTAAGAAGCTAAGGTGAGCACAATAGGAGAATAAACATGCTCTGGAAATGCACAAGGCCCACCCATCTGACCACTTAACACGGCAGCCGAATAAGAGGTGGGTGGGCCTCGAATGCTATCAAGATTTTCAAGTGGGCCCTGATCCAGAAAAGGTTGGAATTCACTTGTAGTCTCAAAATGCCGTTTCCCCTGGTGCCATGGTTCATGATAACTCCCCTTATAGACCCTGCTGGTTCCATGGTTCATGATAAACCCCCCTTATAGACCCTGGTGCCATGGTTCATGATAACTCCCCTTATAGACCCTGGTTCCATGGTTCATGATGAACCCCCATTATAGACCCTGGTTCCATGGTTCATGATGAACCCCCCTTATAGACCCTGGTACCATGGTTCATGATGAAACCCCTCTTATAGGCTGCACCCATTTCTGACTAGATTTTATGCCATTTACATTAGTATGTTTATGAACTATTGTGAGGTATAAATATAAATATAAAACAACAGCCGCTGTCGGGCAGAATTGAGTTTTCTTGTGAATGAATGAATGCCCTATTGATCATACTAGTGTCACACAAAAGTAGCTAAAGTCCAGATTTACAAGCTTAAAATGTGTCCCATCGCAATCCGTCTTGAGCTTGTACAGTAGATCTGCAATTTTTGCTATTTTAGCATTAGAAAAGTAACCGTTTTGGAAATGTGAGTTTTCCACCCGACAGCAACGATATACAAAAAGAAACCAAACAGGCCAACAGGGATCAATCAAATTAAGCAAATAAAACCAACATCTCAGAACTTTGTAATGCTTTTATGCAAAACATGTGCACTGTAACAGAGGGAACAGCTACTGAGCAAGTGGACAGTTTTCATACTTTGATGGTGATGAAATTTAACTGACGCTTGTCAAATTGGAGTTGATTGTAATGACAGTAGAGTGAGTTTCAGAGATCATACAGAGATGAGGAGCAAACTGAAGCAGTGAGGCTCCTTTCAGTTGAACACAACAACAGAGACCACTGGTGCTACCAGGAACAAGAGGCTAACGGTAGCACGTGTAGCACTAACAGCAGTGTTTAGAGCGCTGCTTGAGTCACCGTTGCACAAGTCGCCCAAACAGCAGTTTGCTTTGGTGTCCATGACTCCGGGTATGATGGCACTTGACACGCACATGCCCTTTGAGGCACAGCCCGCTACGTTCCTCTCTTTGCCTCCCATTACCACTGTGAACACACACAAAAAAAAACATATTTCTCTCAATGTAATGCAAGTCTAGAAAAAATGCTTTCTTCTGAAAAAACATTCTTCTGAGATTTCAAATGTAAAATATTCGGGTAAAAAGTAACGGCGGTTGTATAAATTCAAAAGCTTATCACCTTTCGCTGAGATGCAGTTATCCTCATCACCAGTACATGGTAGAATGTGGGAGCAGTCGTCACCTTTGCAAGTGTAGCACTTCTTACCGTTGGGAGAAAGGATGACAGGAGCTGTAAGGATTACATTATTTTAGAAAATGTCTTCAAGCCTGAACCTCATGTACAACAACACAACATTCATTCATTCATGTGAGAACTGTGTAATTAGTTCAACCACAACTTTATTGTTATCTCCACCAGGCCGAATCGCCGAAAAGCAAAGATTATGTTTCCGCCCCTGTCCGTCCATCCCTCTGTCCGTCTGTGAACAGCTAATCTCAGAAACCACTGGACCAATCAGCGTGAAACTTTGCTTGCCCACTCCCAGTGGTCTTGTTGTTAGAGTGTCCAATCAATCCCCATCCGGGTCATACCAAAGACTATGACAATGGGTCCCAATACCTCCCTGCTTGGCACTCAGCATCAAGGGTTGGATTGGGGGATAAGTCCCTGTGACAACATACAGTACTAGTGTCCTATCCACGGGGTGTACTTGTACATCAAGCTGCCTCACACTACAGAAACAGGAGATAGGCACCTGCCCTATGGGCCACAACATGGCTCGGCAAGGCTTACTTACTACTTATAAATACTTACAGTATGTGTGGGATATTGAGCATTGCAGAGGTCATGTACAGTACTTACGTGTGGGATATTGGACGTTGCAGAGGTCAGTGGTGCAGCACTCGCTTAACATGGTGAATCCAACGTTCACTGAGCCAGTAACACACAGGTCAGTGCAGTGCTTCGTTTTAACGTCCATTTTCATGTCACCTGAAAACAAACAAGATAATAGTCTTTGTTAAATAATGTCTTAATCATACTAGAAGCTGGTTGTATTCTATGAGAGATAACAATAAAACACAGAGGTTATAACTGTATCACATACCCAAGTATGACCTGATTGTTACTGCTCCACATTTATCAGATCCAGGGCATTGTGTCTGTGTCTCAGTGCAGGTTCCGGTAGGTCCAGGGATGCACTCATAACACCTCAACCCATAGCCTAAAACAACAAGCAGAAGACAATAAGATTACACGGCAAACATATTATACATTCCAACATGCATTAAATAATGAACACAGGCTACTTTGTGTGGTGGTCCAGGTAAGCTGCCTTGCATACATTCAGGCTTGAAGTTTGAAAGTGAAAGTCATTTCCACACTGTAGTGATAGGGGTTGTTGATACTTCCAACCACATGAGGGCAACAAATACTATAGCCTGAATATCCACCTCCAAGCTACAGCACAAAGCCTGTCAACTGAACAGTAGCAAGGTCACACTTTTGGGGTGTGACCTGCACAAATTCCTAGATTCTAAACCAGTTATTCACCTGTGTGACAGAATGGAAGGCTTTCTCAAACAAATAAATAACAAGCTGTAGATACCCCGAGGCCTAGTTTAATATGCATATTTTATACAATGGTAGGGGGGTCCCTGCTTCATCTGTCTGTCAGCTTGGAAAATTTGGAAAATGGAAAGTTGGAAAATGTTGAAAACCCCTGGTCTAGCATAATGAAGACCCCTGGTCTAGCATGATGAAGACCCCTGGTCTAGCATAATGAAGACCCCTGGTCTAGCATGATGAAGACCCCTGGTCTAGCATAATGAAGACCCCTGGTCTAGCATGATGAAGACCCCTGGTCTAGCATAATGAAGACCCCTGGTCTAGCATGATGAAGACCCCTGGTCTAGCAAAATGAAGGCCCCTGGTCTACCATAATGAAGACCGTTGGTCTAGCTTAATGAAGACCGTTGGTCTAGCATAATGAAGACTCCTATAATAACATTGTCATATAACCTTTATTAATCACTCTAAATATACTGACATTCACGATATTGATCTGTCTGTGTTGACTTAATGATCCATTTTTATGCTTTACATGTTCTGTTGTTTTATGTGCTTGTCCTGTCTGTCTGTCTGTCTGTCTGTCTGTTTGTTCTATACTGGGTAAATACTGGGTACAGCTGATTTATGAAAATATTAGTTTTACATTTTCAAGATCAAGATTATAATACGACATTAACTAAGAAATGTCACTTGGAAGATTTTCATAATCAGCTGTGGCCGAAAGGTTCCTGGTTCGATTCCCCGGACCAGCAGGAAGAAAACAAAATCATGGTGGGGAAGGGAATGACCAATATTCACCCCTCCCAAGATACACTGTTGAAGTGCCCTTGAGCAAGGCACTGAACCCCCAACTGCTCCAGTGGAGCTGTTAAACTGTAAGAACTGTGGTTGTACTGGTGTTGTGAATATTATACAATGCTCTTTCCGCTACCTAACTTTCTTTACCTAACTCCTCGTATGCAGTTTCACATCACTGACATAATGAAAAAGTAATTGGCTTTCTTTATGTTAGGGGTGCAACCTGTCCTGGATGGAAGTGCTGAGGTGCAGTGCTTCTTAACCTTATTTCCTGTCCCCTTGTCACCCTAACGTTTCTTGGTAAAACACTAGCCTAGAACTGTTTACATGTTTGCAGAAATGACAGTTATCTACAGAATACATCTACAAGCCTTCCTGTAAATCGGGGAGGCTATAGCGCCCCGCGTGGGAGGCCATTTGCACCCGTGGTGAAAACCTGACGACGTTGCTCAATTTGGGTCTCTGGAAAGCCACAGCACATCCTCCCATCAGCACATCTGTCTGACAATCCAGGATGTGGCAAAGGGGCCCTGCCGATGTCTTCGCTTATCTCATCTGATGAACTTTTGCACTTCACTCACTTACACATATAGGCATAATTTATTATCTGTGTAATAGCTACGCCCATACGAGACCACCTCGGTGGGCTGTCCAACACTAATTCTGTCAATGTATATATGTGACTGCTTGTTTTTCAATAAATTAGAACATGTTGGCTTATGCTGTTGGTAACAGCATAAGCCCAAGGATGAGCGTGATCAGATGCATTGTGTTGAACAGAGAGGTTCAAATTAAACATGGAACACAGTTACAGCTAAAGACTGTGGAGGGGGTGTGGTCTCTGGATGAAAGACTGAACATGATTCTTCTCCTGATCCATGTGATTCATGGCAAGGAATCTATTGAAAGGAAGGGACGCGCTGGATGCCGGTGACACGCCAGGACACTCATGGGTGGCAAACCTCGCACCGGAAGTTCAATAAATGCATTGCAGTGAATGAAGCCGGCTGGACCAACTTGGGAACAAACACTATTTATGAACGATTGCGACGTTTGTGCACATACATCATTTTATTGAGGCATCTAAACAGCGGCAGGTATCGCTTCTGTCTCGGAGGTATCACAAGATTTGGTTGCCAGACAGGAAATGGTGGACAGTCTTGCGATACTTTGCTACTTTGTGCTCTTTAGATACCTCTATAAAGTTATACAGTGCGCACATCGAAAAGCAACAAAACAACGTGTGATATGTCTTCTTTTATTTTCCTGAGCCGAGTATTTTATAAAAGTCTCAATCGTTCAGAAATAGCGTTTGTTCATAAGCTGTCCAGCCGGCTCACATAGACTCCAATGTTATTTCACCGAACTTCCAGTGTGTGTCGGCCACCCAGTGTGACAAATCTGCCGTCTGGAATTGCAGGATAGAGATAATGACGTCGGTGTCCCTTCCTTATAAAATAAATTGCTTGATTTATGGAGGGAGGTGGACAGACTGCCACCATTCCACAAGCCTGTCGTGTGGATTGCTGGTGAAAGTAAGTCTTCATTCTCTGGTTCCTCACCTTTCAGACTCTCAGCTGGAGAGACATCATATCCATCCATCACCAACACAGTGGATGCAGTCACAGTTATCTGGGATGCTACTAAGGAGCTGCTTCAGGTACTTGCAGTTCATGGACGGTGATGCTACCAAGATATTGGTGATGCTGGATGAATGCCATGGCAACTATTACCATTACAACAGGCTTGTTGAATGGTGGCAGTCTCTCCACTTCCCTCCATGAGCTGCCAATGGATGTCGTCTTGATTGCAGCCAGGTAGTCATCCTTCTTCCCCTACGCATGTGTAGCAGGATGGGCGTTGTCTCCCACTCTACCCACGGCCCATCCTCCTCCCACTAATCAGTGGGCTGATTACCTGCAGTATTTAAGCAGCACACTCTCTGCCCTCATCAGTGTCTATTTTCGTTGTGTGCGGGTCCTCTGACCGGTTTCCTCAGCTGGCCCGTCGGGCTTCAGTTGCCACGCTTGTCCACGGCGTGTGCGTGTCCTCACTGTGTTGCCTCGGACAAAGCTGGCCCGTTGGGCTTCAGTTTGTTTGCTCACTATGCATACGCAGTCCCTGTGTGCAACTGTCCGTCTCTCCATGATAGCAATTCCCCCTCGGGTTGTCTACCCCTGGCTGTGTATGTGACTGGACCACGCAAAGTGTGTGCGTGGTCCAGTCCGCGTGCGCTTTGTCTTTGAATGCGCGGTAGTTTTAAATCTGTCTGTCTCTCTGTTGTGTCTCATTGATCTTAAGCACTATTGAATAGTGGGCTGATATTGCCGCTTGTGTTTCTAAAATATAATGACTCATTCTTTTAAACTTTGAACTGTTGTCTTTGACTTATTGTGTCTATCTTATTTGACTGAGTCCCCATCAAGATTTCCCGGACACTAACTGTTGAATGACAAAAATGTTTGCTGAATATAACTCCGGCCAAAGCTGATTACTATTGATGGAGAAAATACAAAGAACGGGTGTATTTTCTTTAATAAAAATGTTGATAAATCATTTGGAAAGGTTTTGTTAACTTGGTGTTGTCCACACATGTGTTGTGTATCTGGGAAGCATTTATTGACAGTCTACACAACCCACTGAGGACTCTTAAGAGAAAGAATCATATACAAAAATGGCCACAGGCAGAGCAGACCTCTCATTCAGTGAACCTTAATGACCAAATTAAAAGAAAACAAAAGTATAGCATGCCATGTCATGTTTCTTAAGCTTTTGGGCCTTTGGATCCCGACTATACGGCCGGCCATCGATTCTCCTCCCAGTGTGGAGGAAGAAGGCTTCAGTGTGTACTGTGATCCCTCCCTCTTGAAATGTATACTCATTTGTTCCTGTTGTGTGTGTGAGCCATAATAGCCATCTCAAACAGTTGTCCTCAAAATCCTGCCTCCAGTCGCTGTCATTAGGCACTAGAGCCAGCGCTCGCTTGCCCAGATGATAACAAATAATTGGCTTGTAGGGCAAAACAGGGGCAACCTCTACAGGACAGGTCTCACAAGACACAGTGAGGGCACAAACAGGGCAGAGGCTGTGATCGTGACACATATGTGCTATTACTATTTGCAGCTTTCACCCAAATGTAGGCCCAAGTCAAGTGAGTAGAAATGTTCAGATGATTCGAGCTGGTGGGAATGCTGATCATTAAACCAGGGGTGTTTTTATGCGAAGTGCCCTTACATTATTATTTTGACAGTAGGCTATGGCTGCAAGTTGGTCTTGATGTTCATTAGGACATTTCCATTCTGACCAGCTGTGTTTTTAACAGTTTCACTTGTCCAAAGATGTGGTTTTCTGTGTGGGTTTGTAGCATGCGTGGTCAGCTGAAAATATATTTATACTTCCCATAATTAGTTTCATTTTGATACTCATAATAAAAAAGCCCTCTTTCATTTCCTCTTCTTGTGTCCAGAATGGATCATTGTTGTGAAACCTGACCAAACATGTTTAATTCATTTCTACTTGGAACGTGTGCCTGGTATAAACCCAAATGATCCTTACACTGAACCACACCATACCCATGCCTACAGTATAACTATAGCTATATGATCCTTACACTAACCTGAACCAAACCCATGCCTACAGTATAACTATATGATCCTTACACTAGCCCAGGGCAGGAATTACCCGGCGGCCACGGAGGCCATGACCCTCGTTGCCCCTCTCTTTGGCCATCGAAATATACATGCCCTAAAGGCCACAGTGGCTGAGGTGCCCCCCGACTGCACTGCCCACGCTGATTACACCGTTTCCCCTCTGCGCTATATCTTCCTGTCAATACGGTAGACACCAGTTGTCTGGTTGAGATTCTAAATACTGGACAACATCAAGTGAAACGCTGCACATAACCAGTGGTAGGTTTGATTTCTAGCCTGTATTCCAGTTTAAAATGCTGCGGATCAAGCAATGTTTTCGACAGAGAGAGAGAGAGAGGAGGAGAGAGAGAGAATTCCGTAGTCCGGACCGATATGCCCCGATGTATTTTGTGTGATGTGATTGGCCAGTGGTCAATACGCTGTGATTGGCCAGTGGTCAACGCGCTTGAATTGCATCGTGCCTCCTCTAAAATGGCGGCCGCGATACAGGTCGCTCCAACGAACTGCAGAGGCCAACGAGGTATCTAGGTTTCTATTCACCTCTTTCCTAGGCTGTGTGTTTTCCACTTCCTGTCGGATTTCATTGGATATCATTAGTCATCTGACCAGTTTCATTGGATTTCATTGGCTCAAATTGACAGGAAGTGGAAAACACATAGGAAGTGGAAAGCCTAGGAAACAGGTGAATATCTATGGTACACACACCATTTCTGTTTCTCGCTGAGTCTGTCACCACTCCCCATAGCCATAGCGCACGGCCAGTGAGAGACAGCTGACACTCTATCCGCTCTGCGAAGCTCATTTCTCTGCCACAAGCATTTGGAAGTTGGCTTGTGTCTCTTCCAAAGTACCGGTGTTTCCTTAGCTTCACTGGCGACAAAAATAACTTGAAGCTGGGCTGGATGAATAAGGAAACAAACATAAGGTGGCACCGTACAGCCGAACCTCAGACAGTACCCCCGAACCTCAGAATGACGTCATATTGTAGTCTGGACAGAGCTGAACCGACTAAAAGGTCTAGTATGCAGTGGCCTTTAGTGTATTAGTTTATTCTGCACCTGGCTTTTGATGTGAACAGTGTCATACACTCATATTTTGACAAGTCCCCAGCCCTCCAGCTTAAAACCACTTTCCAGAACACCTTTGATTGTACAGAGAAATGCTGCGGTGTGTGTGTGTGTGTGTGTGTGTGTGTGTGTGTGTGTGTGTGTGTGTGTGTGTGTGTGTGTGTGTGTGTGAGTGAGTGAGTGAGTGAGTGAGTGAGTGAGTGAGTGAGTGAGTGAGTGAGTGAGTGAGTGAGTGAGTGAGTGAGTGAGTGAGTGAGTGAGTGAGATAATAAATACAGGGTGCTTTGTGTATGTACACCAGAGAGGATATAATTCATAAGATAATTAAAATAATATTGGTTTTATAATGTATTGTATACATAATAAAAGTATAGTATTAATAATAAAATATAGCTGCAAGCAGCAATGAGCGGTTTCGAGAAAACTGGCAGAGTGGCAGACTGGCAAACTGGCAGACTGGCAGACTGGCAGACTGTGACAGAGTGGCAGACTGTGACAGAGTGGCAGACTGGCAGACTGGAAGACTGTGACAGAGTGGCAGACTGGCAGACTGGCAGACTGTGACAGACTGTGGCAGACTGGCAGACTGGCAGACAGACAGACTGTGGCAGACTGGCAGACTGGCAGACAGACAGACAGACAGACAGACAGTGACAGAGTGGCAGACTGGCAGACTGTGACAGACTGGCAGACTGGCAGACTGGCAGACTGTGACAGAGTGGCAGACTGTGACAGAGTGGCAGACTGGCAGACTGGCAGACTGTGACAGAGTTGCAGACTGGCAGACTGTGACAGAGTGGCAGACTGGCAGACAGACAGACTGTGACAGAGTGGCAGACTGGCAGACTGGCAGACAGACAGACAGTGACAGAGTGGCAGACTGGCAGACTGTGACAGAGTGGCAGACTGGCAGACAGACAGACAGACAGACAGACTGTGGCAGACTGGCAGACAGACAGACAGTGACAGAGTGGCAGACTGGCAGACTGTGACAGAGTGGCAGACTGGCAGACTGTGACAGAGTGGCAGACTGGCAGACTGTGACAGAGTGGCAGACTGGCAGACTGGCAGACTGTGACAGAGTGGCAGACAGACAGACAGACAGACAGACTGTGACAGAGTGGCAGAGTGGCAGACAGACAGACAGTGACAGAGTGGCTGACTGGCAGACTGGCAGACTGTGACAGAGTGGCAGACCGGCAGACTGGCAGACAGACAGACTGTGACAGAGTGGCAGACTGGCAGACTGGCAGACTGGCAGACAGACAGACAGTGACAGAGTGGCAGACTGGCAGACTGGCAGACAGACAGACAGTGACAGAGTGGCAGACTGGCAGACAGACAGACTGTGACAGAGTGACAGAGTGGCAGACTGGCAGACAGACAGACAGTGACAGAGTGGCAGACTGGCAGACAGACAGACAGTGACAGAGTGGCAGACTGGCAGACAGTGACAGAGTGGCAGACTGGCAGACTGGCAGACAGACAGACAGTGACAGAGTGGCAGACTGGCAGACAGACAGACAGACAGACAGACAGACAGACAGACAGTGACAGAGTGGCAGACTGGCAGACTGGCAGACAGACAGACAGTGACAGAGTGGCAGACTGGCAGACTGGCAGACAGTGACAGAGTGGCAGATTGGCAGACAGACAGTGACAGAGTGAGAGAGAGGCAGACAGACAGACAGACAGACAGGCTACCAGGAGTATGTTTGTAACAAAGTAAGAATTCCAAATAATGATCACCTCAATGGACAGGGATCAAACCAGCGACCTATGGATTCACAGGCTGCCTCTCTTCATATTGAACTAGAAATATAGCCTCCCTGATGGTGTCTGTTGATATCTATAGGTTTTTCAGTCTGTTATGAACCAAGCCTCTGTTTTGCTAGCTACTCTAGATTACTGGTTGACAAATATTTAGCAATAAAGTTTTGTTTTGTGTTCTTGGAATGGAAAGTAGTGAAAATAGTTGATCTACAAGCTGACAATGTGTTGCTATCTGAAAAGTTGTGAGATTGTAGATTGGCTATTTTCACAAGAAAGTATGTTGTACATAAAAAAACAACTAATCTCAAAAAAGCATTTCATGTTATTGTTTAAAAGTTGCACATGTCTGAATTAACAGGGTCATGTTTTGTACAATGCAATTTAAATGTAAACTGTAATCAGTGGGATTTGAACCAGGGACCTTCAGCACTTGAGGCTCACACTCTACTGGTGGAGCTATTGAATCCACAGGATCAGACAGTGAGAAAGGAGAATATAACAAAACAAAACAAAAGGGCGAATGAAGTACGTCATGCATTAAAAATAACTACTTTCAAGTTTACATTTCTCGTTATTTTTAACAATTGCACATGCATTTATTGATACAGTCATGTTGTGTGCAATGCAATTATAAGTCTACATGAGGTGGGATTCGAACCGGCGACCCTGTGGTTTCAAGGCAGATGGTTCAGCGATCAAGCTATTGAACCAACACACCTGCACCTGTGAAAAAGGGCCTCAAACATTTATTTGACACAGTTTCACGCAAATTGCTCAGAAATCCTTGGTTTAAATGTTTTTCAAACTGCTCAATACATTTCGGAATGGAAACTAGTGAAAATAGTCGATCTACAAGCTCACAACGCGTTGCTATCTAAAAAGGTGTGAGATTGTAGATCAGCTATTTTCACAAGAAAGTATGTCATACATAAAAAACAACTACTCTCAAAAGCAATTCATGGTATTGTTTAAAAATTGCACATGTCTGAATTAACAGGGTCATGTTTTGTATAATGCAATTTAAATGTAACATGTGACGAGTGGGGTTTGAACCGTGGACCTTTGGCACATGAGACTAACACTGTATTGATCAAGCTATTCAATCCACAGCCTTGGTCAGTGAGAAGGGAGAATCCAACAAAACAAAACAAAACAAAAGAGGGAATGAAGTACATCATACATTGAAAACAACTACTCTCAATAAGCGTTTCATTTAACAATTGCATGTTTATTCATTGATACAGTCATGTTGTGTGCAATAAAATTGAGTTGAGGTCTGCATGAGGTGAGATTTGAACCGGCTACCCTGTGGTATCAAGGCAGATGATTAAGCCATTGGGCCAACAGACCCGAACTGATGAAAAGGGAGTTCACACACATGACACACTTTAACGCAAATTGCTCAGAAATGCTGGATTTAAATGTTTTTCAAACTGCTCAAAATTGCAGACAATCTAAGGGCGGAGCTTACTGGTCAAAGTGATAGATATGTTCCTCATGAGTCAAGGCACATGTGTAAGCAGGTTTAACGGCTGTCAGCCAAACGAGGCATGACTTTTGCCTGTTTAAAGTTTGCATTTTCAAAAAATTGCTATAGCGCCCCCCTTTGACCAATTGGAGTAAGATTGGTTTCAGTGATACTTGGAATGACCTTCTACAATATTGCAAAGTGTCAAACAAATGCGAGTCTGCATGTATGTTTTAGGGGCAGATGAATAATTGTCATAAAACTGCAATTTTCATTGGCTTATAAAAGCTTAACGTTTTCACTTATGGAAAATCCGCTTGCTCACGTCTGTCGGCATTGGTCCAAAGTTCATGTGTATACAGTTTCGTACAGATTGCTCAATCTGTACGAAGGAAGAGTCTTTTTTACTGCTTTTCATAGAATTCGAAATGGTGGGAGATCTAAAGGTCAGAGGTCAAAAGTCAGAGTGTGAAAGTTGTTAGGCATGAGGAGACGCATGTGGGCATCGAAGTTTCATGGCTGTGGGTCAAACAGGGCATGAGTTGTACCTGTTCAAAGTTGGCATATTTCAATTGAGTGCTACAGCGCCACCCTTTGGCCAATGTTTGTGAGTTTCGGGTTTTCGCCGTTTGGCATAGCCCTCTACCATATTGCCGAATTTCATAAAAAGTGACCACGCGGTTAGGCCAGAACTGGCAAAACCGGCGGAAGAATAATGAACTCTTACAGATGTAATAAGGCTTCGAGCCTATTGGCCTCGAAACCTTAATAATGCAGGCAGGCTATACTTACAGGCAGGCAGGCAGACAGACAGACAGACAGGCAGGCAGGCAGGCAGACACACAGACAGACGACCACTCACACGCACACAAACACAAGGACGCACGCACACGGTGCATGTTCAGTTGACTGTCAGCTAGACAGGTTCTTTTATTTATTCGTTTGTTTATTTGGATCCCCATTAGCTACTACCTTAGCAGCAGCTACTCTTCCTGGCGTCCATGAGGTGTTGTGAAATGGTTTGTGGTTTGTTACAAAACGTTTTTCCTACTTCCCTTCCTTCACCACCGCAGTTGTTGCTGACGACATATTTAACATATTGCTGACAGCACTTCATGTACGGTAGCCTACACCCTTCACTTTTTCTGTAGGTCTTGTGAAATAATTTGAGGTTTGTCGGAAAGTGTCCTTTTTTCCTTTTTTCACCATCGCTATTCAGATTTAGTTGATGACACAAATTATATTTCTCATTCGACATGACAAAACAATTATTAATTGCATATCCTTTCTCTCATGGCGTCTGTTCCCAAATTCATTCTACCGATGTCTTGTTTCATTAGTAGTGGTTTATAAGTTGTGGTTTTAATAGCAGTAAAATGTTGCAGCGACCCCGCGCGCAAAAGACCCGGCCGTAACTTACTCCTCCAAGCTCATTATGAACTTGTATCTGCTATTTTCTTTTAAAGCGTGAACATTTGTGCAAACCTTTGAATATAAATATATATTTTTAAGCGAACATTTGTAACTCAAATCCTTGCTTCTGGGGGTCCCTAGAACAAAATATTTTGAGATGGGGGTCCGTGGCCAAATACATATCATTTTGGGGCTCCTTGACATGAAAAAGTTTGAGAACCACTGGGTTAAAGGTTGTTTTGTGTTACTACCAGGCTACTTACCCAGTCATGCCCAAGGTAGGGATGCCAGTTTGAAAGTGGCTTCTGCAACATTTTGGACTAGCTCTAGCCGTGGTTCACATGACGCTCGTCTGTCACAACCGTCATGGAACCGTTTGTACCTGTATATTACGCATTGTTCAATAAAAAGCTTTTTAATCTGATCGACGGCCATTTTCTCCGAATTTTCTCCGATGCTTTCAACTATGTGACACTACTGGTTGGGAGGTGTATTGCACTCTGATACATAAAAAATAAAAATAAAAATAATAGAAAATAGCCACCGATCGGATTAAAATGCTTTCTATTGAACTATATGTTGCTATATGATTATGTACATGTGAGAGTTGTAAATGTCAAAAAATCGAAAACCAGGAAACAGTCGGTTCCATATGACTGTCATGGTAGACAGTCATGTTTCAGGGCTAGCCTAGCTCCAGACTACCCCCCCCCCCCCCACCGACTCGCTGTGAGCTTTTATATCTGCTAATTTTTAAATAGCCATGGTAACAAATGAGACCCCCGGGAACCCCTCCAAGGACCCCTGCACTTTGAGAACCAGTGCATTAAACAACCTTCCACACTTTTCATGACCCTCATTCTGTCTGTTAGGCTACGTTCACACTGTTAGCACCAAATCAGATGCCTTTGTCTAATCTGAAGAGCAACAACAAAACCATAGACTACAGTGTCATGTTGCTGCTTGAGATTTCAGGTCAGTAACTTTCATTTTATGTTTGGTAAAAAAAAATGTAAAGCATTTTTTCTTCTTCAATTAAACAAAACATGATTTATTCCCCCCAATACAAAACACAAAACATTAACAAAACATAAACACATTGTTTATGTTTTTTTCCTCAAATACAAACAGGACTCAATTAAACTAAACAAATAATAAAGCAACACATCAGAACTTTTAATGCTTCTAAACAAGAACTTATATCAGAGGGAACGGCTACTGAGTAAATGGACAGTTTTCATATGTGAAGATAAGTTTAATGGAAAAGCATTTTCACTATATTTAAGAAATAGTGAAAATAGTCATGTCACGATCTGCCCCAGTTCTGTCTGTCCTGCCCTTTACTCCAGGGGCCAACCAACATTGATATTTTCACAAATTGGTACCACCCAAGGTGACGGTACATTTTTTGTATTTTTGTCTTCCTGCTGTATATGTCTCTAGTTTATATTTTGGTATGCTACATCTGCCAATCTAGTAGCTTAATGAAGTAGTTATCACTCTCTAAACAAACCTACCCCCATATAAAACTGTGATGTGTGTGAATGACGTCTAGACAATACTTTTTGGAAACCAATGGTCTTACAATGGACAGTTGACCCTAGGGTAATTGTATCAGTAGAATCCATTTCTGCAGAGGAAATGTTGGTAATGTGCATATTTAATGAGATCATTTGCTTATTTGAATATGTTTTGTGGAAATAATAGCTTGATATGTAAATACAATTACAGTTAGATATTTCAAAAAGTGTAAAACACATGAGCCATAATTAAAAAAAACATTGTAGGAAAGAAGCTCTGTTCCATATAAAATCTGACCTCTGCTATGATTGGCTCCCGGGGCAGACTTTGGTCATGTGTGGTTTAAGAAGACAAGACAGCTACATTGGTTTTATTGTATTTTTACACTGCTGGGTCATTTTAATTGCCGAGGTTAAATCCCTCTTTTCTATATACAATGGTTTTATGATTGAACTTCATGAATTCATTCTTTGTGTGGTTGTTTTGATGATGTTACTGCTCTTCCCTGGATGTGCAACCTCTGCAGAGATAGAACGGAGCCCTAGAGACTCCTAGAGACTAGACGGCATATCGTCTAGGTTTTAATCAAACGTAGCTGCAGCATAACAACAGTACTTGTAGGATTAACAACAGTACTTGTAGGATTAACAGCAGTACTTGTAGGATTAACAGCAGTGCTTGTAGGATTTACAGCAGTACTTGTAGGATTAACAGCAGTACAGTACTTGTAGGATTAACAGCAGTGCTTGTAGGATTAACAGCAGTACTTGTAGGAGTAACAGCAGTGATTCTAGAACTTTTAGCCCTAAAATCAGCATCGTTGCACAAGTCACCTTCACAGCAGTCAGCCTTTTCTGGATCTTCTTGAAGATCACAAACGCTCTTTGAGGCGCAGCCCGCCATGGTCTCCACATTTCCTTTGTCTGTGACAAAACAAAACAAAACAAAACAAAAGAATCTACGTATTAATACTCCACTAAAGGTTTGAGAACCAGTGACATAGAAAACTGATTGACTCACACACTCACACACACTCACACGCGCACACGCGCACACGCGCACACACACACACACACACACACACACACACACACACACACACACACACACACACACACACACACAAATATTGATATTTATATGATGTACGGGGTCATTACATTACTGTCTCTACTTAATGTAATGCTCCATGTCTAGAAAAATCATTGAACATTCTTCTGAACTGAGGAATTTAAGTTACATTCCTCAGTTCAGAAGGATGTTCAATGACCGGATACAGTATAACCAAATGTATAAATGGTGCATTTATATAGCGCTTTTATCCAAAGCGCTTTACATTGATTGTGCCATTAACCCATTCACACACACATTCATACACCGATGGCGGAGGAAACCATGCAAGGCACCAACCTGCTCATTGGGAGCAATTAGGGGTTCAGCATCTTGCTAAAGGACACTTCGACACTAACTCCAGGAGAGCGCCCCAGCCCAGGATCGAACTGGGAACCTTGCGGTTTTCCAGTTCACTCTACCCGGCCACTCTACCCCTGAGCCACTGCCGCCCCCAGTGGCAGTGTATACATGCATAATTGTACGGTTTTACTGTACATTCATTAAAAGCAGGTCTGTCTTATCAAGTTTGTTTCTAGTGTTGACAGCCAACACTAGTGGGGGAGTGGTTAAGGGTGGGGGAGTGATTAGGTGACTGATTAGGGATGGAGTTAAGTACCTATTGTCCCTCCCATTGACACACCCATTTCTGGGCGGTGTTAAAAACATTGGAATATTTGCAGGGCATTTTCTCTGCTTTGGCGTTTATGATTCAACACGTTTCAAATGGTCATATCTTTTTAAAATATTTTCAAATTTCAATGAATGATACATCATATGAAAGCTTACATTCTGTACGTTAATTGAAAAATGACCAAGGCCCCCTTCTGTCTCAAACCACTGTAACCGGTCAGGAGAAGCATCATATCAATTAATACGCGCATTACCTATTTCTGAGATGCAGTGATCCCGATCTCCAGTACATGATAGAATGTGGGAGCAGTCGTCACCTTCACAAGTGTAGCACTTCAAACCGTTGGGAGTATCGTTGATAGGAGCTGTAAGGTTTAAATGTATAATTATATAGATGATGTGTTCAACCTTTAACCTCATGTACAAAAGAAACAACATTCACATAATAAGAACTGTGTAGTTAGTTAAAACACAAGTTTATTTTATTCGTCCTCTGGCACAGCTGAAAGTTATTAAATGAATGTAAAAACACCTTAGAGGTACAGCAGGTCTTCATAAATGTCTCATCCCCATTCATATGTACAGTGATTATCATTCATATGTACAGTGATTATAGTGTTTATCATTCATGTGTACAGTAATTATAGTGCTTATCATTCATATGTATAGTGGTTATTGAGTGTGTTGTTCATATGTAACGTGTTATAGAGTTTATCGTTCATATGTACAGTGGTTATTGAGTTTATCATTCATATAGTGGTTATTGAGTTTATCATTCATATGTACAGTAGTTATAGTGTTTATCATTCATATGTATAGTGGTTATTGAGTTTATCATTCATATGTATAGTGGTTATTGAGTTTATCATTCATATGTATAGTGGTTATTGAGTTTATCATTCATATGTATAGTGGTTATTGAGTTTATCATTCATATGTATAGTGGTTATTGAGTTTATCATTCATATGTATAGTGGTTATTGAGTTTATCATTCATATGTATAGTGGTTATTGAGTTTATCATTCATATGTATAGTGGTTATTGAGTTTATCATTCACATGTATAGTGGTTATTGAGTTTATCAAACATAGATTAAAACACACAACATATGGTTATAATGTAGTTACTTACGTATGATCGTGTTGCAGAGGTCAGTGCTACAACACTGGGTGATGAAAGTTCCCACTTTAAAATGCACTGAGCCATTAGCACACTCATCATCTGCCTTGCAACTCTTCTCAGTAACATCCTCGTAGTTACCTGGATCTAAACAACAAACAAGATGTTACATCTCTTCCAAATAATATCTTAATCGTACTAGAAAGATACTGTAATCTATCGACAGAGTTTTACCTCACACAAATGAATTGCAGGTTGGAGGTTATACTTCTGTTACATACCTACATAGTTTCTGGTTGTTGAAGCACCACATTTATTAGAGCTATTAGAACAGTCCTGGCTTTCTTCAGTACATTCTCCTGGAGCTCCCGGGCCACACACATAACATCTCAAAGCATATCCTGAGACAACAGATCGAAGACAATATATATACACACACAATATAAACTAATGCAAACATTAAACACATTTCGTCATTCATGTGTATTAGGAGCAGTATGTTAGTTAAACTATTCTGCATTTTGCCACTGTTTGATTTATCCTCACTGAGGATAGTGTTGAAAAGTGTTTGTGTGGAAATGGAAGTAAAACGTCCTTCAATCACTTCTGAGGAGGAATATGTTCATTATTTTTCTTTCTATACCCACAGTAAATGATTGCGTTATTATTTGAAGTTTATGACTCCCTGATCTCTAGAACGTCATTGTTTTGGGAGCATTTGGCTATTAATAGGTCAGTACATTTTGTCCAGCTGCCTTTGATGAATTCCTCTTACAGTTGGAAGGCTTGAAGTTTGAAAGTGTCTCTTCAGGACTAGAGGTAACTGTCAGGTTCATAAATGTAGTGAAAGTTGTGTATTTTCTTCTAAATGTGGGTGAGCAAAATTCCCTTTAAATGTCAATATCCAAATAAAGTAGACATGTGGAGTAGTGCAGTGGTTCTCAAACACTTTCATGTCAAGGACCCCCAAATTAATATGTATTTGGCCGTGGACCCCCATCTGAAAATATGTTGTGCCAGGGACCCCCAATTCCCATTACAAGATTTTTATAATAATATAGTAATAAATAAGTTAAATGGTTTCAAAGATATTCTAAATTATTCACATTTGAATTTCAAGATTGTGTTATCAATAGATCTACAAGCTCACAACGTGTCACATTGACATTGTGACACGTTGTGAGCTTAGATCTGGTTAAACTGATTTTGATGCAGTAATAATTTCACCTCTTTTTATCCATAGAATGCCTATACTAAAAGGAGTTGTTGATACTTCCAACTACAAGAGAGCAACAACAACCAGCCTGAGTGTCCACCTGCAATCTACACCTGATATTATGTCAATAGAATCAAACACCACTTTAAAGACGTACATTAAGGAGCTGCTACGCTGTATTAATAAGAAGTTATTTTTGAAAGAACCCAGTTTCTTCAACATAATAAAGAAACATTTCATGGTACTTGGTCCAGAGTTGTCATGTTAAAAAGCCTGAACAGCAGCAAGTTCATGCTTTTGGGCATGATGTCCTACTGTTGATTCTAAACCAGACTTCACACCCACAAATGTCTCCGAAATGAGTGCATTTCCTTATGCCGCTGTACGTTAAAAGTTACATTACATTATTTTTGACTACTAATGACTTAATTTTAGATTTTTGTGCCTTTTGGGTGGACACTCTGAAGGCTTTTCAGTTGAACAGCAGTGACTGTTTCTTTCTGAGAGCAGAGCAACTGTGGTTCTGCAAGAGAGATATTTGAATTAGGGAAATGATTTAGCCATAAAAAGGACAATTTCTCCTTTCTCCGTTTATTGTTTGAGGAGATAGGAGACACAATTCTGGTGGAATAAAAAATACAGAACAAATAAATACAGAAAATAAAAAATAAAAACCCATTAGACCCAGATAGAATCAAACAGACTTACCTGTTGGTAACAGCATAAGCCCAAGGATGAGTGTGATCAGATGCATTGTGTTGAACAGAGAGGTTCAAATGAAACATTAAACACAGTTGCAGCCTCTAATAAGACTGTGAAGGGGGCGTGGTCTCTGGATGGAAGACTGAATATGTCACTTCAAACCATGTGATTCATGGAATCTCTTGAAAGGAAGGGACGCTCTGGATGCCCGGGGACGCGCCATGACACTCATGGTGGCAAACCTCACACCGGAAGTTCAATAAATACATTGCAGTGAATGGAGCCGGCTGGACCAGCTTGTGAACAAACACTATTTCTGAACGATTGCGACCTTTGTCATATCGGTTCAGGCGCTATAACAGGCCCATGTAAAAGAATTGGGGCAGAGGTTCTGAATTGGCATCCAGGGAGCGTGTGTGCACAGTATCGCAGCGACTGGAACAACGGTGCCGGAGATTAGCTGCTAACGGACGGACAGGACACACACACACACACACACACACACGGACGGACGGACGGACGGACAGACAGACAGACAGGGGGTAAAACATACTCTCTCGCCATGCCTTTCGGCCTGGCGGAGACAATAACAGTATAGGGCAGGGGTTTTCAACAGGTGGTCCATGGACCACTGGTGGTCCGTGGAGGTATTGCATGTGGTCCCTGACCATGCATTTAGCCTAGTAATTGTGAAAGTCAAAGGGAATATTTTCTTCCATGGAACAGTGCACTACACGATCTGGTGACTTATGATGATGCCTCAATGTTGTCAGTTACTGGGAATTCGGAGGTCAAGAAAATCTCAAGAAGGGTAATAGTGTAAGTGTTTGCCTGATTGAGTCATTATTATTAGGAAAGGTGCCCATATAATCACATGTCTGCTCACACTCATACAGTACATAAGATACAAAACATGAGTTTAGTGGAAGGTTGGATAAAGTAAGAGAATGGAATAAGGGTAGCCGTGGGGTAGGAATTCATCAGTGGTTCTCAACCTTTTTTTTAGCTCACATATTTCAGCTAAATAATGACTGGGCTTGATATGATTTGTTGCACATACTGTAGTATCGTGCAAGAAATTAAATCAAGCCCTTAACAGTTATTTAATTGCAAGCTTTTTCTCCCACCATCCAGGCTCCTAGTGAATCATGACCATATCCTTATTTTGCGGTTTAATAGATCACACAGGCCCTGACAGGTCAAGCCAAAGGGGCTGTGAGTGACTGACAGCAGAAACAAGTGCAGGCTCTATTGCAGGTCTATAGATGTAATGACATTTATCTCTATAAGTCTAGGTGTTTAGATCTATAGATCTTTATAGGTCTATAGATGTAATGAAATCTCTCTCTCCAAACTGCAAATTGTAGAGAAGCATGAAACCACCACGTCCTTAAAAAACAGACCCCACCCAAACACCAAGATGAAGGTTAGAACAACATGTTTATCAAGGTGTGAAGATCAGCAGATAAATCGTTCACTTCTGGGGAAACTTTTAACGGAATTCAGGAACTGAAAAAAAAAAAAAAAACATGCAGAGAGACGACTGGCAAAACATCCTGTGCTTTTTGTTGTCACGTAAACACTGTTTAAAACAACTTTTACACCAACACTAATACAAATATCACTGTTAACAAGATGAAATATAAAATATGTTTGTTAAGTGGTAGTAGGTGTAAGTGATAAGAATAGCATAGAATAATAGCATTTAAAGGTATAATTCACTTGTGAACTCTGTTCCTCTCTCCTCTTCTGTATGAACGCCTGGGTTCTGCAGCATCACGTGTTTTCCACACTGTTGAGGAAGCTTGAAGTCCAAGAATGTCACTATTTATAGAATATATCTTCTACCGTCTGCATTGTATGTCTTTGTGTCAATAAACTCATTGAAACTTGAAAGGGTGCTGTAGCTTTATGGAAAAGCACAAACTGTTTTATTTGATCAATCGATTACTGACAATAATTAGCAGATGAAAAACACAAACAGAACATAACAGGAACACTGTTTGATCACTGAAATCAAGTCCAAAGGTACATGATTAATATCCCATACAAATTGATTGGCCACATGTTGGCGCTATAACAGCCCACTTTTTACACTACACCAGTGATTCTCAACCCACTGGTGGGCTGTGAGAGTATTGCAAGTGGGTCCACAAATAATTGGCAATTTCAATGATAATATGAACATTTATATCAAAACAAATAATGTTTTTTATAAAATGACAGGTATTGTTTTCTTTAAAACCTTAAAATGTGTTTTCATAATGATACTGATAAATAAGAACTTAATTATACTATGTTGCAGGGCTGTGCAAACACCACTGGAGAGGCAGGTGCTCAAAGGTCACAAAGGTCACATCAAACTATATTTTAGAACACCGGCTTACACAAGCATCAAGCGTCTATCTAGACTAGAGTCTGAATTTGTAACTTTTAGATGTCTCTTAAATGAATGCCCTACTTGATCATACTACTGTACATAGTGTCACGCAAAAGTAGCAGATCTGCAAGCTTAAAACGTGTCCCATCGCAATGTGTTTTGAGGTTGTAGATCTACTAGTAATTAATTAATTAATATTATTTTTCATTTGAATCCTGGAAAGTAACAGTTTCGGACGTGTGAGTTTTCCACCCGACAGCAAGCCAACAGGCCAACAGGGACCAATCAAACTAAGCAAATAAAACCAACATCTCAGAATGTTGTAATGTTTATAGGCAATAAAGTATTAATTTAGAAGGATAACATGTGCACTGTAACAGAGGGAACAGCTACTGAGCAAGTGGACAGTTTTCTTACTTTGATGGTGATGAAGTTTAACCGATTGGAGTTGATTGTAATGACAGTAGAGTGAGTTTCAGAGATCATACAGAGATGAGGAGCAAACTGAAGGAGTGAGGCTCCTTTCAGTTTAACATAACAACAGAGACCACTGGTGCTACCAGGAACAAGAGGCTAATAGCACTGCTTGTAGCCCTGCCTGTAGCACTAACAGTAGTGCTTGTAGCACTAACAATAGGGCTTGTAGCACTTGTAGCATTAACAGCCATGCTTGTAGGAATGCTTGCGGCGCTTGTATCAATGACAGCAGTGGGTGTAGCATCTGTACCAGTAACGGCGGTGGTTGTAGCATCTGTAGCAGTAACAGCAGTGGTTGCAGCACTTGTGGCAATAACAGCACTGCTTGCGTCGCCGTTGCACAAGTCACCTTCACAGCAGCTTGCTTCAGTGTTCATGACTCCGGGTATGATGGCACTTGACACGCACATGCCCTTTGAGGCACAGCCTTTTGCGTTGATATCTTTGCCTCCCATTACCCCTGTGAACACACACACACAAAAAAACATATTACTCTCTCAATTGAATGCTCCAAGTCTAGAAAAATCATTGATCACTGTTCTGAGCTGCAGAATGTGAAATATTTGGGTAAACAGGAGAGGCAGGCGTATAAATTCATAAGCTTGTTACCTTTTCCTGCGAGGCAGCGATCCTCATCACCAGTACATGGTAGAATGTGGGAGCAGTCGTCACCTTGGCAAGTGTAGCACTTCTTACCGTTGGGAGAAGGGTTGACAGGAGCTGTAAGGGTTACATTTATAACAAGTTTATTGATGATGTGTTCAAAACTGAACCTCATGTACAACAAAACAACAAGTTTATAGTAGTTATCTCCGCCAGGCCGAAAGGCCGGGAGGTGGAGATTATTTTTTTGCCCCTGTCCCTCCATCCCTCTCTCCGTTTGTGGACAGTTCATCTCGGACACCGCATACATTTGTACACTGTTAGAGTTAAAATAGCACTGAGGATTTTACAGTGTAGATTAGTGTCCCAGAGATAAAAAACAATTTAAAATCAACTCGCTGTCAGTGGCAATTTCAATTTCCAACTACAACTTAGGCAATTAGGGGGCTCTTAATCCCGAGCGATTTATAGTAAGTAAGGAAAACACGAGGTAATACATCAAATGCACAGAGAAAAAAAAAACAATAATATGTACTTTGAAACTATACAATAGGATGCCAGGTCAACAAATTAACCTGGCGTCTGTCTACATAACATGCTATCTAAATTACATTTTAACAACTCATTCACTGCCAATGACGTCTTTTGACGGCTGTAAATCGAGTGCCCACACCGCCAATTACGTCTTTTGTCAAAAAAAAAAAAAAAAAATTAATTTTGTATTATTTCACACAGAACCTGGAGATAACGCGATCCAAGATTTACTACTATGTATTTTTGGCGAAACATATTTCTATGTTTCTATACTATTTTCGACTGGGTATAAAAAGCGAAGGGGAGGTCGCGATGACATTTTTTTTTTCAAGCAGCACAGTGAAACCCTCCGTGATTCATACTGGAGATAAATATTCTGTGAGTGTGTGACTACTTGAAAAGGTAAGAAAATCGCGAAATCGCTGGCAGTCTGGGCTTTTTGGGCTATTTAGTGAATGGCAGTGAATGATTAACCTTTGCATAAGCCTGCAAGGTTGTCAAGGTTATGGCAATACAGATACTTACGTGTGGGGTATTGGACATTGCAGAGGTCAGTGGTGCAGCACTCGCTTAACATGGTGAATCCAATGGTCACTGAGCCAGTAATACACAGGTCAGTGCAGTGTTTTGTTTTAACGTCCATTTTCATGTCACCTGAAAACAAACAAGATATTAGTCTTGCATAATGTTCATGGCTTGCATGTCATGTTCCTTGTGCTTCATTAATTTGACAGTGTTCTATTCTATCCACGAGGGGGCGCTTAGAAACATGCTTGGGTACAATGTTAAATTGGCATTTTTATTTCTTGATGCTTGAACATTTGACATTTAAGGCCTAATATTTATACAATTGCTACAAATTGCTACAAAACCCGTTGTTAGCCAGTCATTGTGGGCATAAACAAGAATTTGAAGGGTACATTTAGGTCTATGATACATTTTGGGGGAAAATGTCAATTTAACATTGAGGTGCCCACAATGTTTCAGTGCCCACTCTTTCAGTTAGCCACAGGGGAGGCAGGCTAGAGAACACCACAGAGACCTCCGGATATGGCTACGTTATCAGTGACACATACCAGCGAGTGGAAAAAGTTCAATTAAAAACTGTCTCTGGAGTTATAAAGCCCTGCTTTACTGCTGAGGGATTTCTTAAAGAATTTGCTAAAATAAACACACAGAGGTTATAACTGTATCACATACCCACATATGACCTGATTGTTACTGCTCCACATTTGTCAGATCCAGGACATTGTTTCTGTGTCTCAGTGCAGGTTCCTGTTGGTCCAGGGATGCACTCATAACATTTTAATCCATGGCCTGAGACAACAATTAGGAGACAGGTTACAATTAATTGACCACCATGCATGTGTCTGATCTATCAAACTAAACCACTCCACGTTTATACATAGAGTTCTCTTTAGGACATTTGACTTGTTAAAATAAAACTTTATAATAACAGACAAGCAGCAACAACCACAACATTAAACTACTGACAATGAACACATTTAGGCTATATTAAACCATCTTCATTTTATTTAATCAAAAAGTCTCCTCTCCTCTCCTCTCCTCTCCTCTCCTCTCCTCTCCTCTCAGATGTCAGATATTATGGACATGAACACTGGTGTCAAGAGGAGAGCTTTGAAAATACGTCTCTTCTCTACTCTCTGATTACAGGTCTGTAACTCCTCAGAGTTCAATTAGCACCGAGGATTTTGGATTGGAGTCCCGAAGATAAAAAAAAGAAGAAAGATTCCATTTGTACACTGTCAGAGTCACAGACGCGTAAGGGTCCATTTGGACTCCTGGTGGGCCCCGGACCAGATGTTTAGAAACCGTGAGCTGGTCCAACTATAAAGATGTGTTCCAGATAATGCTGTACAGAGTGCTGCATTCTGCTGCCCCCTAGCTGCAGAGAACCACATCTGCAACTCTGATGGTTATAATAACAGTGGGTCAGGTCACAATGGTCACAGGATATATATATATATATATATATATATTGCATAAACCTAAACTGAGAACATTTGTTATGATAAAAAGCTGTTCTGCTAGTGAAAAGTATGTTTGTGCTCCATTATCCAAAAGACAAAGATCTCTATTTGATCAACTCCGATCTTGCCCCTGCACCTTGAGACTGGTTGGTATAGAGGAGTAATAGAAGAAGAGCGGATTTGTACTTATTGTGACATAAATGATATTCAGAATGAGTTCCATTTTATTTTCTACTGCCCCTTATGTCATGAGCTACGTAAAAAACATGTTTAACAGGTGTAAAAACCTAGATTTGATATGGTTAAAGGACGACTTCACCACTTTTCAACATATCTTCATATAATAGGTCCTCACTAATGCTCATGATAAAATGATACAATTTTTTTCTACTTGGTCTGTGTCTCATAGGAGGGCTGTGGACAGTCCAGATACCCGTCTACCAGTGACATCATCGTTAGGCAGGATTTTTTTATCCAAAAAGATTACAATTTTTTTATTCAGATTTTTATTAAGAAGAGAACAATGGGATCTATTATTGCATTACAACTTTCCAGGAATACAAAGCCTGCAGTTTCTATTAGCTTGGATTCCCCATCGATGATGTCACTGGTAGACGGGATTCTGAACTGTCTACAGCCCTCCTCTGAGACACAAACTGATTAGAAAAAAATTGTACCATTTTATCATGAGCATTAGTGAGGACCTATTATATGAAGATATGTTGAAAAGTGGTGAAGTCGTCCTTTAAGTGACGCAGAGAGACTTGTATGGATTTTTGAACATAAGATATTTGCAATATTAGAAAAAGCATGGGACAAACGGACAAAGAAAACATATATGTGATGTATACTTATTTTTTGTTTTTGGGTATTAACCAAATATTTTCTTTTTTACTTGTGCAGTTTCTGTTTCCAGGAAGTTAATGTGATATTGTTTTTTTGTTTGTTTTTGGTGTCTTATAATCCTGTAAGGGATATAGGTCTTATGACAAGACACAAAAAAAAAACAATAATAAAATCATTCCAGTCAGCCAGACAGCTCTTATAGAGGAAAAAGAATAATGAAGATAATTCTGTGTATATTGACCTGGGCATCTGTGTATGGTGTCTGTGTTTTAATCGCTGCACAAACAAATACAAGTTCAGAGAGGAACATAGAATAAAGTAATTTGAAATTGAAGAGTGTTCCTGTTATTTGACATGTTCTGTGTTCTGTTCCTTTTTCCTCTATTCCCTTTTTTAACTTTTCCTGTAACTGCAATGTTCAGAGCTGCACACATATACAGTACAATTCAGTGGTTCTCAAAGTGGGGTCCGGGGACCCCCAGGGGCCCTTGGGGGGGGTTCCAGGGGGTCCCCAGCAAAGTTAGTTAATATAGCGTCACAATCATTTTCACCACTTTAACCATATTTTATACTTTAACTATTAAAAAATTGCAGATCTGCAAGCTCACACACAGAAAATCTGTGCAAATCTTTGAATATATAAATGTTTTTAAGTGAAAATGTTTAACTCAAATCTTTGCTTCTGGAGGTCCCTGGCACAACACATTTTATTTTAGAGATGGGGATCCGCAGCCAAATACATATCATCAATACATTGTACATTTTTCATTGTATATTTTTTATTATAAATAATAAAATTGTTTGTTTTAATTATAAACAAGAATATACTGCTCATCGGTTAATATTTGGGACCTCGCCGCGCGGCCGGAGGGGAAAAAAAATCGGCGAGCAGCATTTGGCCGCGCACCTTACGGCCACTCTATCTGGGATTCCCGGGCTGAATTAGGGGCCCAGCACCTCCCTGAGCAGGTTGGTTCTGGAGAACCATCTGATCTACTTCACACTCGACTCAACACTGTTCTGTCCTGAGTCCTCAATAAAACACCCAGCAAGTGCTAAATCAATTAAATGAAGGATAAATAAGATAAAATAAAATAAACACTAACACCCAAACGATAGAAACAGACGTACCTGTTGGTAACAGCATAAGCCCAAGGATGAGTGTGATCAGATGCATTGTGTTGAACAGAGAGGTTCAAATGAAACATTGAACACAGTTACAGCTTCTAATAAGCGGCCGAGCAGAAGGCCTGGTCGCCCATGGTACAAAGCTTGGTCATATACAGGGAAGCAATAATAAGATACAGCTCAGTATGGATGTTACTAGAAGCTCCTCCCACTCTGCCATCCTTCGCCATCAGTGCCAATGAGTCATGTAACACACAACTTCCTGTTCGCAAATACATGTAGTTGCAAGGAGTTGCATGTTGAGAATCATTGGGGTGGAGTGTGGAGTGTGGACTGGCCTTTAGTTACAACAACGTTGATCAAACAGTGATGTTTTGTGTTTTTATGTGTATGATATTTTATATTTTGAAGGTAAATGTAGCCTAGTTTGAAAACACTAAAACACTTGAGTTCAAAACCCATGATTGGGTGTTTTAATACAGTCACAATCACAAACTGATGCAACAATGAACATGATGTGACACCAAACAATGACCCGACAAGGACTGACTGGGGAACAATAATATACACATGAGGGCAGATTACACATGAGAAATATGAACATATAACCATGGAAGCTAGAACATGAACACAAAATATAGTCCAGAGGCCAAGCAATATTTTGGTACCACCTAAGGTGACCGTAAAGTTTTTGTATTTTTGTCTTCCTACATGTCTCTAGTTTATATTTTGGTATGATAACCCTTCCAATCTTGTAGCTTAATGGCAGTTATCACTACCTACCGGCTAATGTATCCGGTAGGAGACACAAAGTAGAATCTTTGTGTCTCCTACCGGAAATACACCCGGGCATCAAATTATTGCGGCAAAAAAACAAAATATATCCATGTATTCAAGGCTTCATGGGGTGTGCAATTGATAGAAAATAAATCATTTTTTGTGTGAACTCCTCCTTTAAGTTTCCCAGGGGGATTCTCTACCCATTCAGCTATGACCACCCTAGACCGAAGGAGGGTCAACTTTTACAAGCTTATGGAAAGCAGTCTTTTTGCAAACACCAAAAATCTGAGAAGTTATCAATTGCACATCCCATGAAGCCTTGAATACATGGATATATTTTGTTTTTTGTCGCAATAATTTGATGCCCGGTTGTATTTCCGGTAGGAGACACAAAGATTCTACTTTGTGTCTCCTACCGGATACATTAGCCGGTAGGTAGTGATAACTGCCATTAAGCTACAAGATTGGAAGGGTTATCATACCAAAATATAAACTAGAGACATGTAGGAAGACAAAAATACAAAAACTTTACGGTCACCTTAGGTGGTACCAATTTGTGAAAATATCAGTGTTGGCCCCTGGACTAATAGAAATACAACACCTAGACAGGAATGACTACAGGCAAAGTCTGTCACTGTGACACCTTAACTCTAACCTCACAGGTAAGTATTTCTAATTCTAAATTTAACCTCGAAACCACGCCCACCTGGCCGAAACAGCGGGAAAAGAGAGAGTCCCACGGTGGTAAATTCTTGGTTTACCTGTGATCCTAGATTACTGAGGCACTACACTGTCTCTATGCATTTGATGTGTGTGTTTACCTTGCTTACTGTAAGTCGCTCTGGATAAAGTGTGTGCGTGTCTGCTAAATGCTTAAATTGTAAATTGTAAATCACATTCCTTAACCTTGTTCAGACTGCATAAAACCAATACCACTCCAATCTGAAATCTCGGAAATGAGATTTGGGCTGCCAAACTCTGAGAGTGTAGAAATGGAACGAAATGGACCATTCCATTTGTACACTCTCAGAGTTATGGGGTCATTGAAATTAAAAAGTTTGAGAACTGCGCTACACCAAAAGGAACAGAGCCTTAATTAGTATAATTGCCAATTATACTAATTAAGGCTCTATTCCATTTGGTAAGAAGTAAGGAATTTCTTTCCAATATACTTGCTACGCATAGAGCATATCTGCATCTAGCCTGAAGGTACAGAGAGTTCTGTACTAGTAAATAAATACAGATATAATAGTTCATATGGCAGTAAGGCTGAACGATTAATCGTTTTCAAACCGAAATCGCGATTTGAAACCACGCGATTAGCTAATCGCAAAGGCCGCGATTTTTTATTTTTTTATTTTATCATAATAAATAATTGTAATATTAATATTAATCCCAGAGCACCCGCGGGACTTGTCTCCTTCTATCCAGAGTGGCTGCCTCTCTCTACAGGGAGCGAGAGGGCAGCGCCCCCCCCCCCCCCCCCCCCTCTCTCTCTCTCTCGCTCTGTCCCTCTCATAGAGTTAGGTTAAAGTTTGTCGAGCGGCCGCGTTGCGCAACTTAAGTCCCCGATGCCGCGCGTAGCGGTAAAACATTATTTTCGGTTCGACACAAGTAGTGTAGTAGTAGTGTTGCTCATATCTATGTTTGTTTCTGTAAGTGTAACTTATATTTTTCCCATCATTATTAAACTATTACTGTCGGATGCTGTGATCCAATGTAAACAACAATACGATGCAAAGCACTTCCTGGTCAGTGTTGCCAGGGTTTGAGAGAGAAATAAGCAACCCTGTCTATGAAAACAAGCCCAAAACAAAAGAAGCGACTGAACTGTATCTTTGTCACTTATGTACAGTGGTGGAAAAAGTACTCAAATGTTGTACTTAAATAAAAGTATCAATACTGCAATGTAGAAGTACTCTCTTACAAGTAAAAATCCCAAATTCAAAATTGACTTGAATAAAAGTAGGCCTACAAAAGTATTGGTTAGTATTTTATTAGTATATTAGTATTTAAGTAAAATGTACTTAAAGTACCAAAAGTAAAAATACTAATGTTTGAAAGCAGATCTACAAGCTCACAACGCGTCGCATCGCGGCGAGTTGTGAGCTTGTAGATCGGCTATTTTCAAATTACCTAGGTATAAAATAGGGCTAAAGTGGTTAATGTAGGTTTTATAATATTATAATTTATATCTGCAAAGTAACTAGTCACTAAAGTTCTCAAATAATTGTAGTGGAGTAAAAGTACAACATTTGCCTCTGAGATGTAGTGGAGTAGGAGTTAAAGTATTGGAAATTAGAAATACTCAAGTGAAGTACAAATACCTCAAAATTGTACTTAGTACAGTACTTAAGTAAATGTACTTAGTTACTTTCCACCACTGCGTTATGTATTCTGAGTTTTTCACTTCCAAGGAGTAGTAGTAATACAATGTACAGTAGGAGAGGACTTTGCCTTGTGAGACAAAAAAGTGTTAATTTTAGTTGAATGTTAATCTACATAAGCTAAATACTGGATATCAGTAAATATGCTTCTGGAGCCATAAGTGAAAGACTTACTTATTTCACTGCTGTGAATTGTTTACACGAAATGGTAATTATTTGTTTAATTTTATTTTTATTTATTGAACTTCATTTCAGAAAAAGCTTCTCTTCTTGAGCCATAAGTTAATGACAACAAGTTCAATGTTGGGTTGTTTACAAAAATAAGCTATTTCGATTCCAGCTAAATGTTTAAATATATACATGGGGAAAAAAGTACTTGGAAGATACATGTTGGAAGCAATGAAGCAATTCATATCTTTTAGTTCTCATCCTTATTTATTAGAATCTAGAACAGTAAATAAATGGTATGCCATTTGGTAATGTTCCATTACTTCCAATTACTTTTTAAACGTACACAGTGAATACTAAACTGAAGCTTGACTTTAAAAAAATGTTTAAGATTTTTTTTTTTTTTAATTAAAAAAATCGCAATCAAATCGCAATCGCAATATCGGTCAGAAAAATCGCAATTAGATTTTTTCCCAAAATCGTTCAGCCCTATATGGCAGAGCATTAATGTGCTCCTTATGTTCACTGATTGGTCCTTATCTTCATGTAATTGTTCTTCACTATTAGTTAGTATTAAAATGCTCATTATTCAATGGCACCATCTACTCACTCTGTGTCTCAGAGGGCTGTGGACAGTTCAGAAACCTGCTTTTCAACCTGCGGTCATTTCCGGTGATAAGCTTAGACTTTTTACAGGGACCAGTGCAGCCACCTGTAGGTGCCCTTTTAGAGCGGTTTTGAAGGAGGGTAAAGAGTCACACTTTTGTAAGCCTGTTAGCAGGGCATTACACATTTTGGAGGCAGAGCAGTAGAACAAATGTGTTATTATTATCATACCAGATCTTATTACTGTATATATTAAGGAAACCTCTGTCTGTCCGTCAGTCACACTCTCTGTTCTGCATGGTTCTCCTCAGTGGGTTGAGCAATTGCTCTGTTCTGTCAGGACAACTCATGAATGGATAAAGATAACTTATGAAGGATACGATATTTTTATTGAATATAAAATTAGCAATATATTTATCATGGTTTGGCGATGAATTGGATCTGCCTCTTAGGTACTCTGATAAAACACATCTCCCAACCATATAGGGACTCCGAATCCCCCGTACATAAACAGGAGATCCAAAACGACAGGTGGTAGCTTGGGTGGAGGGTGAGCAGCAATTTTAGCAAGACAGCAATGACAGTAGCAGCAGCAACAACATGAGCAGCAGCAAAAGCAAGTAGGGGCCTATTTCACAAAAGCAGAATTAGGGGCTAAGCCTGGATTTAACACCTATCCTGGCTTAATTTAGCCAGGATTTGTGATGAATCTGTTTCATGGAAGCTGAATTATCTTGCCAGATTATCTTAGCCAGTTCACCCTGGATAAGTTTATCCATGACTAGATTTCACGAAAGAAAATTGACGCAACCCTACCTTAGTTACCATGGCAATTTAGCTGTGAAGTTAGCCTGGTCCGGACGAGGCTAACGATCAGCCAAGCTTAATTAATCCAGTGCCTTGTTCTTCAAGTTTTGTGATATAGCTGTTAGTCCAATGACTCCAATCTTAAACCAATGACTTTTTCCACAGTTAATTCAACACGTATGTTTGTAAATGGACTCATTTTAATGACCCTGCATTCAAATAAAATGAAATAAATACAATAAGATATAATCAATTTAATTATATTACCAAAATAGTGTGTGACCATGAATCATAATTGTTTCACCATGACTCATGTGATGTCATTGTCACTCTGTTAACACTATAGTTCATATTGTAGATGTTTGATAATATATTATAATATATATATATATAATATATAATATATAATATATAATATATAATATAATATAATATATAATATAATATATATATATATATATTTCGGCCACCAAAGGGTATAGCCTACGTTTTTTTCGGGCTTGTAGATCTTCGATTTTCCGCATAAGAATTTAATAAGTGTGGGAAAACTCATTATTTTTCTGATTGACTGCTTAAAGGGCAATCTGGTCAAAAATGATTTCTCCATTGACTGATTGATTGATTGATTGATGTACTTTACATAGTAAGACATGACATGACATATACATATACATATATATAAGTATATGTACATATAACGCAACGGGCACCCCCCCCGTTACTGCCGTGGGTAACGGCGACCCCGTTACCGCAACGGGGACCCCCCGTTATCATCGTGGGTAACGGCGACCCCTGTCACCGCAACGGGGACCCCCCCCCCTTATCGCCGCGGGTAACGGCGACCCCAAAAGAATTGGCATTTTTAATGATAATATAAAATCTACATCAAAACAAATAATGTTTTTATAAAATGACAGGTATTGTTTTCTTTAAACCTTAAAATGTGTTTCATAATGATACTGATAAATAAGAACTTAATTATATTACATTGCAGGGCTGTGCAGACACCACTGGAGAGGCAGGTGCTCAAATGTCACAAAGGTCACATGGAACAATATTTTAGAACGGCTTACACAAGTATGATTTACAACATAACCTGGGGAATTGTCTGTCTGTCTGTCTGTCTGTCTGTCTGTCTGTCTGTCTGTCTGTCTTTCTGTCTGTGTCTGTCAGAAGGAAGCGAACAAAAATACGTTTTACTCTTATGTACCTGCACACAAGATGTAACAATAAAGCACAACCTTGAACATTGTCTGTCTGTCTGTCCGTCCGTCCGTCCGTCTGTCCGTCCGTCCGTCCGTCTAGACTAGAGTCTGAATTTTAAATCTATATACAGTGTGAGAACATTACAGGCGACAGTAAAGAAGACTACAAACGTTTAGGTCCATGCGGGACTGTACTTTCCTCAATGCAAACTGCAGTCAGATGAGCAAAACCAATTTAGATAAAGCGTGATTTAGAAAACACAGGACATGATGTTAAAGATTCAACTTATGGTTTTCTCTTAAATGAATGCCCTACTTGATCATACTGCATAGTGTCACACAAAAGTAGCAAAAGTAGCAGATCTACAAGCTTAAAATGTGTCCCATCGCAATGTGTTTTGAACTTGTAGATCTACTATTTTTTCATTTGAATCCTGAAAATTAAAAGTTTTGGATATGTGAGTTTTCCACCCGACAGCAGGCCAACAGACCAATAGGGATCAATCAAACTAAGCAAATAAAGCCAATCTAATAATGTAATAATAATGAATAATGAATAATGTAACAAGTTAAGTAACAAGTAGTAATTTAGATGGACATGACTGGTCACATTTGAGTGCAGTGTAACAGAGGGAACAGCTACTGAGCAAGTGGACAGATTTCATACTTTGATGGTGATGAAGTTTAACCGACACTCGTCAAATTGGAGTTGATTGTAATGACAGTAGAGTGAGTTTCAGAGATCATACAGAGATGAGGAGCAAACTGAAGCAGTGAGACTCCTTTCAGTTGAACACAACAACAGAGACCACTGGTGCTACCAGGAATAAGAGGCTAACAGCACTGCTTGTAGCCCTGCTTGTAGGAATGCTTGCGGCGCTTGTATCAATGACAGCAGTAATTGTAGCATCTGCAGCAGTAACAGCAGTGGTTGTAGCATCTGTAGCAGTAGCAGCAGTGGTTGCAGCATCTGTAGCAGTAGCAGCAGTGGTTGCAGCACTTGTGGCAATAACAACGCTGCTTGCGTCGCCGTTGCACAAGTCACCTTCACAGCAGCTTAAATCAACAACAATGTTTGCGAATTCAGGCATGATGACACTTGACACGCACATGCCCTTTGAGGCACAGCCCTTTATGTTGATATCTTGGCCTCCCATTACCCCTGTGAACACACACACAAATAAAACACATTAAGCTCCTTACACACCGGAGGCGATTTTTTCATGCGAATAATATGTTTGTTTTTTTAGAACCTTATAAAGTCAATGCAAGCTTCCATGGAGCGAAAAAGCGAAGTGAAAAAGCGTCTTTTAATTATTCGGGACGAGTCCGAATTTTGCGTATATTCGCATAATCGCCGGTGTGTAATGACCTTTACTCTCTCAATTTAATAAAGTCTAGAAAAATCAAAAATCAGAATGTGAAATATGTGGGTAAACAGGAGAGACAGTCGTAGAAACTCTTAAAGGACAACTTTGTTTTTTTACAACAAGGGTTATTTTATCAGTTTGTAATGATAATCATTAAAAGATGAGTGTTAAAAAAAATCGTGTATTGCTTTCTATCGTTTTTTTAATGATTTAGTGATTTTTAACTGGGGGGTAGGGGCATTTGATCCATTGGTAAACAGTCATGAACGCAGCCTCTGATTTCCGTGAAACTTTGTACGCACATCCCCGCTAGGCCAAGAAAGAAATGGCACTTTTGGCATTTTTCAAATCAGCCTCATGGTGGCGCTGCACAGGCAGATTCACATTTTGGCCTATTTATAGGCCTATTTATGATTTTTTTTACATGATTTTTTTTAACACTCATCTTTGAATTATTATCATTACAAACTAATACAATAACCAAAGTTATTCTTTAAGCTTGTTACCTTTTCCTGAGAGGCAGCGATCCTCATCACCAGTACATGGTAGAATGTGGGAGCAGTCGTCACCTTGGCAAGTGTAGCACTTCTTACCGTTGGGAGAAGGGTTGACAGGAGCTATAAGGGTTACATTTATAACATGTTTATTGATGATGTCTTCAAAACTGAACCTTGTGTACAACAAAACAACATGTTTATAGTAGTTATCTCCGCCAGGCCGAAAGGCCGGGAGGTAGAGATTATGTTTTCGCCCCTGTCCCTCCATCCCTCTCTCCGTTTGTGGACAGTTCATCTCGGACACCGCTTGCATTTGTACACTGTTAGAGTTAAAATAGCACTGAGGATTTTACAGTGTAGATTAGGGTCCCAGAGATAAAAAACGATTTTAAATCAACTGGCTGTCAGTGGCAATTTCAATTTCCAATTACAATTTAGGCAATTAGCAGATGCTCTTAATCCAGAGGGATGTATTAGTAAGCTAGGAAAACACGAGGTAAAAAAATAATATAATCTGTACATCGAAACTATACAATAGGATGCCAGGTCTACAAATTAACCTAGCGTCTGTCTACATAACATGCTATCTAAATTACATTGTAACAACTCATTCACTGCCAATGACGTCTTTTGACGGCTGCATGTAAATCGAGTGCCCGCACCGCCAATGACGTCTTTTGACGTCTCAATTAAGAAATAAAACGTTTTAATTTTGTTTTATTTATTTTTTTGTTTTTCACACAGAACCAGGAGATAACGCGATCCAAAGATTTACTACTATGTGTTCTTGGCGAAACATGCTATTTTCAATTGGGTATAAAAAGCGAAGGGGAGGTCGCAATGACATTGTTTTTTTTCATGGAAGCACAGTGAAACCCTCCGTGATTAACAACCATCAGCGGATCGATCATACTGGAGATAAATATTCTGTGACTGCTTGATAAGATAAGAAAATTGCTAAATCGCTGGCAGTCTGGGCTTTTTGGTTACTTTTTATATGATATTACTTCTGGGTAAAGCATATACTGAAGTTGAAATGATTAAAGTCTTGATGACTTGTGTGGCCAACAAAGAGAAACGTCATTTGGAGAAAATATTCAGTCTTAAAGTAACTGCTGTCTTTGTTGACTCATTGTATTTTAACTGCTGTTTACAATCAGGAATTTATAATGTGTGTGGACTTATTCTAAAGCTTGAGAGATGTTGAACAAGAATGATCAAACAGGTTATATTTTGAAATAGTGCGTCTAAGTATGATTGATAACTTGTATTATGTCATATAGGGAATACATGCTAAAATGTGTTTCACCAGGATGTTGGCGGGGGCTCGTCACGAAACTCCAGTACGCTGTTTGTGTGTGAGATTGGCAAAACAGGGATTAGAGGTGGGCTTAATTACCTGTCCCCTCCCCTTGTGAGCAGGAGGTGAACAGTGTATAAAGTAATGTGCTTGCCATGTGAATGTGTGCGTTGCTGATCCTGCCATCATGGGCACGGCCGCCATGGCTCGGGCTGAATAAAAATATGCCCTGACTTTCTCCTTGAACCTCTCCCAGGAAACTAAGTATAGCCGCTCTTAGACCATAGAATATACTTCACCTGCAAGGTCATCAAGGTTATGGCAATACAGATACTTACGTGTGGGATATTGGACATTGCAGAGGTCAGTGGTGCAGCACTCGATTAACAGGGTGAATCCAACGGTCAATGAGCCAGTCATACACAGGTCAGTGCAGTGCTTTATTTTAATCTCCATTTTCATGTCACCTGAAAACAAATGAGATATTAGTCTTGTATAATGTTCATGGCTTGTGCTTCATTAATTTGACAGTGTTCTATTATATCCACAAGGAGGCGCTTAGAAACATGTTTGGGTACAATGTTAAATTGGCATTTGTATTTCTTGATGCTTGAACATTGACATTCAAGGCCTAATATTTCTACAATTGCTACAAATTGCTACAAAACCTGTGACTAGCCAGTCATTGTGGGCATAAACAAGAATTTGAAGGGTACATTACTACATTTACTGATATTAATGATACATTTTTGGGGGAAAATGTCAATTTAACATTGAGGTGCCCACAATGTTTAGGTGCCCACAATGTTTAGGTGCCCACTCTTCCGGTTACCCAAAGAGGAGGCAGGCTAGAAAACACCACAGAGTAAGAGAGGTTATAACTGTATCACATACCCACATATGACTTGAGTATTACTGCTCCACATTTTTCAGATCCAAGACATTGTTTCTGTCTGTCAGTGCAGGCCCATCTTTGTACTCCATGGGTGCACACATAACATTTTAATCCATGGCCTGAGACAACAATTCATTAGAAGACACTCAGGTTACAATGAATTGACCACCATGCATGTGTCTGATCTATCAAACCAAACCACTCCAAGTTAATACATAGAGTTCTCATTATCATTTGACTTGTTAAAATACAACTTAAAAAACAGATAAGCACCAACAACCACAACATTAAACTATAGTAAGTCAAGGAAATGAACACATTTAGGCTATATCACACCATCTCTATTATATTTAATAAAAAAGTCTTAAAATCTCTCTCCTCTCCTCTCCTCTCCTCTCCTACCGTTGCACAAGTCACCATCACAGCAGCTTGCTTCAATGTTTATGAGTTCGGGTATGATGACACTTGACACGCATTCGCCCTTTGAGGCACAGCCCTTTACCTTGATATCTTTGCCACTCATTACCCCTGTGAACACACACACAAAAAAAACATTACTCTCTCAATTGAATGCTCCAAGTCGAGAAAAACCATTGATCATTGTTCTGAGCTGCGGAATGTGAAATATATGGCTAAACAGAAAAGGTAGTCGCATAAATTCATAAGCGTGTTACCTTTTCCTGAGATGCAGCGTTCTTCATCACCAGTACATCGCAGAGTGTGGGAGCAGTGTAGCACTTCTTACCATTGGGAGTAGGGTTGACAGGAACTGTAGGGTTACATTTATAAAATGTTTATTGATGATGTCTTCAAAACTGAACCTCATGTACAACAAAACAACACGTTTATAGTAGTTATCTCCGCCAGGCCTAAAGGTTAATTATATGCCAGGTCTACAAATGAACCTGACATCTGTCTACATAATATGCTATCTAAATTACATTTTAACCTTTGCATAAGCCTGCAAGGTCGTCAAGGTTATGGCAAGTGCTACGGAATGTGCTACGGGCTAAGGTGGAGTCTGAAGAGGTAAGTCTTCAGATTGTGGCCAATTTCAGTGGTTCTCAAAGTGGGTGGAGTGGCACCCTAGGGTGTCGTGACTCAAGTCCAGGGGTGCCGCAGAATACTGTGATAATATTTGGAATTTATCAATATCACTTCCCTTTAACCACTTAGACCCTCTATACCGAAATGGACCTGACTTGCACTGTACTTGGTTCATTTTTTACACCAATCTCTTCGCAAAAAATAGCAGCTGTGAGCTTGTAGATCTCCAGAATCGGTTAAAAGTATAAAGTTATTTTCAACCTTTCTTAATGGAAACAGATTTTATTTGTGACATACTGTATTTTAGGGGGAAAAGTTTACATATTTACGTAGCATAATATGACATACGGTTCTAAAAATACTATGTCAGTCTGGGGTACCGTGGATGAAAAAGTTATTTACTTTTTATAAATATATAGTCCCTTATAGTCAAAAGAGTTTGAGAATCAACTGGCCTATGTCATATCAAACTGGAACATAAAAGGCCCTATAGATACTTGCGTGTGGGATTCTGGACATTGCAGAGGTCAGTGGTGCAGCACTCGCTTAAAATGATGAATCCAAATATGCTCACTGAGCCAGTAACACACCGATCAAAGCAGGACTTTGCTTTAATGTCCATTTGCATGCCAGCTGAAAATAAACAAGATATAAAGAGAGATAGTCTTGCATAATGTTCATGGCTTGCATGTCATGTTCTTTGTGCTTCATTAATTTGACAGTGTTCTATTATATCCACAAGGGGGCGTTTGGGTACAATGTTAAATTGGCATTTTTATTTCGATGCTTGAACATTTGACATTTACAATTGTTACAAATTGCTACAAAACCTGTTGTTAGCCAGTCATTGTGGGCATAAACAAGAATTTGAAGGTTATTTAGGTCTGACAATGATACATTTTGGGAAAAAAAATGTCTATTTAACATTGAGGTGCCCACCGTGTTTAGGTGCCCACACTTCCGGTTACCCACAGAGGAGGCAGGCTAGACGACACCACAGAGTAAGAGAGCCCCGGATGTAGCGACGTTATCAGTGACACATACTAGCGAGTGGATAAAGTTAAATTAAAAACTGCCGCTGGAGTTATAAAGCCCTGCTGTACTGCTGAGGGATTTATTAAAGAATTTCCTAAATGTCTTCTCTTTTTCTTTCTAAATTTTTATCCCACGATTTTGTAACCCAATTTTTTTCACCCAGTGCCAATTGTCTAAGTAATCCTGGGCACTATACTCCCTCTGCCAACCAAGGGAGTGCTCAGAGCCGAGCTCATGCCTCCTTCAATGCATGAGAGCTAACAAGCCTTCTTATCACCCGACAGGGGGGAGTTTCCCTGGTTGGACGTAGCCCGTGGAAGGAACACGTTATTCCAACCAGTTCCTTTCTCCTCCATCAGGCGCCCCGGCTGGCCAGGGGGAGGCAGTATAGTGACCAGGATCGCATGTAACTTGCTAAATGTCTTAATCACTAGAAAGTGGTTGTATTCTTTGACAGACTAAAATAGACACACAGAGGTTATAACTGTATCACATACCCACATATGACCTGATTGTTACTGCTCCACATTTGTCAGAACCAGGACATTGTCTCTGTGTCTCAGTGCAGGGTTTAAATGGTCCGGGGGGGATGCACTCATAACATTTTAATCCATGGCCTGAGACAACAATTAGGAGACACTCAGGTTACATTAATTGACCACCATGCATGTGTCTGATCTATCAAACCAAACCACTCCAAGTTAATACATAGAGTTCTCATCAGGACATTTGACTTGTTAAAATAAAACTTAAAAAACAGACAAGCAGAAATTAACACATTTAGGCTATATATATATATATATATATATATATATATATATATATATATATATATATATATATATATATATATATATATATATATAGCCTCCTCTCCTCTCCTCTCCTGTCTCCTGTCTCCTGTCTCCTGTCTCCTATCTCCTGTCTCCTCCCTCCCCTCCCCCCTCCTCTCCTCTCCTGCTGAGTGTCTCATACAATATATATAACTCTATGGTCTCTTATGGGTATTCAACAAGGGGTCCCAGACCCCTAGAGGGTCCTCAGAGTCACTGCAGTCAGCTTCCTATTTATTGATAGTAAAGTTATAGGACCCTGCAGGGTAAATGTGTTGTTGCTGCTGTACACTGATTGTCTCTTACTGTATGTCTCTTACTGTTACCTCCGGGCTATGGTCAATGCCTACACCCCTGCCCGACCACTTCGGTCTGCCACCTCGGGGCGACTGATTGCCTCGTAACTCAAGGGTCCTTCTGGCCGATCCACACGGTCACGACTTTTTTCTGTTCTGGCCCCACAGTGGTGGAATGAACTTCCCACTGATGTCAGGACAGCAGAGTCACTGCCCATCTTTCGCCGCAGGCTGAAAACCCACCTCTTCAGGAAACACTACCCTTCCTCTTTGCCTGGCCTACTTGTTGTTAACTAGTTGTACAAACACTTGTTTTATTGTTGTATTGTTTTATTGGATCTTGTTTAGTCGATACACTTATTTGTTTTAGCTCCTGCTCATTTGATTTAGCTATTTTGTCTCATCTGTTTAAGGAAATAGGTAGCTGATATATTGCACTTTTACCTTAGCGCTAGGTATACTCTTGGTTGCTTGTTTTTGCAGAAAATGCACTTAAGACTTCTGGTGATTAGTAGTTTTCGTTCCCTACCTATGTTGAATGTACTTATTGTAAGTCGCTTTGGATAAAAGCGTCTGCTAAATGACTGTAATGTAATGTAATGTACATGAGCTCCTATACTGTATGTGTGAATATACATTGTACATGATGCCCAGCTCCACTCACTGCATGCTGCACAGGGAGTCACTTGTTGTCTAAGTCAAATTGTCAAATTATTGCTGAATTGTCAGATATTATGGACATGAACACTGTTGTCAAGAGGAGAGCTTTGAAAACACGTCTCTTCTCTACTCTCTGATTACATGTCTGTAACTCCTCAGAGTTCAATTAGCACCGAGATTTTACAGTGACCCGTAAGGGTCTGTAACTCTGACCCCTGGTGGGCCCCATACCAGATATTTAGAAACCGTGAGCTGGCCCAACTAGAAAGATGTGTTCCAGATAATGCTGTGCATAGTGCTCTGATGGTTATAATAACAGTGGGTCAGGCCACAATGGTCACAGGATATATATATTGCATAAACCAAAACTGAGAACATTTGTTATGATAAAAGGCTGTTCTGCTAGTGAAAAGTATGTAGGCCTATGTGCTCCTTTATCCAAAAGACAAAGATTTATGTTTTTGGTGTCTTATAATCCTGTAAGGGATAAGTCTTATGATGAATAATGAAGATAATTCTTCGTATATTGACCTGGGCATCTGTGTATGGTGTATGTGTGTTGAACTTGTTTTTAAATGACTGCACAAACAAATACAAGTTCAGAGAGGAACATAAAATAAAGTCATTTGAAGTTGAAGAGCGTTCTTGTTATTTGACATGTTCTGTGTTCTGTTCCTTTTTCCTCTATTGCCTCTTCTAACTTTTCCTGTAACTGCAATGTTCAGAGCTGCACACATATACAGTACAATGCAGTGGTTCTCAGTGTGGGGTCTGGGGACCCCCAGGGGTTCTTGGGGGGGTTACAGGGGGTCCCCAGCAAAGTTAGTTAATATAGTCACAATCATTTTAACCACTTAAACCATATGTTATACTTATTATGTTATTTAACTATTCAAAAAAATGCAGATCTACAAGCTCACAGCTTGTAGATATGCATTTGTTTTAAATAATCTTGAAATGTGTGCAAATCTTTGATATATACCCTTTTTTAAGTGAAAAACTCAAATTAACTCATTTTTTTACTTATGGAGGTCCCTGGCACAACATATTTTAGAGATGGGGGTCCGTGGCCAAATACATATCATTTTGGGGGTCCATGAAAAGGTTTGAGAGCCACCGTCAGTCAAGAGAGTCAAGTCAAGGCAGCTGAAATCAACTCAGTTTATACACTAAAAAAACAAAATAAATTGTGTGAATAAAGTCTTTATATAATTAGTCTTTCATTTCATATCCATAGGGCTTATACTACAAAATAGTTTCTTATGTGGCTTCTGAGCTATCTACTGTATGTCAAGTTGAGTGAACTGCTTTAGCATCTACAGTGCAGTGCTTCTCAGAATGAGATCCAGGGGTCCTTAGGGGGTTCCAGGGGGTCCCCAGCCTAATTAATTAACATAGGATCAAAATCAGTTCAACGACTTTAATCCAGGGTTAGGGCTAAAATAATAAAACATAAAACAAAACTTAAAGAACTGTGAACAACACATGTATTTGGGTCTCAAATAAACATCAATTTGAAGGTCCTTGACAAACAAACCACCAGTGCAGTTGTTGTTGGAGCCGTGACAGCCTTTCAGAACAGGAGCCCATATGAAGCAGGCTGGTTCTGGAGAACCTTCACACTCAACACTGTTCTGTCCTGAGTCCTCAATAAAACACCCAGCAAGTGCTAAATCGATTAAAAGGAAGGATAAATTCAATTAAATTAAAGGTAGGGTAAGTGATATTTTTGGGTTAAAACAAAAAGTGTTTTGTTAAAAGGTTAAAGCACTATATTCTGATAGTAATCATTGCTATAGAGTGTTTGTTCAGTAACAGGAGTCTCCCCGTCTCTCCAGCGCTTTAATAAACAGAAAATACTTTTTAGGTGTCAAAATCTCAGCCAATCAGGAGAAAGTACCCCTTTTTAAGCTTCATTTTTATAGTGTTCCAGTTCCAATTTTGCCTGCTCATTTCTTAGTCATCACTTCCAATTTCACTTGTTGAATCTATATCCTGATTGAGTTCTCTATCCTGATTTGATCAAATTTGAAATTAGACTGAAACTGAAACGAAAATGCATTTTCTGTTTAAAGAGCTGCAGAGACAAGGAGACTCCTTTTACTGAACAAACACTCTATAGCAATGAGTACTATCAGAATATAGAGCTATTTAACACTTATTTTAACCAAAGAAAATCACTTACCCTACCTTTAAATTAAATGAAATTAAATGAAATTAAATGAAATTAAATTAAATTAAATTAAATTAAATTAAATTAAATTAAATTAAATTAAATTAAATTAAATTAAATTAAATTAAATTAAATGTAATTAAATTAAATGTAATTAAATTTAATTTAATGTAACCCCAAAAGATAGAATTCTTAATAAAACAGACATACCTGTTGGTAACAGCATAAGCCCAAGGATGAGTGTGATCAGATGCATTGTGTTGAACAGAGAGGTTCAAATGAAACATAGAACACAGTTACAGCTTCTAATAAGACTGTGAAGGGGGCGTGGTCTATGGATGAGGTCAGTGTGAAGGGGGCGTGGTCTCTGGATGAGGGTCAGTGTGAAGGGAGCATGGTGTCTGGATGAGGGCCAGTGTGTTAATGTTACTATATAACACCACTATGTAAATAGTTCTTAGATCAAATCACAGTACTATTTCAGCCGTCACTCTAGTCAAAAACGACATTTTAACTGCACTAGCTAACAAACATAATGTGTGTGTGTGTGTGTGTGTGTGTGTGTGTGTGTGTGTGTGTGTGTGTGTGTGTGTGTGTGTGTGTGTGTGTGTGTGTGTGTGTGTATATATATATATATATATATATATATATATATATATATATAAATCCCATAAATGGATCCTCTATTGATATAGTTACTGAATATAAGTACCTTGGTATTTGGCTAGATGAAAAGTTTACATTTAAATATCACATTAATGATCTCAACACCAAACTACGACAACAAATTGGATTTTTATACAGAAACAAAGCCAACCTCCCAATAATCTGTAGAAAAAGGATTGTCGAAGCAGTTTTTATGTCAGTTTTGGACTATGGGGATGTAATATATAGAAGTGCTGCCCCTACTACTCTTTTACCCCTGGACACAGTCTTTCACTCAGCACTTAGATTTATCACTGGAGAAAGCTACAGCACTCACCATTGTATCCTCTACGACAGAGTAGGTTCGTCTTCCCTCTCCGAGAGGAGAACTAGACACTGGTACCAGTTTATTTTTAAGGCTATTGATGGGAAGTTACCGCCATACATTACATTGTTGCTAGAGTGGGAAAAAAGCACTCGCCAGACCCGCTCAAGCGACTGGCTCACACTCGAGGTTCCATCTGTGCAGTCTGAACTTGGGAAAACTGCTTTCTGCTTTGATGCTCCTTCATGGAATGCCTTACAACTCTTTAGTCCTGTTTTAAAAGCATCAACAGGTGTTCTCAGGTGGTCCGGGAGGTCATTCCAGAGCGGAGGAGCGGCCGAGCAGAAGGCCTGGTCGCCCATTGTACAAAGCTTGGTCATACGGCACACAACTTCCTGTTCACAAATACTGTACATGTGAAATTCACACGTAGTAGCTGCTCTACATCTGTCATGAATTTTTTTTTGGAAAAAAATAATTATAGAATAATATTCTGTGGGTATCTTAAGGACAGTCCACACCAATGCAACTCATTGCAAATTTGGGATAATGGTTGCAAGTAGTTGCAAGGAGTTGCATGTTAGGAATCATTGGTGTGGAGTGTGGACTGGCCTTTAGTTACAACGACTTTGATCTAACAGTGATGTTTTGTGTTTCTATGTGTATGATATTTAATATTTTGAAGGTAAATGTAGGGAGCAGTATGGGTTAGCGCCCCATGCTGTGTCTTCCGTGAGGAAGAAGCCCAAAAAACCCGCGGTGAGGCCTTTAGGAGGGCCATTCCATTCCAGCGTACCGCAAGCGGAGCTAATACCATTAGACGGCCCAATCTAGTGGTATCGGCCCAAGGAACCATCACGCCAGAAGGAAATGTTTGGATCGGGGCGGTGCATCTGATCTGGCGCAGCGCTCAGGTCCTGGACCTGGTGAGACGAAGGAGGAGCCCGGCCAGGAGACAACCCACAGTGCCTAGTCCCTCCACGTGCCAGAGCCTCCCCGAATCCCGGCAGAGTACTTCCGGAGAAGCGGACTGAGTGGCCCTGTCTTTCCCTATAGGACTGACCGTGGGTGCTACTGGGACGTAAGTCGGGGCTTGATCAACCCTGGCTGGGTCACCTGGGCGAGGGTGTATGTTGTATGTTGCGAGACCCGAAACACCCTATGACCCCAGGCTACAACACTGATGATGCGTCCCAGTTGCATCCATGTGATGTATTTCTTTATTAGTTATTCTATTTATAGTGGCTCATAGGAATTTATAGACTACGTGACAACCAGGAATAGTTTGGTGACCACAGGAGAGACTGTTGACAGCCGGAATGTAGACGGCATCCCGGGAGCAGTATGGGTTAGCGCCCCATGCTGTGTCTTCCGTGAGGAAGAAGCCCAAAAAACCCGCGGTGAGGCCTTTAGGAGGGCCATTCCATTCCAGCGTACCGCAAGCGGAGCTAATACCATTAGACGGCCCAATCTAGTGGTATCGGCCCAAGGAACCATCACGCCAGAAGGAAATGTTTGGATCGGGGCGGTGCATCTGATCTGGCGCAGCGCTCAGGTCCTGGACCTGGTGAGACGAAGGAGGAGCCCGGCCAGGAGACAACCCACAGTGCCTAGTCCCTCCACGTGCCAGAGCCTCCCCGAATCCCGGCAGAGTACTTCCGGAGAAGCGGACTGAGTGGCCCTGTCTTTCCCTATAGGACTGACCGTGGGTGCTACTGGGACGTAAGTCGGGGCTTGATCAACCCTGGCTGGGTCACCTGGGCGAGGGTGTATGTTGTATGTTGCGAGACCCGAAACACCCTATGACCCCAGGCTACAACACTGATGATGCGTCCCAGTTGCATCCATGTGATGTATTTCTTTATTAGTTATTCTATTTATAGTGGCTCATAGGAATTTATAGACTACGTGACAACCAGGAATAGTTTGGTGACCACAGGAGAGACTGTTGACAGCCGGAATGTAGACGGCATCCCGGGAGCAGTATGGGTTAGCGCCCCATGCTGTGTCTTCCGTGAGGAAGAAGCCCAAAAAACCCGCGGTGAGGCCTTTAGGAGGGCCATTCCATTCCAGCGTACCGCAAGCGGAGCTAATACCATTAGACGGCCCAATCTAGTGGTATCGGCCCAAGGAACCATCACGCCAGAAGGAAATGTTTGGATCGGGGCGGTGCATCTGATCTGGCGCAGCGCTCAGGTCCTGGACCTGGTGAGACGAAGGAGGAGCCCGGCCAGGAGACAACCCACAGTGCCTAGTCCCTCCACGTGCCAGAGCCTCCCCGAATCCCGGCAGAGTACTTCCGGAGAAGCGGACTGAGTGGCCCTGTCTTTCCCTATAGGACTGACCGTGGGTGCTACTGGGACGTAAGTCGGGGCTTGATCAACCCTGGCTGGGTCACCTGGGCGAGGGTGTATGTTGTATGTTGCGAGACCCGAAACACCCTATGACCCCAGGCTACAACACTGATGATGCGTCCCAGTTGCATCCATGTGATGTATTTCTTTATTAGTTATTCTATTTATAGTGGCTCATAGGAATTTATAGACAACGTGACAACCAGGAATAGTTTGGTGACCACAGGAGAGACTGTTGACAGCCGGAATGTAGACGGCATCCCGGGAGCAGTATGGGTTAGCGCCCCATGCTGTGTCTTCCGTGAGGAAGAAGCCCAAAAAACCCGCGGTGAGGCCTTTAGGAGGGCCATTCCATTCCAGCGTACCGCAAGCGGAGCTAATACCATTAGACGGCCCAATCTAGTGGTATCGGCCCAAGGAACCATCACGCCAGAAGGAAATGTTTGGATCGGGGCGGTGCATCTGATCTGGCGCAGCGCTCAGGTCCTGGACCTGGTGAGACGAAGGAGGAGCCCGGCCAGGAGACAACCCACAGTGCCTAGTCCCTCCACGTGCCAGAGCCTCCCCGAATCCCGGCAGAGTACTTCCGGAGAAGCGGACTGAGTGGCCCTGTCTTTCCCTATAGGACTGACCGTGGGTGCTACTGGGACGTAAGTCGGGGCTTGATCAACCCTGGCTGGGTCACCTGGGCGAGGGTGTATGTTGTATGTTGCGAGACCCGAAACACCCTATGACCCCAGGCTACAACACTGATGATGCGTCCCAGTTGCATCCATGTGATGTATTTCTTTATTATTAGCCTAGTTTAAAAGCACTAAAACACAGTTCAGTTCAAAACCCATGATTAGGTGTTTTAATACAGATAAACAGAGAAGACGTCACAATCACAAACTGATGCAACACTCAACGTGATGTGACACCAAACAATCACCCGACAAGGACTGACTGGGGAAAAAGACTAGTACACACATGAGGGCTGATTACACATGACATATGAACATATAAGGTGTGTATGCTCCTGATTGTCGAGGTGGAAGGTTGTGTTTTTTGTGAGCTCCTGAGCCTTGGATACTGGAATACTTTTTAAAGACTTTTGTGAAATACTTTTAACACTTTTCACAAAAACCAAAAAGGATCTATCAAGGACAACAAGGACAACAAGGAATAAAACAACGTTTTTACCACTCAACAAAACATTTGGAGTTAAAACTCGCTTTTTACCAGAAAAGACACAAAGAACTTGAGTAAGTACGCCTGCAGTTTGGAGATACAAGGCAGAACTCTAGTCTAGAGACACTGAAGTGTAGAAAGACTGTAGTAAGATTGTAGTAAAATAGAATACTGTAGAAATCATAGTAAACTGCATGGGAACAGTTTAAACATTTAAACATTTAAACATATATACTAGTAGCAGTAGCAATAGTAGTAGCAGTGCAGTAGTAGCATAACAAAGGAAGGTATCGGGGGAGGGGTGTTAGACAGGGGCCAGGTAGATAGGCGTGAAGCTAGGTGTGAACCTGAACAATGGCAACCATGGTAACTGAGACACTAGCTACAGCACACACACACACAACACCAATTTTAATTGAATACCCAACCCAAGCAAAATCCATTAAAGAAAAGGATATTTACAAGACTGAACTCCTGAAAAATAACAGAGAGACACTTTATGCAGACTGTACCGCAAAGAAGGTTATAACAAACCTAATCTTTTCCACAAATAGACCTCAGGCATGGATTGAAGCCACACAAGAGCACTACACAGAGATAAAAAAGGCACAGTTGCCTGAGGGATGTAGCCTTAAAATGCACTCAGAGGAAGGAACCACCACTGTAAACATTTTCAACTCTGGAAGAGTAACAATCCAGGGGAACAGAACACCCATAGAGAATGACTTCACCAAAATCAGAGAGATGGCACAAAAAAATGACACTCCAAACAGTACACACATAGCCACACCCACACATCTAGCCACAGTAGAGAGCCCACCCCCACCCCCACAAACCAGTACCACAAAAGGTCACACCATAGAGCCAAACCTGCTTAACAAGTTGGCCGAACAATTCCACAGCTTAGAATATAGACAGATACAGATGGAACAACAGTTGTTAGAGTACAGGCAAGAACAGACTGCTCCCAGGGCCAGTAACAGAAAGGAACAGGAAGAGAGTGAGCTTAAAGCAAAGGTGAAAAGGTTCCAAGACAGTGAGTTGAAGCTCAAACAGGAGTTGGTACAGCTACAAGAACATATGGGAAAGGAGATAAGACAGCTAAAGGAAGACATGGGAAAGGAGCTAGAAATGCTAAGAGAAAGACAGGAAAAGGAAATAGGGGCACTCAGGAGAGAGATAGAAAGGCTTGAAAGGGAAGCAACTCCAACCAGCTATCAGCAGGGAGAAATAGCAGATAACCTTGACCAATCAGCGGGACCTCAAAGCCAAGCACTCCCCCAAGAGATCGTTCTCACCCCAACTCAAGAGGACTCACCCCAACCCTCCCCCACTGCCACACCTCCAGGAAACAGCCAGCCACAAAACCCAGAAATTGTACTCCTGACTGACTCAAATGGGAAGTACATTGATGCAAAAAAACTCTTCCCAAAGCACAGAGTTGAACACATCAGATGTCGAAACACAGCACGTGCAATGGAGCTGTTGACAAGGGACCGGCTGGGCTCGCCCAGCCACATGACGACATATGGTTTCAGGAAGACCACGAAATGGTTACGTCCACCAAGGGAATGATAGAAAAAGCCACCTCAACATTTCCCAACGCAGAAGTAGTCATCTCGGCACTGCTACACAGAGGCGACGTCGAATACGACTACATCAACACAATCAACACACAGACTTCCAGAATCTGTGCAAGGAAGAATAAGGTCCACTTTGCAGAACACCCAACCCTGCACAAGGGAAACCTACACGACCAGGTACACATCCGCAAGGCTGACATTCCAACTTTTGCAAAGAGCCTGAAGGACATTGCACTCGACCGCAACCATCCTACAGACACAACACCCTACAAACGCAACCAGCGTGGACAACATCCTACACCCAGAGGACACCGCACTGCACACAGAGGACACTCTACTAGGCGTCACCACCCCTATCAACCTAGCAGACCCTCTCTTAGACACCCCTCCGCTCCATCCAGTCCCCATGCCACACAACAAGGTGGCCCACCCACACCCCTGATGCCTATCTTCACTGGTCCACCCAGACCTCATCCCACACACAGCTCACCCACACCACTGATGTCCATTCCATACACTCCTACATCAGCCTCACCACCGCCCACTCTCCCCCTCCCTCTCCAACCATACACATATGCACAGGCGGTGACCAGAGCCATCCCCAGCACACACAGCATAGAGCAGATGTTCAGGGATTTCTACACAGCATGGGCCCAGGGCAGAACCCCTGGAATGTAACAACAATGTGAACAATGGAGTACAAATCACTCACTATATCATCCTGGAATATACAAGGTTTGAGGTCGACTGCCCTTGGCATCAAAAGCAGAACCCCAGACTTTGCCAAAGAGATTGCAAACATAGACATCATTGTTCTACAAGAAACATGGCACAGAGGGGACAGCCCCACTGGCTGTCCTACTGGCTACAGAGAACTTGTGGTACCATCTACAAAGCTGGCAGGAGTCACCCAGGGAAGGGACTCTGGAGGTATGCTAATATGGTACAAATCAGAACTAGTCCACGCCATTAAGCTAGTCAAAACTGGAACATCTTCCATCTGGCTAGAAATAAACAAAGAACTTACCACAACCAAAAAAAATGTCTACCTGTGTGCCACCTACATCCCCCCAATTGAATCCCCTTACTATACAGAGGACTTTTTCCCCACACTAGAAGAGGATATCAGCCGTTTCCAGGCACACGGTCACATTGTAATTTGTGGAGACCTAAATGCCAGAACAGGACAAGGGCCTGACACCCTCAACACACAGGGAAACAAACACCTACCAGGAGGGGGAAACATCAGCTCCCCAACATGTCCCCCGAGATACAATCACGACAAAACAACAAACAAACATGGGTCACAACTGCTACAGCTCTGTCGCTCACTGGGTCTGTACATTGTTAACGGTAGACTCCGAGGGGACTCCTTCGGTAGATATACATACAGCTCATCCCTGGGAAACAGCTCGGTAGATTACTTTATCACGGACATAAACCTAGCATCGCTCAGAGCCTTCACAGTCAGCCCGCAAACACCCCTGTCAGACCACAACAGAATCACAGCCTATCTAAACAGATCAACACACAGACACAAAGAACAAACGCCAAACAAACTACATACTATAAGAAAACGTTACAAATGGAATGAACATAGCGCAGAAGCTTTCCGAAATGCTATTAGGCAAAAACAAGTCCAATCACAACTGGATCATTTCCTAGAAAAAACCTTTGAAGAAAACAGTGAAAGTGTAAACAGGGCAGTAGAAGGCCTCAATCATATATTTGAACTAACAGCCTCACTAGCAAACTTAAAAGTATCAAACAGGAAAGCCAGAAAAAACGTTGAGAATGACAAATGGTACGATAATGACTGCAATAATCTCAGGAAAAAATTAAGGAAACTATCAAACCAAAAACACAGAGACCCAGACAACCACAACACACGTCTCCAATATGGGGAAACACTGAAACAATACAAAAATACAGTAAGAGAAAAAAGAGATCAACATGTTAGAAACCAACTGCAAGATATCGAAGATTCCATACAGACAAACAGCTTCTGGGAAAACTGGAACAGACTTAATAAGCTAAAACAGGACAAACTACCCATCCAAAATGGAGATATATGGGTGAATGATTTTTCTAGCCTCTTTGGCCCAATCGAGAAGAACAAAGAGCAAAAACAAATAAAAGATAAACTACAAAACCTAGAGTCAGCCGTAAAAGACTACCAGAATCCACTAGATTCCCAAATCAACCTAAAATAACTACAAGACAAAATAAAAACACTTAAAACCAAGAAGGCCTGTGGGGCAGATGGTATTCTAAATGAAATGATAAAATTCACCGACCTCAAATTCCAAATGGCCATACTAAAACTCCTAAATATAGTGCTCAGCTCTGGGATCTTCCCTAGCACATGGAATCAAGGGCTGATAACGCCACTCCACAAAAGTGGAGACAAATATGACCCAAATAACTACCGTGGGATCTGTGTAAACAGCAACCTCGGAAAGATCCTCTGCATGATCCTCAACCACAGAATCCTAAACTTCCTCACAGAAAGCAATGTCCTGAGCAAATCACAAATTGGCTTTCTACCAAAATATCGCACAACAGACCACATTTACACTCTAAACACCCTAATTGACAACCAAATAAACAAAAACAAAAGCAAATTATTCTCCTGCTTTGTCGACTTCAAAAAAGCATTCGATTCAATTTGGCATGAGGGTCTGATGTACAAACTATTGGAAAGTGGCATAGGGGGGAAAACCTATGACATCATAAAATCAATGTACACAAACAACAAATGCGCAGTTAAAATAGGCGAAAAGCACACAGACTTTTTCCCCCAAAGCCGAGGAGTTAGACAGGGATGCAGCCTGAGTCCAACACTCTTCAACATATATATCAACGAGTTAGCAAAAACGTTAGAACAGTCTACAGCTCCAGGCATCCCCTTGGCAAACACAGAAATCAAATGCTTACTTTTCGCAGATGACCTGCTGCTGCTGTCTCCAACCAAGGAAGGACTACAGCAGCAACTTGATCTCCTACACAAATTCTCGCAGACATGGGCCCTGACAGTGAACCTAACTAAGACTAAAATCATGATATTTCAAAAAAGATCCAGCCGCCAAAACCATCAATTTTTCCTAAATACGATCCCACTAGAACAAACAAAAAACTATACCTACCTTGGCCTAAACATCAGCAGCACAGGGAACTACAACCAAGCTGTAAAGGACCTGAGAGACAAGGCAAGAAGGGCATTCTATGCTATCAAAAGAAACATCAAAATAGACATCCCAATTAAAACCTGGCTTAAAATACTGGACTCTGTGATAGAACCAATTTTCCCTCTATGGTTGTGAGATCTGGGGACCATTAGCAAACCATGACCTTGAAAAATGGGATAAACACCAAACCGAGACCCTACACACAGAATTCTGCAAATCCATTCTCCGTACCCAGCGAAAAACACCAAATAATGCATGCAGGGCAGAACTAGGACGATACCCACTCATAATCAAAATAAAAAAGAGAGCACTTAAGTTCTACAACCACCTAAAAGAAAGCGACCTAGATGCACTCCATAACAAAGCACTCACACACAGCGAAACTCTAGAGAGATGCCCCCTCAGCCAGCTGGCCATGGAACTCCGGGCACAAACACAAACAGAGCCACGAGATAGAAAACCCATCGGACCAAACAAAATTATAAAACAGCAAAAGGAAAACTACCTGACACATTGGAAAGAAGCAACACAAAAGCAGAGTAAACTAGAATGCTATCTGGCCCTAAACAGAGAATACGCAGTGGCAGAATACCTGAGCACCGTGACCGACCCAAAACAAAGACAAATCTTCACTAGGTACAGACTCAGTGAGCACAGTCTTGCGATCGAGAAAGGTCGTCACAGGCAGACCTGTATCCCGAGAGAAGACAGACTATGCACCCACTGCACACAAAAGGAAGTGGAAACCGAGCTACACTTCCTAACCGTCTGTCCATTGTACCAAGACATCAGAGACACATACTTCCCACAGATTACAACCACACACAGAGATTTTGAAAACATGACCAATGACAAAAAACTCCCATATCTGCTGGGCGAAGTACAACAATGTGCAAACACAGCAGCAAGATTCGTGAGTTGCTGTGATAGGAGAAGGATATCGAACGGAACACAACCACCCTAAAGACTAATCATTGTGTATATTGCACTATACCTGCACCCAGTGATCTTGGTACATAGAAATTGATCTATTGAAGATTCTGACTTTCAAATGTACATTTTCTGTTTTGATTGTATTGCTGTATTGTTGTATTGTGCTTTTTGCTTTGGCAATGTAAACGTATGTTTTCTCATGCCAATAAAGCCCTTTGAATTGAATTGAATTGAATTGAAACAAAGTCTGTGACTGTGACACCTTAACCCTAACCTCACATAAACTATGCCTAAACCTAACCTCAAAACCACGCCCACCTGGGCGAAACAGCGGGAAAAGAGAGAGTCCCGCAGGGTGACGTCACTCCATTTGGCCTTGTATCTATGCTGCACCACAGATTCAGCGCTTGCCCTAGCCTTGACGACCATGCATGCAGTCTTATGCAAAGGCTAAGATGTAGATAGCATGTTACGTCTCTGTTTCAGATAACGTTCTCAAAAGCTAATCATTCGGATTCTGCTCAGGAGGTGGTATTAACCTAGCCTGGTAACCCCCCCCCCCCTTCCGGAAATCTCATTTGCTTTTGATATCATACAAATGAGATTTCCGGAGGGAGGGTTTACCAATGCTAGTATTAACCCAGAACTTCTACTTAAATTGTTTTAAAAATGTTTCTAAAACAGTGAAAATAGCCGATCTACAAGCTCTATGCAGATGATACACAATTATATCTATCAATGAAGCCAGATGAAACGGATCAACTGGCTAAACTTCAAGCATGTCTTATAGACATCAAGAGTTGGATGACCCGTAATTACCTACTCCTCAACTCGGACAAAACTGAAGTTATTGTACTTGGCCCTAAGCACCTCAGAGATAAATTAGCCGATGAGAATTTTACCCTAGATGGTATTACCTTGACCTCCAGGGCCACTGTAAAAAATCTGGGAGTCACGTTTGACCAAGACATGTCCTTTCAGTCCCACATAAAACAAATTTCAAGAAATGCCTTTTTTCACCTGCGTAATATTGCAAAAGTTAGGCACATTCTGTCCCAAAATGATGCAGAAAAACTTGTCCACGCATTTGTTACTTCTAGGCTGGACTATTGCAACGCCTTACTATCAGGCTGCCCAAATAAATCCCTAAATAGCCTGCAGCTTGTCCAGAATGCCGCTGCGCGCATACTGACAGGAACCAGAAGAAGAGATCATATCACTCCTTCATTGGCCTCTTTGCACTGGCTCCCGGTTAAATACAGAATCGAGTTTAAAGTTCTCCTCCTCACATACAAGGCTCTCAATGGACAGGCACCAATATATCTCAAAGAACTCATCGAGCCCCATAAACCAACCAGAACACCACTGCGCCCACAGTATGAAAAAATGCTTACGGCTCCAGGAAACCCCAAAAAAGTTAGAACAGGAGGCAGAGCATTTAAGTTTCAGGCACCTCAGCTGTGGAACCTTCTCCCAGTCTCAGTCCGCAAAGCAGACACACTCTGTATATTTAAGACTAGACTAAAAACCTTTCTCTATGATAAAGCCTATAGCCGAAGTGTATAGACTCAGTCACCCTATAGTTATCCTCTCTCCCCTCCCCACCCTCCCCCCCCTCTCTCCTCTCGTCCTCTCTCTTCTCGTTCTCCCTTTGGTTGTGTGGGTTTGTGTCCCAATGGTACAATCGTAATTAACCCTGTACGGATTCACGCTCTAGTAAGGCCTGCCACTAATTCTACAACCGGGGACCCGCTCCCCGGAGTTTCTTTTATTTCCCACGTCGCAGGTTCATGGACTGTCAATACGGACCCCCAGCTGCGGCTCAAGACTGTGACTGCGGACCGGGCCTCTCCATGGAGCACAACCGTGGATTTCTACTACACTGCACTATACCACTATACTATATATACTGTATATTATCTTAATATTCTTATATTATACCATTATATACTACATACACATTATTGCTGTACTATATTATACTATCATATATATCATATATTACACTATTATATGTGCTACTATTGTTACTGTTACTACCTGCACTGTATCTCTCTCTCTCTGTCTCTGTCTGTCTCTCTCTCTCTCTCTCTCTCTCTCTCCCTCTCTCTCTCCTCTTTCCCCCGACACGGTCGAGGCAGAAGGCCGCCACCCTAGATCCTAGGGCCTGCCTGACGTTTCTTCCAGTTAAGAGGGAGTTTTTCGTTGCCACTGTCGCAAAAATTGCTTGTTCAGGGTGGGATTGTCGGGTCTCTTCTCTACATGTAAAGTGTCTTGAGACAACTTGTTGTGATTTGACACTTTAATAAAATTGAATTGAATTGAATAAGGTGTTGCATTGCGTCACGTTGTGAAGAGGACAGGCGGCCGGGGAGAGTGATATTTTTAGTCAGGGTGCTGATATATTTTGCATGTTGGCTCACTAGAAACATTCTGCTACACCAGTGGGTGTCAAAGTGTGGTCCAGGGACCCTCGTGGTTCCTTGAGGGGGTTCCAAATGGCCCCTTACGGTTGTGTAACTCTGAGAGTGTACAAATGGAACGAAATGGACCATTCCACTATGTTAAGGTGCTGCTTAGGTCTAGTTTGTACCTTCTGGTGTTTTAGAGAATATTGTGGTTTATCGACGGACCAATCAGTGAACATAAGCACAAGCTTGCTGTATTCTATATTTACATCAACCACAGACACCATGTGCAACAGGCACTGACAGCTTTACACCAGAGCATCCATTTCACCTTTAAAGGAACACTTCACCAGTTTTCAACCATTTCACTATTAGTTAGTATTAAATGCTCATTATACAATGGTGCCATTTCTGTCTACTCACTCTGTGTCTCAGAGGAGGGCTGTGGACAGTTCAAAAACCTGCCTTTCAACCATGTGGTCATTTCCGGTGATAAGCTTAGACTTTTTACAGGGGCCAGTGCAGCCACCCGTAGGTGCTCTTTTAGAGCGGTTTTGAAGGTGGGTAAGGAGTCACATTTTTACATGCCTGTTGGCAGGGCATTACACATTTTGGCAGCAGAGCAGTAGAACAAATTTGACCCCATTTTTGTGACAAAACTGGTGACATTATCAGTGAGCAAGTTTGGTAATTTCAAACAAGATTTCAAACTTTTTTATTATTATCTTATCTTATTATATCTTATATTCGATGTAAAAACGAAAATATGTATATTCGAATATGAAAATGAATATTCGAATAAAAAAAAATAGAATAAAAACGTTTTTTTTTATGTTTATTTGACAGGGACAATACAAAAAAACAATGTATGAAGTTATAAAAACAAGCAAAATATATGTTTTATTGGATCTGAACACTCGATACATTGATTTTTGTACTGTTCCTGTTAAAAACATTTTTTTATTTTTTTAATATTTTTTGAAAAAAAAAAAATATGTATTTTTTTATATTCAAATATCTGCACATTTTTAAGACCAATATTCGAAAATCATTTCTGAGGAAAGTTGACAGCCCTATTATATATTAAGGAAACCAATCACACTCTCTGTTCCGCATGGTTCTCCTCAGTGGGTTGAGCAATTGCTCTGTTCTGTCAGGATACCTCATGAATGGATAAAGACAACTTATGAAGGATACATTTTTTATTTGATATATGCCTGTTTTTCACTTTCCCAAAATGTATGTTTATTAGCATTCATGTGTAAACAAGGGACATTCCGAGTTCAGCCTATTGGGGCGCATAACCCCAAAGTCTGCAAATGCTTTGAGTGCACACTCAAATGTAGGCCAGTCTCCGGTGCACTTCTCCTTCTTGAGATTCAATCTCCCTTTTCTGTGGAATTCCTTGTCTTCTCACTTCCACTGACATGATCTGAGGTCATTTAGTGCAGGGGGGTTTCAACTCCTGGTCAACTACTGGTCCAAGGACCACTGCTGTACAGCTCTGCCTTTAATAGTCTACAGCAGACATATTGGAAAGAAATTAAACCTCCTTACTTCCTTCGCCGGTCTTATCAATTCAGCCCCATATACTGTAGCACAGTGGTTGTCAAACTTTTACATTTCAAGGACCCCCATAACTCTGAGGGCGTACAAATGAGTTACACACCCATTTGAAGTAAACAGCTCTGTAGTACTCTGCACCTTTTTCCTTACACTAGAAACATCTACAAGCACAACATCCACGCTCACTCACAAACACACACACGCACGCACGCACGCACGCACGCACGCACACACACACACACACACACACACACACACACACAAAAACTCAGCACTAAGTCATAACAGCTGGCTGCAATGGGGTGCTCCTTCCATTCCGACATCTCGCCACTCCGACTAGTGGCTTCCGCGTACTAAGGATAGGGCGGCCATGAGCTGGGTGAAGTTGAAACTGAATTTCCGCAGAGGAACTAACAAGGTCTCCCTCATCCTTTATAGTGCGAATTCCCTCTTTGACTAGTGGTTAAGATGTTTGGCTTTATAGTGTCTCTTCCCACAAGGGAGACGCAGGTTTTATTCTCGGGTGTTATTTCTACACATTACCCTGCTGTTAAGACGGTTAGAGGGTGTGTCTTAATCCTAACCCTTTTTAACCTTGATTTTATCATAGCTTGTTTTTTACAGGTGGATTAACCCTGAACTGCCTTAAAATATTAAAATCTTTGAACGTGTATTAGTTAAATAACACACTTTTTTATATTAACTATTTGTCTACTTTATTTCCTCTTGAACAGGAAACAACACAGGAAGCTACGCACATCTTTCCACAGCAATGTGCTCTTAAACTTAAGTTTCGATATGAGTCTTAAGGTGCATTCAGGCCGGACAAGATAAAAATAATCATGCTGCTTGAATCACGCGAAATGTTCCTTATCTTAGTTTGTCATTGTGGAAATGAAAGCTTATCTGGTTGGTTTGGAGGGAATTTGGTGTTTAGACCCATCAGTACATGAACATAATCATTTTGTATTTAATGATATTCAAGTGTTCAGGGGGATTTTTGTAAATATGTAAACGCTGCTAGTGACTTAATAAACGTTATATTTGAGATGAGAGTGAATTTAAAGGGATGTCCTACTGTAGTTATTAAACATAAAATGTTTCTACATATCTATTATCTAGTATTCAGTGGTTTTCCTTGTAGCCTCCCGCTTCTCACATCTCAGAAAAGCTATACAAAGTAAGCTATAGAGCCCCAGAGCTCTGTACTTGGCCCCTCTTGTTTTCACTCTACTCTAAATATGTTCTTCAACAAAAATAGCTGATTTGCAAGTTCACAATGTGTCACGTGGTGACGCATCAAGAGCATTGCTGATCTACGCATTGTAGATCAGCTACTTTTGCCTAATGTTATAGGGATGGTTGTGGACAGGGTCAAACTTAAAACAGGTTAACATGAAGGGATCAAGCCTTTCCCTATTAGTGTATTAAACCAACAATGCCCCCTGCAGGCCAACCACTGACCTGCATCTCTATATCATGTGTGAGGGAGGTTTAACTTGTGATGGTTGATGAGGTGATCCAACATGGAGGGGCTGAGGATGGGCTGAACAAACATACAAAATAACATGAACCTGAAGAGCTTGAATGTTCTATAAGACTGCTGTGGACTAAATAAAAGAAAAGAACACTCCTGGTATGCAGTGGAATGTCTTGAATCTTGAGTGATATTACTCCTGCTCTGGCTGGTTCCCTGGACCAGTAGCATGACTGTACACAGAGCTCTCTAGCTGTCACTGGTTAGAGCAGTGCTTCTCAAACCTTTACATGTCAAGGATCCCCAAATTAATATGTATTCGGCCATGGACCCCCGGTCTGAAAACTTGCCATTGACCCCGGTCTGAAAACATGCCAGTGACCCCGGTCTGAAAACATGCCAGTGACCCCGGTCTGAAAACATGCCAGTGACCCCGGTCTGAAAACATGCCAGTGACCCCCCAAACAAGATATTCATATTCATATTTTCAAGAATATTTGAAATAATGCGATAGGGTTAAAGTGGTTAAACTTGATGCTATATATCAACTGAATTAGCTGGGACCCGCTGGATCCACCACAAGGACCCCTGGGGGTCCTTGGACCCCACTTTCAGAACCACTGGGTTAGATCAACCTGTTCAGAGATCTACCATCACCACATGTATGTCTAATTATAGGCTGCATGTTAATTAGTATAATGCAAACATAGGATAAGTCAATCATTTAATAAAACCTAGTCCGTGGAGGTATTGCATGTGGTCCCTGACCATGCATTTAGCCTATTAATTGTGAACGTCAAAGTGAATATTTTTTGGAACAGTGCACTACATGATCTGGTGACTTATGATGATGCCTCAATGTTGTCAGTTACTGGGAATTCGGAGGTCAAGAAATTCCTCAGAAAATCTCAAGAAGGGTAATAGTGTAAGTGTTTGCCTGATTGATTTATTATCAGGAAAGGTGCCCATATAATCACATGTCTGCTCACACTCATGCAGTACATAAGATACAAAACATGAGTTTAGTGGAAGGTTGGATAAAGTAAGAGAATAGAATAAGGCCAGGGTAGCCGTGGGGTAGGAATTCATCAGTGGTTCTCAACCTTTTTTTTTTAGCTCACATATTTCAGCTAAATAATGACTGGGCTTGATATGATTTGTTGCACATAGTATCGTGCAAGAAATTAAATCAAGCCCTGAACAGTTATTTAATTGCAAGCTTTTTCTCCCACCATCCAGGCTCCTGGTGAATCATGACCATAAAACATTTGATGCTGTGCCCATTTATTGTTTTAATATACAGATGTGCCACTTCAAAACTTCACATGTCCTGCCATCGCCAAGACAGTAAATTTTCAGGGGATTCCCAGGGCAATAAGAGGGACAAAGAAGGGTGAAGTAAACTTTCAAACATGAACATGCTATTTCATAAGACAATTGATTTAATATTGTGTCACAAATACTGGGTGATTTTTGAGTTCTGCAGTTAACAGTGTTTGGAGTCGGAAACAGTGTTTGTCCCATCTGGGGGGATGCGATCATCAATTTGCATTCCCAAGCACTCCAAAAGTTCTGGCCATTGTTTAAGTTTAGAAGCCCAGGTGAGGTGACAAATGGAATGAGTGGGGGTCTGGGCAGGAAGAGATTTGAAGTCTGATGCAATCAGTCACACCCAGAAGTTCCTGCCCTTTTGTTCTGGAGCAGAAGGTACCAGTCTTAAGTGTGAACCCAAAACAAGTCAACAAGCCATTCTTTTGTCTTAATTTGAATGAATCAAGATCCCATTGTTCACTGGTGAGGAGGCAGTTGGCCACAGACAACAAATGGGTAGGGATGAAAACCAGGTCAAGATGATTGCAGTACGTGGGTGAAATGAACAAAGTTATTCCTAAAGGTTATTCATTCTGTGTGAAAACGCTATAGTTGAAATGAATAAAGTTGAACTATGACTTGTGCTGTTAACAAAGAGAAATGTTATTAAGGAAAAGATTCATTCTGGAGTAAATGCTGCGTTTATTGATGTATTCTTTCTAAACTGCTGTTTGTAACTATGAAGTATAAAGTGCCTGGAATCATTTTAAAGCTGAAGAAATGTTGGACAAGAAATACTAAACCAGCTTTTGTGTAAACGTAAAGTTTGATAAATAGAATTAGTACAAGATTGTTACACTGTGATAACTGCTAAATGTGTGATACCAGGATGTAGGCGGGGACTCGGCCCGACAACGTCCCTGTCAGAATACATGATGTGTGGGGGTGGGCTTGAACCACCTGGCCCCACCTCTTGGCAAGATTTGAACTGGTATAAGTAATGTGTTTTTGACTTGTGACTGTGCGCTGCCTGATCGGACCACCCTGGCAGACGGCCAGTCAGGCTGAAATAAAAGATGCTTGACTTGAAACCTGGACCCTGGACTTCTTCCTTTATAAGCTGCCTTTTCTAGGAAACTGGTATTAAATGCCCGCTCTTGGGATCGAAAATACACAACAAGGGCATTTAAAATGCTGAATTATTTTGATGATCACTGCTTTTATGATGCTAATTAATTTGAGCAACTGGTCAAATCACCTTTCGCCTCATAATGAGTCTGACACCTTGTTCAACACACATTCTTTTGTTCTCATGTATATGGATGTCTGTTGAAGGGAAAAACGGGGGTGTGTAGTGACAACTTCTTTTCAGGGGCAAAACAGTGCATTTTAAGGGCAGAAAAGGGAGGGAAAAAATGCCTTTTCAGGGCACTATCAGGGAAAGAACAGTAACGTGTGAAGTTTTGAAGTGGCACATCTGTATACTATATTCAATAAATATCCTTTTTTTGCGGTTTAATAGATCACCTGACAGGTCAAGCCAAAGGGGCTGTGAGTGACTGACAGCAGAGACAAGTGCAGGCTCTATTGCAGGTCTAATACTGTAGATGTAATAATGGCATTTCTCTCTATGGTCTATAGGTGTATAGGTCTATAGATCCTTATAGGTCTATAGATGTAATGACATCTCTCTCTCCAAACTGCAAATTGTAGAGAAGCATGAAACCACCAAGTCCTTAAAAAACAGACCCCACCAAAACACCAAGATGAAGGTTAGAACAACATGTTTATCAATGTTTGAAGATCAGCAGATAAATCCTTCACTTCTGGGGAAACTTTTAACTGAATTCAGGAACTGAAAAAAACAACAACAAGCAGAGAGACGACTGGCAAAACATCCTCTGCTTTTTGTTGTCATGTAAACACTGTTTAAAACAACGTTTACACCAACACTAATACAAATATCATTGTTAACAAGATGAAATATAAAATAAGACAGACTTATGTTTGTTAAGTGGTACAGTAGTACGTGTAAGTGATAAGAATAGCATATAGAATAGCATTAAAAGGTATAATTCACTTGTGAACTCTGTTCCTCTCTCCTCTTCTGTATGAACGCCTGGGTTCAGATCTTCTGCAGCATCACGTGTTTTCCACACTGTTGAGGAAGCTTGAAGTACAAGAATGTCACTATTTATAGAATACATCTTCTACCGTCTGCATTGTATGTCTTTGTGTCAATAAACACAGTGAAACTTGAAAGGGTGCTGTAGCTTTATGGAAAAGCACAAACTGTTTTATTTGATCAATCGATTACTAATTAGCAGATGAAAAACACAAACAGAACATAACAGGAACACTGTTTGATCACTGAAATCAAGTCCAAAGGCACATGATTAATATCCCACACAAATTGATTGGCCACATGTTGGCGCTATAACAGCCCATTTTTTACACTACACCAGTGATTCTCAACCCACTGGTGGGCCGTGAGAGTATTGCAAGTGGGTCCACAAATAATTGGTAATTTCAATGATAATATAACATTTATATCAAAACAAATAATGTTTTTTATAAAATGACAGGTATTGTTTTCTTTAAAACCTTAAAATGTGTTTCATAATGATACTGATAAATAAGAACTTAATTATACTATGTTGCAGGGCTGTGCAGACACCACTGGAGAGGCAGGTGCTCAAAGGTCACAAAGGTCACATCAAACTATATTTTAGAACACCGGCTTACAAAAGCATAATTTACAACATAACCTGGTGAATTACAGTGTGTGTCTGTCTGTCTGTCTGTCTGTCTAGACTAGAGTCTGAATTTTAAATGTATATACAGTATTTGAGAACATTACAGGCAACAGTAAAGACGAGTAAGCTAAGCAAAACCAATTTAGATTTCAAAAACACAGGACATTATGTTAAAGATGCAACTTTTATATGTCTCTTAAATGAATGCCCTACTTGATCATACTACATAGTATGTCACGCAAAAGTAGCAGATCTGCAAGCTTAAAACGTGTCCCATCGTAATGTGTTTCGAGCTTGTAGATCTACTATTTTTTCATTTGAATCCTGAAAGTTACACTTTCGGACATGTTTTCCAGCAAGCCAACAGACCAACAGGGATCAATCAAACTAAGCAAATAAAACCAACATCTCAGAATGTTGTAATGTTTTTAAGCAACAAAGTATTAATTTTGATGGAGAACATGTGCACTGTAACAGAGGGAAATGCTACTGAGGAAGTGGACAGTTTTCATACTTTGATGGTGATGAAGTTTAACTGACTCTCGTCAAATTGGAGTTGATTGTAATGGCAGTAGAGTGAGTTTCAGAGATCATACAGAGATGAGGAGCAAACTGAAGCAGTGAGACCCCTTTCAGTTGAACACAGCAACAGAGACCACTGGTGCTACCAGGAATAAGAGGCTAACAGCACTGCTTGTAGCCCTGCCTGTAGCACTAACAATAGTGCTTGTAGCACTAACAATAGTGCTTGTACCACTAACAATAGTGCTTGTAGCACTTGTAGCATCTGTAGCAGTAACAGCAGTTGTAGCATTTGTAGCAGTAACAGCAGTGGTTGCAGCACTTGTGGCAATAACAGCGTTGCTTGCGTCACCGTTGCAAAAGTCACCTTCACAGCAGCTTCCTTCAACCTCCATGATTCCGGGTATGGTGACATTTGACCTTGAGCATACGTCCTTTGAGGCACAGCCCTTTCCGTTGAAATCATTGCCTCCCATTACCATCACCCCTGTGAACACACACAAAAAAAAAACATTACTCTCTCAATGTAATGCTCCAAGTCTAGGAAAAGCATTGATCATTGTTCTGAGCTGCGGAATGTGAAATATGTGGGTAAACAGGAGAGGCAGTCGTATGAATTCATAAGTGCGTTACCTTTTCCTGAGATGCAGTGATCTTCATCACCAGTACATGGCAGAATGTGGGAGCAGTCGTTGCCTTGGCAAGTGTAGCACTTCTTACCATTGGGAGAAGGGTTGACAGGAGCTGTAGGGTTATTTTATCAAATGTTTATTGATGATGTCAACAAAACAACACGTTTATAGTAGTTATCTCCGCCAGGCCGAAAGGTTAATTATATGCCAGGTCTACAAATGAACCTGACATCTGTCTACATAATGCATAAGCCTGCAAGGTCGTCAAGGTTATGGCAAATATGGCAAGTGCTACGGAAAGTTCTACGGGCTAAGGTGGAGTCCGAAGGTACTTTCTATCTACACCAAATCTCTTAGCAAAAATAGCAGCTGTGAGCTTGTAGATCCCCCAGAATAGGATGCTGGGGTTCAAGTGGTTAAACGTATACGGTTAAAAGTACTGTATAAAGTTATTTTCAACCTTTCTTAATGGAAACAGATTACTCTCTCAAGTTTTCTTTGTGACATACAGTATTTTAGGGGGAAAGGTTTACATATTTACGTAGCATAAAATGACATACGGTTCTCAGAATGACATGGGGTACCGTGGATGTTATCCACGGTACCCCAGTACCCCAGTTATTTACAGTTATTTACAGGGGTGCCCTTAGTCAAAAGCGTTTGAGAATCACTGGCCTATGTCATATCAAACTGGAACATAAAAGGCCCTAGATACTTACGTGTGGGATATTGGACATTGCAGAGGTCAGTGGTGCAGCACTCGTGGTGAACGGTGAATCCAAAGGTCACTGAGCCAGTAATACACAGGTCAGTGCAGTGCTTTGATTTAACGTCTATTTTCATGTCACCTGAAAACAAACAAGATATTAGTCGTGTATAATGTTCATGGCTTGCATGTCATGTTCCTTGTGCTTCATTAATTTGACAGTGTTCTATTCTATCCACGAGGGGGCACTTAGGTACAATGTTAAATTGCCATTTTTATTTCTTGCTGGTTGAAAATGTGACATTTAAGGCCTAATCTTGCCACACCAATCAGAGAGGAGGACCCTTTTGGAACCCAACATTTTGGAATCAACCCACCGCCACAGGAGTGGGCCAAGTCTCTCCCAACTTGCCACACAAATCGCTCATGCAAAAGTATTCAATACCATCTATTTTCTTTTCAACCTTCACATGTGTCTCCACTTCTAATAATCATACAGTGTTATATATTCCAGCTCGCAATTTACTTCCAGCCGGTCCGTTTTAACAGCCAATCATCTGCGACAAAAAGTGAGCACCCTCTTTGACGTTGCCAGATCCGTGAAACGGGCGAGAAACAAGCGCTGGCGTGCGCTCTATGCAAATGAGCCCAAAAGCGCGCCCAAATAAGCCCACAATCGCTTATACAATAAGTAAACCTAGCAACGCAGCTGGGAGGGGGTAGAGAGAGATACACGGAAAGAGCCAAAGAAGGACAGAGAGAGAGCGAAAGACGGAGAAAAAAAATACACAACCGGGAGGGAGGGAGGGAGGGGAGAAACACGACATAGTGGATGCTACGTCACCTAGCCGAAAAGAAGCGTGTGCATGGGTGGATGTGGGTGTGGGTGTGGGTGTGGGTGTGGGTGTGTGTGCGTGTGTGTGTGTGTGTGTGTGCGCGCGTGTGTGGAACGTGTGCGCAAACGCGCACAAAGACACACACAGGGGGAGAGAGAGATAGACGCAGAGACGGGGAGAGAGCGACACTTCACCCGCACGTCTCGTGTGTGTGTGTGTGTGTGTGTGTGTGTGTGTGTGTGTGTGTGTGTGTGTGTGTGTGTGTGTGTGTGTGTGTGTGTGTGTGTGTGTGTGTTTGTGTGTGTGTGTATTTCTGCAGCGGGCACTAGACTGCTCACTTTGGCACTGCAGACCCACACCAGCACGCATCACGCACACCAACACACACACTTCACGATTGCACACACCTCCTAAATATGGACGCCCATTCATTCACAACAAACTATATATTGCCCATTTTCGCTAATATGTGAGAATTACACATGGAGTGGATTTAGGGGAGCGTCAGTGAGAGCTGGATAAATGAGGTAAAATGTGTCAAATGGAGTCAGTACGGCTGTCGATAAATCAACACATGACGTCGGTGGGAGAGGACATATTGTGTGTTTTGGACAAACAGCAGTGTGGTGCTGATGTTTGTTGTGTGAAGCTTAATGTCAGAGTGTTTGTGTTGGAGCGCCTCAGTGCGGCTGCAGAGTTCATGTGCAACCTCTTGCATGCGTGGCTGTGGCTTTACAGTTTTCCGTTTTCCTTCGCTGTGTCTGTAGGTCTCCAGGGACCCCCAAGGGGTCAGCAATGTTCCGCTGGGTTTTTTGGAGTCTTGTTTTTTTTATCCCACCATTTTGTAACCCCAAAAAGCTAGCCCTCATAGAGCCCCGTGCGCGGCTAGGAGGCAGGGCGCCCGGAGGGCGCCCAGACCTCTAGTTAATTATACATTTTGGGGAAAAAAATACAATTTAACATTGAGGTGCCCACAATGTTTAGGTGCCCACTCTTCCGGTTACCCACAGACGAGGCAGGCTAGAAAACACCACAGAGTAAGAGAGGTTATAACTGTATCACATACCCACATATAACTTGATTATAAGTGCTCCACATTTTTCAGATCCAGGACATTGTCTCTGTGTCTCAGTGCAGGCTGTGTCTCTGTGTCTTCCTGGGATGCACTCATAACATTTTAATCCATGGCCTGAGACAACAATTAGGAGACACTCAGGTTACAATGAATTTAGGTTACAATTACTCAGGTTGCAAGCAATTCATATGTTCTCATTATCATTTGACTTGATCAAATACAACTTAAAAAACAGATAAGCACCAACAACCACAACATTAAACGACTGACATAGTAAGTTGTAAAAAAATAACACATTTAAGCTATATCACACCATCTCTATTTTATTTAATAAAAGTCTTAAAACCTCTCCTCTCCTCTCCTCTCCTCTCCTCTCCTCTCCTCTATAGACTCTAGCACAAGGGTATTCAACACGGGGTCCCTGACCCCTAGAGGGTCCTCAGAGTCACTCCATGCTGCACAGGGAGTCACTTGTTGTCTAAGTCAAATTGTCAAATTATAGCTGAATTGTCAGATATTATGGACATGAACACTGTTGTCAAGAGGAGAGCTTTGAAAATACATCTCTTCTCTACTCTCTGATTACAGGTCTGTAACTCCTCAGAGTTCAATTAGCACCGAGGATTTTTTACAGTGTAGATTGGAGTCCCAAAGACGTAAAATAAAAAAAAGGTTCCATTTGTACACTGTCAGAGTTACAGACCCGTAACGGTCCATTTGGACCCCTGGTGGGCCCCGGACCAGATGTTTAGAAACCGTGAGCTGGTCCAACTAGAAAGATGTGTTCCAGATAATGCTGTAGGCTACAGAGTGCTGCATTCTACTGCCCCCTAGCTGCAGAGAACCACATCTACAACTCTGATGATTGTAATAACATTAGGTCAGGTCACAATGGTCACAGGGTATTGCATAAACCAAAACTGAGAACATTTTTAAATAATATAAATGTAATTGTTATGTTTACATTTTTTTGCCTATTAAAATATTCAATCAATCAATCCATCAATGCAGAATATTTAGAAAAAGTATGGGACAAACGGACAAAGAAAACATATATGTGATGAATATTTATTTTTAGTTTTTTGGGTATTAACCAAATATTTTCCTTTTTTACTTGCAGTTTCTGTTTCCAGGAAGTGAATGTGCTATTGTTTATTTATGTTTTTGGTGTCTTATAATCCTGTAAGGGATATAGGTCTTATGACAAGACACAAAGAAAAAAAAACATTCATTCCAGTCAGCCAGACAACTCTTCATGGAGGTAATAGAATAATGAAGATAATTCTTTGTATATTGACCTGGGCATCTGTTTATGGTGTGTGTGTGTGTGTGTGTGTGTGTGTGTGTGTGTGTGTGTGTGTGTGTGTGTGTGTGTGTGTGTGTGTGTGTGTGTGTGTGTGTGTGTGTGTGTGTGTGTGTGTGTGTGTGTGTGTGTGTGTGTGTGTGTGTGTGTGTGTGTGCGCGTGTGTGTGCATGTGTGTTGTTTTTAAATGACTGCACAAACAAATACAAGTTCAGAGAGGAACATAAAATAAAGTCATTTGAAGTTGAAGAGTGTTCTTGTTATTTGACATGTTCTGTGTTCTGTTCCTTTTTCCACTATTCCCTCTTCTAACTTCTCCTGTAACTGCTGAGTTGAAGTCAACTCAGTTTATACACACAAGTCTTTACATATTTAGTCTTTCATTTCATATCCATAGGGCTTATACTACAAAATAGTTTCTTATGTGGCTTCTGAGCTATCTATGTCAAGTTGAGTAGAACTGCTTTAGCATCTACTAGTGCAGTGCTTCTCAGAATGAGATCCAGGGGTCCTTTAGGGGGTTCCAGGGAGTCCCCAGCCTAATTAATTAACATAGGATCAAAATCAGTTCAACGACTTTAATCCAGGGTTAGGGCTCAAATAATAAAACATAAAACAAAACTTAAAGAACTGTGAACAACACATGTATTTGGGTCTCAAATAAACATACATTTAACAAACATAAACAGACATACCTGTTGGTAACAGCATAAGCCCAAGGATGAGTGTGATCAGATGCATTGTGTTGAACAGAGAGGTTCAAATGAAACGTTGAACACAGCTACAGCTTCTAATAAGACTGTGAAGGGGGCGTGGTCTCTGGATGTGGGTCAGTGTGAAGGGGGCGTGGTCTCTGGATGGGGGTCAGTGTGAAGGGGGCGTGCTCTCTGGATGGGGGTCAGTGTGAAGGGGGCATGGTGTCTGGATGAGGGCCAGTGTGGTAATGTTACTATATAAACACCACTAAATAGGTTTTAGATCAAATCACAGTACTCTTTCAGCCGTCACTTTAGTCAAAAACAACATTTTAACTGCACTAGATAACAAACAACGCTGCGCTGCTATATTTGTTGATCTTTATAAAGCATTTGACACTGTTAACCACGGCCTGCTCCTGGATAAACTGCACCATATTGGCATTGACAATATGGCACATCATTTGTTCCGTGATTATTTAACAGGGAGGCGTCAGTGTGTCAGCGGGGATGTTAAATCAGACTTTTTGAAGGTAACCAACAGTGTACCGCAATGTTCCGTTTTAGGCCCAGTTCACAATTTATATAAATGACATAGTTTCCAAATGAAAGGACTGCCAATCACACTTATATGCTGATGACACAATTATTTATTGTACAGCTGACGCTATCCAATTAGCAATGGAAAAACTCTAACGAGCTTTTAACACTTGATGAACTCATGTCACTTAAACTGGTCCTGAACTCTAATAAAACAAAATTCATGCTATTTTCAAAAGCCAAAGACATAAACTACAACGGTTTACATATAAATGCCATAAATGGATCCTCTATTGATAGAGTTACTGAATATAAGTGCCTTGGTATTTGGATAAATGAAAAGTTAACATTTAAATATCACATTAATGATCTCACCACCAAACTACGACAGAAAATGTGATTTTTATACAGAAACAAAGCCAACTTCCCGATGATCTGTAGAAAAAGGATTGTCGAAGCAGTTTTTATGTCAGTTTTGGACTATGGGGATGTAATATATAGAAGTGCTGCCCCTATTACTCTTTTACCCCTGGACACAGTCTTTCACTCAGCACTTACATCCTCACATCACATATATACATTGACAGAATTAGTGTTGGACAGCCGACCGAGGCGGTCTCGTATGGGCGTAGCTATTACACAGATAATAAATGATGCTATAATGTGTAAGTGAGTGAAGTGCAAAAGCTCATCAGATGAGATAAGCGAAGACATCGGCCCTTTGCGGCCCTTTGCCACATCCTGGATTGTCAGACAGATGTGCTGATGGGAGGATGTGCTGTGGCTTTCCAGAGACCCAAATTGAGCAACGTCGTCAGGTTTTCACCACGGGTGCAAATGGCCTCCCGCACGGGCCGCTATAGCCTCCCCGATTTACAGGAAGGCTTGTAGATGACCAGATAAGACATCCACGAATCCTGCAGACAACTGTTACCTCTGCAAACATTGCAAACATTTCTAGACTAGCTGTAACCACGAAACGTTACAGTGACAAGGGGACAGGAAATAAGGTTAAGAAGCACTGCACCTCAGCACTTCCATCCAGTTAGTCTCCGGTGCTAGGTAGAGAAAGGTTAGGTAGAGGAAAGAGCAGCACGCATACATTGTATAATAATCACAACAAAATACACACACAAAAAATGTAGGGCCTATATGTGCCAATAGATGTGTCAGTTTATCATGTACCAGGGAAAATTCATGGCAAAGAAAGTTAGCTCACACACAAGTCAAAGTTTAAACCAAGGGGCCAGCTTGAGATTTTTACATTGACTCCAATACGGAAGAGACAGCTCATATGAATGGCCTGTAGTTCGCTGTTTTACCCCTGCTGGTGTCAGAAAGAATTTATCTTAACGCAAGCGGATGGGTTTTTGACAAACTTTAGACTAGATTTTCTTACCTTAATAAACATTGTCATAAACACTATATGCTTCCAGTCGCTAGTTTAAAGTATCCTTTCAATCATCATGATATGCGTTTTGGTAAACTATGGTCCCATTTATTTTAAAATTGACGATGAAGTAGGTTACGGTCTAGGAGGGGCGGGATGATTTGACTGACAAGCTACACAACCAATAGCATTCATTCCCCGCCCCCGCTTTTGATTGACAAGCGGCTTCATTTACGGTCTGTAGAGTCTAGGGGCGTTACGCTGTCCATTCTTTTTATACAGTCTATGGTTTAAACTTCTATATAGTTAACTATAATTAAGGAAAATGAACAACTAAACTTAAATTGGTATGAAGTGTGAATAATAAATATTTCATTGGTTCATTTTTATGGCCCTTTTTATGGGGCACCATATATCCTTTCATTCCCAACTGAAAAGAAAGACAAGAAAGATAGGAGAGAAGGAGAAGAACAGTACGTCTCCACAGAGAAAGGTGGGTATTGTCACGGTCCGCTCCTCGGGCCGTGGACTTTGACTGTATTTCTCAGTCCTTGGACCTTTGCTGCCCTTATAAGGTCACAGACTTATTAGGACTGTTATGTGGTGTCGTTCCATTTGTATGTTCTGTTATTCTGAAGTAATGTTGCAGTCCTTGTTTACGTGTTTGGTTTTGCTTTACAATCTTGTACCTTATTTTGTAGTCTTGTTTCCTGTTGTGCTTAGTCACTGTTACCTGTCTTGTCTCACCTCCCTGTAATTATTGTAACCCTAGTCATAGTGGAGCGGCTAAATGCTTTTTTCTGGCAGAATCTTTCAGTTGATGATAAAAGCGTGAAAATTGGCATGAGCAGTCTCCATGGGTCACTTGACAAGAATATTGTCTGAGCCATTTGTAATTTCAAGATGGCGGCCATTTTTCAAGATGGCCGATACCTTAGTGGGCAGTTAAGTGATATGATGGTTTATTTGGTGATACAAGCATGAAAATTGGCATGAGCAGTCTCTGTGGGTCACTTGACAATAAGCCACCCACAGCTACTTGAAATTTCAAGATGGTGGCCATTTTTCAAGATGGCCGACACTTTAGTGGAGCATTTAAGTTATATAATGGTTCATTTGGTGATACAAGTATGAAAATTGGCATGAGCAGTCTCTGTGGGTCATTTGACAATAAGTCACCCACAGCTACTTGAAATTTCAAAATGGCGGCCATTTTTCAAGATGGCCACCACCTTAGTGGAGCAGTTAAGCTTAAGAAATCATTTAGTTGGTGATACAAGCATGAAAATTGCCATGAGCCGTCTCAAAAGGTCATTTGACAAAAAAACGCCCACAGCCACTTGAAATTTCAAGATGTCTGCCGTGCGCCATGTGGATCCTTAAATGATACCTTTTCTCATAGAAATGTATTGGGTTCCTCAAAAAGCTCTGTCAAGAGAGGTTGTTTGACTGTGTTTTGTCTGACTCCTCGCCCACAAGCTGTCCAGTTTGGTAAAACCTGTCAGGAGTTGCCTCCCACCGGCATAGCTCTCAGTGTTCACTGAGGTAGGCTTACACAAGCTCCCTTACCACGACAAGGTATCAGTCACAAGGGAGGATAATATATATCTTTTTTTTTTTAAACTAACAGCCATTACATGTGTCAAATAGATACTAAGGGGTGGGGAAACAAAAAATAAGATGAATAAATTAACACAGTTGTGGTGCTGATAAGCACAGTTGTGGTGCTGAACGGACAGTGCTCCAACATTATGAGCAATGGCTAACACTGAATGGCAATAGCCACGGAACCATGACAAACTATACTAAGGAACTAAACTGAAAATGTGCTTCACTGTTAGATATGGCAGTGGAAGGTAGTGGAAGCAATGTTACAAAGTAACAACTGAAAATTACACAGTAATAGACTAGATACAAAGTAAAACATGATGCGCCGATGTGGCGAGGGGAAGCCGAGCCATAGGCCTACCCTTGAAAACACAGAGGACAACGGGGAATAACTCTGGCAAAATAAACATGCAAATATAGGTTCTAGCAGGGGCAATTACATAGGCATGTGAAACTGGGTCCATATCTGAAGCACTTACACCTTCCAGTACATGCCTTGGTGCACCCACAATTGGTCAACTCCCAACAACTCTCCGCAATAGGTGGAAGTGGAGTTCAGAAGACTTTCCACTTCTCGTCCTGTTCCACCCATCCCCAGTCAGATGGGCTCGGCATTTGTGGAGGTCGCTTCAATGCCTGTCCCCACACGTATCCAGCCTCATAAGAAGCACGTTTGGCATGCTCTTTGAGTGCTGCTTGAGTTGGCAGGATCAAGTCATATCGTCTTTGCTTTCTGGCAAAGAGATCAAGCCTGGCCTCGTTCACAGTTGTGACATCACTGGACCGGTCATACATTAGATCTTCTTAGTCTCTTGACATGGATATCTTTGGTATCTTCAGTGTCTTCAGCAGATGTAGATGCTCTCTTTTGGGCCCTTTCCAGCTCTGTGTTGTTGAACAGCTTGAATGATATGTTGCTCTGTTTCTTGTCAATGTGCTTTCTATGCCATCACCTTCATCTAGTCGGGTTGGACTAAGTAAGATAGGCAGAGCATTGATCTTATGAAATAATGGAACATTTCTTGCAATGGTATCATGACCAGTACGATCGTGCTCTCTGTTGAATAAACTTGGCTGAATGAGTTTTTCCTTGGTGACCTGCTGACAAATGAAACATCTGTCCCAGTTAGTTTTCACAACTGTTATGATGGCTTCTGCCATGTCTGCAGCATAGGCAGAGGCAGAGGGTTTATCCTTTTACCACCTTTTACCAAGCACTTTGATGTATGGGATACAACTAAGTTTGTGCCTTAACCCAACACTTAGTCCGATCGTTCATCCAATGCCATTTAAATCCCATGCGATCTGTACACCATCCGGTTAATTAAAACCCCATTAACCTTGGCTAGGCTCTCCCGCGCTGGCACAACCTGTCAATTCAGGTGCGGCTATCTAACTGTTTTGGGGTAAATTAGACAGCATTTGGGATACTAACTTTCAATTAGCTGACATTGAACCCCACTCTGAGGTTTAACAGCAGTGATATATCACCAGTGTGCCCTGGTAGTGCAGATATTCACTCTTATCTAATCTATCTATGATCAACAAATCAACACAACTGTTTTAGCATAATAATAATAATAATAATCGTCCTTAATGAAAAAAAAAACGTACATTTCTATGAGAAAATGTCTTTTGAGGATCCAGGGGGTGACCATCTTGAAAATAGAAATTTCAAGTGGCTGGGAGTGTTTTCTTGTCAAGCAACCCTTAGAGACTGCTCATGCCAAATGTAATGCTTGTATCACCAAATAAACCATTATATAACTTAATTGCTCCCCTAAAGTGTTGGCCATCTTGAAAAATGGCCGCCATCTTGAAATTTGAAGTAGCTGTGGGTGGCCTATTGTCAAGTGACCCAGAGAGACTGCTCATGCCAATGTTCATGCTTGTATCACCAAATAAACCATTATATAACTTAATTGCTCCACTAAAGTGTTTGCCATCTTGAAAAATGGCCGCCATCTTGAAATTTCAAATAGCTGTGGGTGGCCTATTGTCAAGTGACCCACAGAGACTGCTCATGCCAATTTTCATGCTTGTATCACCAAATAAACCATCATATCACTTAACTGCCCACTAAGGTGTCGGCGCCATCTTGAAAAATGGCCGCCATCTTGAAATTACAAATGGCTCAGACAATATTCTTGTCAAGTGACCCATGGAGACTGCTCACGCCAATTTTCACGCTTTTATCATAAATTGAAAGATCGTAGCACTTAGCTGCTCCGCTATCACCTGTGTTGTGTTTGCCTGTTAGCCAATCCCAGTGTTGATTGTCCAGTTGTGTTCACCTGTGTCTAGTTAGTCCTTGTGTATTTATACCTCCCTGTTCCCAGTGTTTGGTTGCTAGTTCATTGTTAAACTGTTATGTGTGATCCTGTCTTGAGTTCAGCACTTACTTTGTATCCCTGTCTTTTGAGTTATTAAACCCTTTAATCTAATCTATTCTGCCTCCGTCTCTCCTGCACTTGGGTCCTACAATCTGCCCGGACTCAAACCGTGACAGGTATAGTCTTTGCGTCATTGAAATTGATATTTTACCATTTGCCCACAGTGAAATAGTCTACTTTTCCCCCATAATATGAATTACTTTTTTGTACCTTTTTCAACAGGTTTGTGTCAGATCTCCAGGATATGGACCATGGTGGGAGTGTCAGCTGTTCTGTTAGTTCTGTTCATACAGAATGTTACTGAAAACAGTCCAGGTAAGCTGCCTCTAATGTCCTCTTATTGGTATAGATATGATGCTGATGAGCGTTGGTACACCTACTGTATTACAGACCTTACTGCTATAAAGATGATGAGTGGTTGGTACTAGGGTTTAACATTTTCCGGGAAATAGCAAATTTTAATTCCCGGGAATTTTCAGACCTTTTCCCGGGCTTCCCGGGAATTCCCGTTAAAGGGTAAAAAAAAAAAAAAAGTGCCCAATAAATGCATTTATATGTAGATACTTAAATAGACAATTTTACACGAGGTGCCCAAATGTCCCTATTGTGTCCACCTATGAACTTGCACTAATAATGACTTAATTTGATTTTGTAAAATCATATAAATATAATATATAAATATAATAGCCTGCGGAGATCTGCCCTGTTGCGCAGCGGGTGAAGACAATTAACTTAACGAGGAGCTGCGCTCAAAACGCACTCAAACAATGTCAAACTCTAGCTGCTGAAATAAACGTTCCATTTGTATCATTATTGACAAGAGAATTTGCAAAAGGAATATGTATTTATTGTCCATCAGAGCGCCGGTGAGGTCACAGCTTTTCTCTACTTTTGTAGGATATTGATTTGATAGCCTAAACTTGTCATTTGTTTGCAGTTATTAATTTATATTAGGCTACTTGCTGGATATTATAAGACTCCATTTTGGGATGTTGGCTGTATGTTGTCTATTAATCTATATTTTGTTGTTGATCAAATGTGGGGTTTTGTAGTGTGATTTTGATGTGCACATGCATGCGCTGCCAGCACTGACAATCAATGAGACAGACAGCTGTTGTGCAGTTCACTTGTTCTACTGGGTAGTTCTAGTAAAATGGTACAGTAGTTTGAACGTTCTAAAATACAAGTGTAGGTAGGGTAGGCTACATTAATGATGATAAAAAAAATCGGACCACATCGGTCTAATACTCTCTCTCTCTCTCTCTCTCTCTCTCTCTCTCTCTCTCTCTCTCTCTCTCTCTCTCTCCCCCCCCCCTCTCCCTCCCTCTCTCTCTCTCTCTCTCTCTCTCTCTCTCGCTCTCTCTCGCTCTCTCGCTCTCTCTCTCTTCAGCTCTCCGGTCTGTCCTCTCTCTCTATCAAAAGCATTGCTTGGCTTGTGCGCATTTTAAGCTGGAATATAGGCTCGATCAAACCTACCTAGGCTACTGTTTATGCAGCGTTTCACTTGATGATGTTGAATCTGAACTAGTCAACTGGTGTCTACCATATTGACAGCAGAGGAAACAGTGAAATCAGCGTGCGTACTGCGCAGGGCAGGCATGGGGCATCACGGCCACTTGTGTTTTATTTTGTTCATTACTGTTACATTCATTCAGTGCGTCCCATATTGGTTCACAACGGGACGATGGGACCCTGCCCTGGTCGGCAACGCGGCAAGTAACTTTCCTAATTATAATAGTAATTCCTCCACGCTGTAGATAGGGCTTTCTACTTATTAGTATTCATTTCTAACAAGAAAAAAAAAAAAACGGGAAGCCCGGGAACCGAAGTGAATTCCCGGGATGGTAAAAAAACCCGAATTCCCGGGATTCCCGCATCCCGGGAATCCCGGTGTTAAACACTAGTTGGTACACCTATTGCAGACCTTACTGCTATATAAAGATGATGAGAGGTTGGTACACCTATATCACAAATATTGTGTCAATAATTTATGTCTCTCTCTCTCTCTCTCTCACTGTTTCTCTCTCTCACTGAAGATCCATTACACGTGTATGTGTGTGACTGATTGCCTGCCTGATCACGTCAGTGTTGCTTAAACTGTCTGTAATATATAGGCTACTGTATTTATTTGTTCTCCAGGGGCCGGGGTTTGAAGGGTGGAGGTGGAACCAGAGGTGTTGTCCTACCCTGGACAGACGGTTAACCTGCATTGTGCCTTTTCAGCTAACACTGGCATTCAGATCACGATGGTTAGGCACGCACGCACAAGCACACACACACACGTGCACGCATGCACGCACGCACGCACACACTTTTGTCCTGGATTTCACGCCGAGTCTCACGCCCAGCCAAATGTACAGCATCACAAACATTTTAACCACTTTAATCGTATTTTATACTTTGGCTATTCAAAAATAGCAGATTGTACAAGCTATACAAATAGCGTATTTATTGTAAGAAACAACCTTGTTTGAGACTCCTACCTGATCAAAATGCATCACATGCTGCGTGGAAGCAGACAACTTCCTAGACCTTACACGAATAAAAACATAAAACTGGAATGGAAAGACGTGACCGGTTTGTTTTTAATGCCTAAGTACAAATCTAGGGTCAGATTTATACAGTGATGCTATGCTCATTTGAGAAGTGGTTGCTCTCTATTTTAATGACGTGACGCGCACGTCGCTTAACACCTACAGTACAGGTCACACAATGGACAATTGATATGCATATAGGCTAATTCCTATGTTAATGTACCTGGCATGAGTCGGGAGCCTTTGTAAACTTTGATGAAGTGTGAATTTAAAATAGTTTTAAATCTATGCGTGTGCCTGCGCGTCCCCCTGGCCAAATAAGTGGTTGCTCGGCGTGCAACCCCGTCCACTGAGTATTGCACCCCTGGATTTACTGATTTACGGACTTATTTTGAAAAGCTAAACCGGATCCCGAAGCAGCAGCCAGGGAATTTAGTAGTTTAGTTGAGGCTGTTTTACAACATTGATTCACTAAAAAAAACTTCAGAACAATGTCACCCACAACTAAGGTGTTGCTGTATGACACAGACTAAAGACATCTGGAGTAGAAGGAGCGTCTACATGAGGCTTTACTTTATCATTAGCTATAATACCTTTGTGGCATTGTGGAAGTGCCCACTATTTAGAGTGGGACAGCAAACCTCTGCTGCTGTACCCAGTGGCGCGCGCACGCGCGCGCGCGCGCGCAAAGTAAAGCCTCATGTAGACACTCCTTCTACTCCAGATGTCTTTAGTCTGTGTCATACAGCAACACCTTAGTTGTGGGTGACATTGTTCTGAAGTTTTTTTTTGTGAATCAATGTTGTAAAACAGCCTCAACCTTTATGAGCAAACTCAGCACGCTGTCGCTGTGTGTACACCGAACACAACGGAGGCAGCAGGTAGCCTAAACACCTTGCTGAACTGAAGGCCACAGAGAGGTAGAGGGAATCACGGACCTTGCAGGACATTTTTGACTGTGTGTGTGTAACACACATATAATCACTGTATATGGAATGTGGGCGTTTCCTCCCGAAAAGAGGGCTTGCCCTGCATGTCATCTTTATACCTGGCGGGGAAAAGGGGCGTGGCTTTAAAAAAGGCGTGTGCTTTGTGACGATTGGTTCTGTAATAATGTGAACATAGAACGGTTACCCTGTTACCCTGGTTCTGCTAGAGGGCAGTGCAGTCCTACTTTGACGTGGTCATCTCTTGCTGCTGGCTGGACACTGGCCCTCATTTATCAAATGCGCAGACCAAAAAACAGGCGTACGCCGAGACCACCGCAATTGTCGGGATTTATCAATCTATCGTGACTTTGACTTGAGCGTACGGCATGCTCAGATCTCACGTCTGGTCTGAGGACGTGTAGACCTACACGGCTACACCAGTTTGTTCTATCGTAGACCTGTGGAGCATTATTGTCTGACCATCTGACAGGCATCTAAGGCTATGTATTCATTTAGGATTATATCTTTACGTATGGCTAGAATAAAAAAAGAAGATGCATATCTTTCAAAATGTTTTCCTCCCCAGACTGCATTCTTCTGACATTACATTACAGTCATTTAGCAGACGCTTTTATCCAAAGCGACTTAAGGTAGGCAAGAAAACGACATACTAACGGCCTGCCCCACTCCGCCCTACTCACTCAGGCTGCCGGCTAGTCATCAGTGAATGCAGAGGGGGCAGGGCCGTCACACAACAAGAAGTGTTCATGAACAATTCATGAATCTATATCTCTGATCATGATCATCTGCACTGATCAATCTTATTAATAATGTCTCTGTGTACCAAATGACGCTTTATATTTTCAATGGGACCCCTTCTTTGGTTTGTTGGATGGACATCTGGTGCAAAGCGGTACTTAGTCTGCTGTTCCCCAAAAAGCTTCACTATCATTCATTGAGCAAACTAGAAGCTCGGCCCTGCTACGCAGGGCCTCGCGTCTAGCCCGCCGCCACGCCCACGTAGCGCCCGCGGCCACTTGGCAGCGCATATAAGTGGCATAGCGTCATGAGGGCCAGTGGGGCCGTGGCTCGGTCAGTGAAGACCCTGTAGCGCGGATGATATGTGGCATAGAGGGGCAGATTTTAAATCTCCAGAGGAAACATCCGTGGGCTACCATTGGTTCAGCGATGTGTGCGGGCGGCCTGCGGGCCCTCCTCCTCCACCAATGTGCAGTATTGAGAGCCCTGACGTCACAACATTTGGAGCGATGGGCACTGCACTGTGGTTGGTTAGGGTACACCTAGGGCCCAGGTAGAACCCAGTTAAAGCCTGCATGGGCAAACCCAGTTAGGAGCCGCCTTGGTCCCACATAAACGTGGCTAGTTGGGGCCCACCTAAGGGCCAGGTAGAAGCGACTTATAGCCCGCATGGGCATCGCAGTTAAGACCCACCTCGGCCCCACATAGAATTGCCTAGGTGGGGCCCACCTAAGGGCCAGGTAGAGTCGGTGGGGACCCCCCACAGGCCAATGTTAAAATGGTAGCAGTTGTTCCTCAACATAGTGTGAATGTGCGTGCAAAGTTGACCACAATCGGACGCTGCATTCATGATTTGCGGCATTTTGTGCAAACTTTAGATGTGAATCTTAGCCAATCGGGATGGAATATGAAAGATTAAACAGATCCGTCTTGATCACATGACTATAGAGATCATGTGTACCGATTTGTGTGAAATGTAGATAAAATTGCAAGGAGTAATGTAAAGAAATATGTTGTACATAAGGCGGCCTCCTGGTGGAGCTATAAAAGGTAGATGTGAGAAATGCAGGGGAAAGGTTTTTCCTTGACCTCTAGAGAGTGCACATACAAAGTTTTACACAGATTGGTGCAGGTATAGGTGAAAACACAAATTGGACTGTTATAGCGCCACCATGAGGCTGATTAGAAAAATCTCAAGTGGAATTTCTTGCTCGGCATAGTGGGAATGTGGGTGCAAAGTTGCACGGAAAGTGCATGCTGTGTTCATAATTTGAGGCATTTTGGTCAAAACGGAGCAGGCCTGGAAACTTTGGAAGCCATTTTTAGTCAATCAGGATGGAAAATGAAAAATGTGAAAGACCGTGTTTTTTTTAATGACTGTAGAGATACTGTGTATGGATTTGCGTGATGTTAGGCCAAAATATGTAGCAGTACTGTGAGAAAATGTGTTTTGCAAAAAGTGGCCTCCTGGTGGCACTATGACAGGGCCATGTGAAAGAAATGGGGCAGAGGTTCTGCATTGGCATCCAGGGAGTGTGTGTGCACAGTTGCGCTGCGATCAAGCCAACGATGCGGGAGATTAGCTATCCACAGACCGTCGGACGGACAGGGGGTAAAACATACTCTCGCGCCATCCCTTTCGGCCTGGCGGAGACAATAAAAAAGCGAAAGTAAAGGAAAAGACCATTACTGCAACAAAAGTAGTCAACAAACTATACTATAAAACATTGGCCACATTGTCAAATAATGTAAGAAAGAGGCAAACATGTTGAAAATAGCCGATCTACAAGCTTACAACGCCTCTCAACGTGAGGCGTTGTGAGGTTGTAGATCTGCTATTTTCACAATATTGACTTGTGGAACGGAGTCAAACAAAATTGGGGGGGTCCCCAGTTCAAATATGATTATCTGGGGGGGGGGTGGGGGGGTAGCCACTGCCCTAATCGGACCGAAATGATCTGAAATTACAACATGACCATAATGCAGCCTAAACGTGCGTTGCACGGGGCGGTACTGCCATTAAAGTTGCTGTGGAGCTACACCAGAAGACACACACAACATACACCATCTACAATGGAGTAACGGAGCAGCAATAATAACAGTTACCGCACGAACGTGCATTGTTGACAAAGTGATTGCACAGCCGCTGCAGGCATGACAACCACGTTAGCGTTAGCTACATGCCAACTATCACAGCGCCCTGTCCGTCGTCGCTGCGACTGACTCTGATGGCTACAGCCATAGATATATAAACACTACAGCAAGCTCTCTGAGATGCCATTGTCTGGGAACTGCTCTTAGCGTGACACGACCAATGAGAGTGAGCGCTTTCGTTGTTGCTAAGATACGGTGCATGGCACACGGCGTCTCTGCCCCATAGCTTGTAGATCTCTCACACATGATTGGGGTAGGCTGCGTTGCCGTCGACGCTGATTGGCTGCATGTTGCTGTGACGTTGAAATGGGGTGCCAGGTCTGCTTTGTGTGTAAGCGATTTTGGGCTCATTCGGGCGCGCTTTTGGGCTGTTTTCCATAGAGCACGGCAGGGCTTGTTTCTGTCCCGTGACGGATGTGGCAAAGAAGGTGCAAAACGAACCATCCGGAAGTAAAGTGCGAGATGAAATATATAGCACTTTATGATTATTAGAGAAGGAGACAGATGTGAAGGTGGAAAATGGAATGTAGGAGGTTATATAGTTTTTTTAGTTTGGGAAGGAGACGCTCTCTGTTTGAGTGGTGAGATGAGATGAGATGATGCTCTTCATCTGACAACTCCCATATGACTGTTGGAACTCATGAGGTAGCCTACCACGTGGGACCACTTTGGCTTAACCACGTAAAGGAGTAGTTCACCCCAAAAAGTACTTATTTTCTATCAATTACACACCCCATGAAGCCTTGAATTCATGGATTTCTTTTTTTTGTTTTTGTCGCATTCCAAGTCAATAATTTGATGAGCGGTGGTCTCTTCGATACCTCCATGATGACTGCATCCACCAGTCATCACATTATTGGCTTAAGAATGCAAAAAAAAACAGGAATTCAAGGCTTCATGGCATGGGGTGTGTAATCGATTGAAAATAAGTAGTTTTTTGGGTGAACTATTCCTTTAAACCGTATATGGTTGACCAGAGTGATTCAGGCCTCTATACTAGTGTATGTTCTGTTTTCTGTTATTGTGGGGAAAGCTTTTGCTGAAAATAGCCGATCGACAAGCTCTCAACGCGTTGCAATCTGCTATTTTCCTGAAAAAGCTTTCCCCACAATACAGATGCTGGTGTTTAACACATTGACTGCCTAGATCGAGTTATCTCGATATTAAGAATCCAGCGCTTGACTGCCTAGATCGAGTTAACTCGATATTAGGTCTTTTCATTGGTATAAGGTAGATTGCAATCTTCCACAACCTGTGTATTAATATTAAGCTTCTACGACAAAAGAAAAGTCACATGATCGCAAAAGTCACATGATCTGAGCAAAACACTACAAATCCGGGTGCAGAACAACAGTCCCTGTGGCATTCTAAACAAACAGTGAGCAGAGACGGACGGACAGAGAAATAGAGTGAGAGAGAGCGAGAGACAGCGACTGAGAGACGGAGAAAGAGCAAGCGATCGTTAGTTAGGTAAAGTTAGGAGAGGTGCAAGAAGATATATATATATAGGTGAGAGTAAGACGTTTATATAGTATAGTATAGTAGTATTGTAGTGCATAGATATATAGGTGAGAGAGTTAGGTGTATATATTTATAGGTGGGAGTTGGGAGTATATTTTTTTCGGCGAGATGAGAGGAAGAAGAGGCAAGGCCAAATGCCCTCGGAGGGACCCGACCCAAAGAACTATAATGGAAACTATGAGCTTCACTGCTCCCTCGGGACCACCACCACCACCACCACCACCGGGACCACCATCCCGACCTGTGGAGGGACCACCGCGACCTGAGAAGCCGTCGGCGGTGGCGTCTTTCACCGCTCCCCCGCGACCACCTTCGCCACTAGCTGGGGGCTCCAAGGAGGTGAAGGCGGCGTGTCTCACTACCCCCGGGGGATCTGTTGACGTGAAGCCATCTCTATCGGTGAAAGATACCTATGTCTTCACGCCAGCAGAACCTCCGAGTCCGCCGCGACCACCTCCGCGGCCGCCATTGGAGGGATCCGAGGAGACGAAGACTGCTCCCCAGGGATCTGAGGAGACATCGGTGTCTTCGACCATCCCCCGGCGCCAGAAGCAACGGGCACGGAGGCCTAAGAAAAAGCAACCACCTCCGCCACCACTTCCCCCACCACCTGCGAGGGTATCTGAGCCTGAGGACACGAACCCACCGCTACAAGACTGTCCAGACATCGATCCCGATCCCGGGCACCGGTTGCGTCGTAGCAGCAGACAGAAGACCGAGTCATATCGCCCAGGCCCAGACCCAGACACTACTGACGGTGAAGAGAGCTCAGATTCTGACTGTTCTGACTGTTCATGGGAGCCAAGCCCAAGGAAAAAATGTCTGGATCGGTTTCCCAGTGGTAAGAATATATATATATATATATATTTTATCATATTTTACCTTTTGGTTGCAAAATAGCAGATCTACAAGCTCACAACGCCTCCCGCTGCGACGCGTTGTGAGCTTGTAAATCGGCTACTTTTTACCTGATATTTGTATAAAGTATGTGGGGCACTGCTTACTTATATCAACATATAAAATGGCACCAAACAATTCAATGCATCACAACGTAGTGCTTTATATTGTTATGATCATTGAATGGTGCCATTTTATATAATCAAACAATTTGTCTAAAAAGGATGAAACCATTCATATATGAATGGTTTCATAGGGGGTAGAGGGAAGAGTTCATGTCATGACGACCTTGTAAACAAAGATTTGTGTAGATCTGTTTTTTTGGGGGGGGGGCATACTTCAAAGGGAAGAGGTCATGTCACCACAACAAATGTTTTGATGCTGTTGTGAGTCGACATGAGGCCTTGTAAACAAAGATTTGTGTAGATCTGTTTTTTTTGGGGGGGTAGGCATACTTCAAAGGGAAGAGGTCATGTCACGTCAACAAATGTTTTGATGCTGTTGTGGGTCGACATGAGGACATGTCAACAATGACTATCAAATTCCTTTGATGGCTTTACTTTTTGGGGTGGAGGCCAGGTGCACCGAGGCCCCCACCATCATAATAAATTTCATCAAAGGTCCCCTTATGTCCACAACATCAACAGTGTTTGATCTTGTTTACTTTCAGACGACGAAGATGAGTCTGATGAAGCAATGGCGTCGTCATCTCATCATAGGCCTACACAGTCTGCTAGGAATGGTAAGTCTGTTTCAAACATTTTCATTAGACAGTTGGTTTTTATAGATGCCATTTTCTTCATCACGTGTCCATTTGGTTCCATTTGTACACATCGTACTGTAATGGTAGCCTTGCCTAACCAGGCTACTGTATTTGGTCATTTAGGGCTAAACTCTGTTTGTGTTTGACACAGTGTCATACATATAATCTGGTCATACAATATAGACAAACACATACAGAGCCAGCCCTGGCTAAAAACCACACTCTGCAATGATACATGTCATTCATTCTAAGTTGCACAAAGTAATGCACCACCACCAGTGAATATAATTGTATATCTTATTTACCAAACTATTTTATGTTTTACTGTGATTTCAGACATGATGGATGTGGAGGAAGCAGGACCATCATGTTCAACCGCAGTACCAAGTGTCCGCCGTGAAAGAGGTGAGACAGTTTTCACAGCTGTACCACACAACAGGATTTTGACAGTACATCATACAACAAACACATACAGAGCCAGCCCATGTCATTCATGACATGATACATGTCATTCATTCTAAAGTTGCCATGCTGGCAGTGAATATAATTGTATATCTTATTTACCAAACTATTTTATGTTTTACTATGATTTCAGGCATGATGGATGTGGAGGAAACGGGACCATCACCTTCAACCGCAGTACCACGTGACGGGCGTAAAAGAGGTGAGACAGTTTTCACAGCTGTACCACACAACATGATTTTGACAGTACATTTTGATTCAGTTTTAGTCATAGTCTGTTGAATACAATTCCACATAGTGTCATAATCTGGACATACAATATAGACAAACACATACAGAGCCAGCCCTCGCTAAAACCCCACTCTGCAATGATAAATGTCACAAAATCATGTACCACAACAACATGATTTTGACAGTACATTTTGATTCAGTTTTAGTCATAGTCTGTTGAATAAAATTCCATTTAGTTTTAGTCATATTTTCATATAAATCAACACTGCCACACAAACAAAAAAGATGTATTTTATGGTAATTGTGTATTTCTGTAATTCACAGGACATGGTGGGAGGCCGTCAGCTGTAGAGCCTGTGTGGAAGGACACAGATTGGGAACCTAGGGAGGACATCCCTTTCACTGCTAGTCCGGGTCCTAGAAATGCTGCGGCGGAGCTACATTCCACCATGCCTGTAGACTTTCTTTCACTTTTCCTCACTGATGAGCTGCTAGGGATGATAGTAGAGCAGACCAACCACTATGCTGACGTGTTCATCCAGGCCAGGAGTGAAGAAGAAGTGGCGCAGCATCCACAAAGCAGGGTGAAGGACTGGAAAGCGGTTTCAGTGGGGGAGCTGAAAAACTTTTTGGCCCTGTTGTTCCTCACTGGCCTTGTTCGAAAGCCTGTACTAGAGTACTATTGGTCGACCGATGACCCTGTACTCACTTCGTTCTTCGGCAAAAAGATGCCACGCAACAGGTTCCAGATCATCTGGCGGTTTCTCCACTTCACCAACAATGAGGCTGACGCTGCCGCTCACGCCGCCGCCGCTGCCGCCGCCGAAGCTGCTGGTGAGGTTGCTGTTGTCGACAGGCTTTGTAAAATCAACCCGGTCTTGCTGTACCTGACAGACAAATTCAAGCAGATGTTTGTTCCAGGTCGTAACATCAGCATCGATGAGGGGATGCTTTTGTGGAGGGGACGCCTATCCTTCAGAGTGTACAACCCAATGAAGCCCACCAAGTATGGAATAAAGTCCTACATTCTGTGCGATTCTGGAACGGGGTACTGCTACTCAATGAAGCCATATTCTGGACAGTACTCTTCCCTACCAGACACAGTCATCTTTCTGTTGCAGGGTCTTACAGGGTACGGGTTTTCGTTGTTCATGGACAACTATTATAACTCCGTGAAGCTGTATGAACTCCTCCTTGAGAAGAACACCCATGCCTGTGGTACCATGAGGCTAAAAAGAGGAGAACCACAAGCCATGAGGGATGTGACGATGTCCAGCCTGAAAGTGGGACAACGTAAGATGCTTCACAATGGCAAAGTGATGTTATTGGCCTGGCGAGACAAACGCATCGTTCGATTGATCACAACCCAGCACAAGGATGAGATGGGCACCCAGATGGTGAGGCAGAAAAAACACAGCGACAAAGTGCCACAGGAGAAGCCAGTTTGTGTCCTTGAATACAACAAGAGTATGAATGCAGTTGACCGACTAGACCAAAACCTAAGCTATTATCCCTTCATCAGGAAGACAGCCAAGTGGAGCAGCAAGTTTGTGGTCTATTTATTCCAAATCGCAATGTACAACGCATTCGTACTCTACAAGACAAGGAATCCAGGTGGCGACTGTAAGTGCATGTATGACTTCATCCTCAGCGTTGTCAAGTCTTGGACCGCTGTGAGACATGCCCCTGTCCCAGCAGACCCGCCTGTCCCCCCCCCGGCCGCCTGTCAGCAGCAACCTCACCAGCAGCAACCTCACCAGCAGCAGCCTCACCAGCAGCCTCATCCTGCCCGCCCCTGCCGTCCCCCGGCCTCTCCGCCCCCCCCTGCCCCCCCCCTGCGTCCTTATGCACCAAGAAGTCGCGAACCTTGTGACCGATTGAGTGGCGATATGAAAGTCCATGAGCTTGTCTATTGTCCCCCCACTGCCAAAAACAAGCACCCAACAAAATGGTGCAGAGTTTGCACCAGGAGGGGAGAGCGGAGTGAGACAAGGTATCAGTGCAAAAGCTGTTTGGTACCCCTCCATGTTATTGATTGCTACCTTGATTACCATACTAAGGAGAAGTATTATTGAATCATTTTGATTGTATTTGTTTGTTTTATTTTCATTTTGTATTTATTTTGACTTTGATTTATTATGCTCTGAGCCAGCCAACAGTTGGCAGTGAATGTGCTGCTAATGTTTCTCACTGCCCCAAGGGATCTGAGTGCGTGATGCCATCTTTGTCGGTGAAAGACATCTATGCCATCACGTCCTCAGACCCTCACGGGGACCACCTCCGCCCTGAGCGATTGATTACCATACTAAGGAGAAGTATTATTGAATCATTTTGATTGTATTTGTTTGTTTTATTTTCATTTTGTATTTATTTTGACTTTGATTTATTATGCTCTGAGCCAGCCAACAGTTGGCAGTGAATGTGCTGCTAATGTTTCTCACTGCCCCAAGGGATCTGAGTGCGTGATGCCATCTTTGTCGGTGAAAGACATCTATGCCATCACGTCCTCAGACCCTCACGGGGACCACCTCCACCCTGAGCGATCTGAGGAGACATTGATGTGCTGGCCAGCAAAACACACAATGATGATATATTGTATTTTTTGTATGTTTTTTGTATGTTGTACTTTGTATGTTGTACTCCATTTTGTACTTGAAAGACATATAAAGTGTTCAAATGTGTCTGCCTGAGTCGTTTCAAACTTTTTCTGTAGACTGTTGGTTTTATATCATAGATATACAATTGCAAACTAGCAGGTCTTGTGTGCACAAATGGAACCAGTGAAATCAGTATCCTAATCTGAAGAAAACCTGGACATAGAATATAGACAGACACATACATAGCTAGCCCTATTTGACCATTACTGTCAACCCTACGGGTCCATTTAGTTCCATTTGCACACAATCAAGAGTTATGGGGGACTGATATTCAGTAATTGGGTTCTGTAGACTGTTGGTTTTATATCATAGATATACAATTGCAAACTAGCAGGTCTTGTGTGCACAAATGGAACCAGTGAAATCAGTATCCTAATCTGAAGAAAACCTGGACATAGAATATAGAAAGACACATACATAGCTAGCCCTATTTGACCATTACTGTCAACCCTATGGGTCCATTTAGTTCCATTTGCACACAATCAAGAGTTATGGGGGACTGATATTCAGTAATTGGGTGTTGTGATAAAAATAAGGCTGTATATAAAACTGTTTCACTATCTAAAAAGTCAAACATTTTCTGATTTTGCTTGGTTTTATGTCATAGATGCTATCTGGATCTCAGTGCTTGTCTGCATGGCATTCACAGAAAATAATTCCTCCTCACTTACCTTGCATACAGTCTATATGTCTATATGGTTTCTATCAGGGGGCATCAATATGTCTGTATTGGATGGATGGATGTGTCACAATGTAGGGATTTATTTTGACCACCAGAGGGGGACAGTGCAAAATCTCTCCCTGTGTGTGCGTGTGTGTGTGTGTGTGTGTGTGTGTGTGTGTGTGTGTGTGTGTGTGTGTGTGTGTGTGTGTGTGTGAAATTATAATGGTGTGTAAAACAAACTCAAACAATTGGCACAGATAATGCCAAGTCTTGACACACACACACACACACACACACACACACACACACACACACACACACACACACACACACACACACACACACACACACACACACACACTTCTTTTGATCTTATAACTTTGAAAAGAAAAACATTGAAATGAGCTTGAGATTTGTTTATCAACAAGACACATGTTGATAAACGTTGATGTGAAAAAGCTATATAAAAGTATATTCAAAAGCACTTTCTCAGTGTTGTTAGTTTGAAAACAACAACTGTGCAGATGTCTGATGTCAGTAATGTGTCACTGAAGGTGAAAATATAAGGGTCTAATCACTGTTCTGCCTGAGAGTGAATGTTTCACAAAAGCCTCATTATCTCAGCTTCTAGATCCAGATAGCTGATTTTGGTGAAACCAAGCTATATTCAACTGCCAATAGCTAAAGAACAGAACATGCTAGGAACTCACTTTTTTTCCTGGCGAAAGTAGAGATTCTGATCTTTGTTTTGAGGTATTCCATGTGTTCATAGTCCTAGCACAAAATGTTCTGTGGGCCTAGATAGACTGGCCAGAAAGCTCAAAAATGGCTGGCACAGGCAGCTATGGCTGGTGTTTTAACTCTGGCAGTCAATGTGTTAAGCGATAAGGCCTGATTTATACGTCGTCATACGGCGGTGTCGCACGGCAAAAAAATAGGCGATCTACAAGCCCACATCAGAATTTGCAACGCGGTATGAGCTTGTAGATCTGCTATTTAGGCTGCATGTAGTTAAAACGATCTGTGTCCTGGAAATATAACTGGCCAGGAATGTGGTGCAGAAGTTCACAGAAATGTCCATAACAAAGCAAATCAATAAAATCATAGACTTACCAAAACGTAATCAAGCATATTGTTTATATTTATGTAGCAACATTCAGACACCATTGCAGTTTAAATGGGTTTACAGGGAATAAAATAAAAGAACAAATAGCATAAAATGTAGGAAAATAAGTACATGACATTTGTCTCATACTGCTATGCTATGACAACATTGGGGGAAATACTGCCACCATGTGTTGGATAAAGGCAAATGACAGATGCTGACAAGCTAAGGAGCTACTTCAGTGAGAATCACATATTTAATTTACTTACACAAAGCAATAAACACATTCACATATTTGTAAAGATAGTTTTCTTACACAGACACAAAACCTACTGCCTGATTAACAACTGGTTATCCCATTGGTTATGCATGTTTAACTTTAGAAAATATATTCAATACAAAAAGTAATACTTGAAAAGGCTTTTTGATTGCATTGTACAACAAACTGACTGATTTATTCTCCTACATAATCACCCCTTTTCAGTATTTCTTCTTACTACAAAGTGGTTGATTATTCAGACTTTGTTGAATATAAACAAGAACTTTTAAAGCACACATTCACTTCCATGTATATATAGCCTATGTCACTACATACACATATTTATACATATACATATTTATATGTACATCCTTATTCTCCATCTTTGGTCTGTAGGTGTTCTGCAGAGTGCTCAGTAGAAGTTAATTGTCCTGCATACTCGAGGAGCAATAGCTTCATCGTAGACAACCAAGATCATTCCTGGAAACCTGCCATTCAAAGCCACAATCCAGAGCTTATTCTAATGAATACAATGTTATTTTAACCAATCTGTATAGTACAATATTTGAATACAACAATAACTACCACATCTGCAGTGGTTGATGTCTGCTACGACACCTACTGGTTGATAAGTAGTACTGCCTGAAAATCAGAAGGCCAATATCTCCCCTGTCCAGGCAGGGTGTACGTCTTGGGTCAGCGGCAGATGTTTGGTCTCCTCACACACAAGACGCGGGTTCAAATCCCAACGAAGACACAAAACTCATCTACTACAGTTTAAGTCCTTGGACAGTCAGGTAATTAAGTGAGAACACTGTAACTCCCTCCTCCTCCTCAAATTACCCATGAACTTCTCCATCCCTCGAACCCACACACTGACTGCAGCAGTTCAGAATAGACAGCTGTAGTGTATACTGGGCACACCTCCCAGGTTCAACTGTGAGCATTTGTACAGTAACTCTCTCTACAGCTTGCAACAGCTCTGGCCTAATTTTTTGTTTAGTCCCGTTGCAAAGTCAAATCAGATGTACTTGATAAAGTCCCATTCTGGATCGTATACATTTCTCCTCCTCCACTATGAAGCCTGACTCCCCTCTGTACTGTCTCTGGAGGTGGACGACAGCTCCTCTGCATCAGGTGACTGAGTTCCCCCCGGGCCATCTGAGAGAGAAAACAAAGAAAGTGTCTTTTCACACATTTGTGTGTGTGCGTGTGCGTGTGTGTGCGTGTGCGTTTGTGTGTGTGTGTGTGTGTGTGTGTGCCGTGTGCGCGCATGTGTGTGTGTATGTGTGCACGTGCGCGAGTGTGTGTATTTCCTTTTTACTGCACAGTGCCTGCGGGCATGCAGTGTCCCAGCATTGTCAGGTAAGGTCATTTACAAGAACAACACATGCACACATACACATACTGTACAATGTCAAATCCTGTTAATTTATCCACTCTTAACTCCAAGAGTGTACAGCTGATTTAGTTCCATTTGCACACGCCGTGAGGATATTGCAAGTGGATCTCCAAATAATTGTCAAAACACTAAGATTTTATTGATAATATAACATTAATATAAAAAGAAATGTGTAAAGAAGTCATGGTAATTTTTTCTCTAAAAGCTTTAAAAATGTGTTTTCTTTGTGATACCAATATATAGGAACTTAATGATGTTAGTTCCATTGATCCAAGCCCAGAACACAATCGATTGATTAATTGATCATTTACAGTGTGCGTTGGGATATAAGGCACTGAGTGCACTGGTCCACATCCCTTTAATCCCTTTAAGTGGTCAGATGGGTGGTCGGGTGCAGGGTGGGCGTGCGCGTGTATAAATACTAGTCACCTGGGGGCCAGTTGCACCACCTCACACTAAGTTCAAACTTAGCCTAGTTATGCTTAAATGGCTTTTAAAAAAGCCATTTAACACATTCAATGCGGGAAAGTATCTGTGTCATTTTAGATTTCTTTGGCTATTCAAAAATAGCAGATATACAAGCTCATAGCGCGGCACCGAGTGCCGCGCTATGAGCTTGTAGATCTGCTATTTTTTGTTTTTTATGTGAAAATATGTGCAAATCTTTAAATATATATATATACATTTTTGGGGCGGTGTAGCCGCCCCCTATAAGTGAGTTTTGGACACCGACCAAAAAATGTGTGTACCCTAACCCTTCCATTGTTAATGCAAATCGATACTTTTTTCATATCAGCCAATCACATTACAGCTAGTGTCATCACCACTAACTGTAATGTGATTGGCTGACTTTGCAAATTCAGGACTGTGATTGGCTAGCGAAACACATGACACATGTGCAGCCCTATGAATAGCAGTATGGACTTTAAAAAAAGTCATTTATCCTTTTTTTAAAGTGAGTCATGTTGTGATGACCACACACCGCCCACTTCCCACTGGGTGTGATTTAAAAAAAATATATATTCAAAGATTTGCACTCATTTTCACGATAAAAAAAAAATAGCAGATCTACAAGCTCATAGCGCGGCACTCGGTGCCGCGCTATGAGCTTGTATATTTTGAATAGCCAAAGAAATCTAAAATGACAGAGACACTTTCCCGGATTGAATGTGTTTAAGCTATAACTAGGCTAAGTTTGAACTTAGTGTGAGGTGGCGCAACTGGCCCCTGACCTGTTAGAGTCAACTCAGCCAGTTTGACTGAGAGGTCCACTGGGTTGACCCCAGCCGGGGAGCCCAGGATGTCGGGCAGGGCGTTCCTACGACCGGCGCGGTCCGACGAGGCAAAGTCCAACATCACCGGCACCTCCGTCATCTCTGTGGTTCCTTTAGTTATCAGGCTGCAAGAGAGAAGCAACAAAGCATCTAGTCTTGTCTTGTCTTGTAGAAAGATATACAGTAAGCACATTTACTTAAATACTGTAGTTAAGTAAAATGTTGAGGTATTTTTTACTTTACCGGAGCATCTCCAAATTTCAATACTTTTACTTCTACTCCACTACATCTCAGAGACAAATATTATACTTTTAGTCCACTACAATTACTTGAAAACTGTAGTTACTAGTTACTTTGTAGATATAGATTATTATAGTTTTCTTGTGTCATGTCAAATGTGTGTACTGTTATATGTTGCATACATGGCTGTTTCTGGGTCGCAAGACAAATTTCAGTGCAAACTGACAATAAAGTATTATCGTATCGTATCGTATTATCGTATCGTATTACAAAACATACATTAACCACTCCAGCCCTATATAAATACTTTAGCTA
>NC_139940.1:47447538-47497538 GCF_963454915.1 Gymnoscopelus microlampas | reverse complement strand
CTGCAAGGCGTTATGAGCTTGTAGATCTGCTATTTTTTGGCAAAGAGGCTTGGTGAAGGGGGGTTTAAGTGGTTAAATGTCTGAAATGAACAGAAAACATTTATTTAACACAACATGCACTGCTGATAGTCAATGAAGCTATCTATGACATTAAGGTTTAATCTGCAACACAATTGTAAACAATGTATAGTGGTGGGGGGGGGTCCCTTCTTCATCTCTTTCTCTCAGCTAAGGGGTCCTTGGGCTGAAAAACGTTGAAGACCCCTATCTGCTATATAGATTTAAAAAAAAAAAAAAAAACTTCAACCTTTACAATAACAACATGGAGTTGTATATTGACGACCAGACATGGAAGTAGGCTACATGCAGCCTACATTCACCTGTCATCCACATCCATATGCTGATCTATTTGACAGCTGGACATCGAGAGTCTTGCAGAAATTAAACGGCTGCTGTTTCCAGCCGACATTAAAGACACGCTAGTTTGACCGTCAAAAGACATCCATGAGAATAATTGGATACATTGTATTCTATTCGGGCAAAAACGTCTACAAAAAAAAGACTAGGCTGTAAGGTTTACTTACCGTTATGGAGCTGAGAGGGTTGTTGGAATAAGACGAATTTCATTTAAATCCTCGAATTCTTGCAATCATGAATCACAGATTGTTTTCACGATGGACTGGAAATTGATCAGATCGATGATGATCGAGCGAGCCCCCCCACCCCCCCCACCACCACATTAATAAGCTAATCAGAATGATCGAGCCCCCATGCAGCGCCCCCCCACCACATTCATAAGCTATAATCAAAACCCAGCGACATCTATCTAGCTTCGATGTTTGGTTGTAAATAAGACTTGACGTGGACAGAAGAACCATGCAGGCGAAAGCAAGAGCGCCGCTTGGAGCCTATAATAAAGATGATGTAGGCTATTAATAGTAGGCTGGCTATCATCAGAGTATGTGTGCCATATTATATTATATGTCAAATTATACTGTAGGCCCATGAGAAGATCTGACGACTGTGGTGATGCTGGTGGTGGTGATGATGATGATGATGATGATGAATATAAATACAATAAATACAATAAATACAATAATAATACTGGATGCTGAAGTAACAAAACACAAATATCGTCCTCATCATTTATTTCATTTATTTATTGTATTTATTTCATTTCATTTCATTTCATTTATTTTATTTTATTTTATTTTATTTTATTTTATTTTATTTTATTTTATTTTATTTTATTTTATTTCATTCATTTATTATCTTGTTTGTTATATGTTAGCACAGTCATCCAATCTAATGTGTAGCTACCTGTATGAGTAAACATGACACATAATTGATTCAATATACAGCTGCTGATCATGATTTTGTATTTATAATATATTGTTTGTATTGTTTACTTTGCTACTTAATGCGTGACTATTGCTTTGGAAAAGCCTATCCGACCCATATGTCTGTCTGTCTGTCTGTCTGTCTGTCTGTCTGTCTGTCTGCCTGCCTGCCTGCCTGCCTGCCTGCCTGCCTGTCTGTCTGTCTGTCTGTCTGTCTGCCTGCCTGCCTGCCTGCCTGCCTGCCTGCCTGCCTGCCTGCCTGCCTGTCTGTCTGTCTGTCTGTCTGGTCATGAAAAGCATGAAAAATCTAACATTTTAGTACCGTGGATACCTTTATTTTGGAAACTGTAGAAGCTGCCCAAAACAGAGCTGATCTACAAGCTATCGACGCGCCGCCCGGCGCCCCGTGCATAGGTTGTAGATCAGTTGTGTTGCAGCAGGCAGCAGGCTCTGTGTTTTGAGTGGAAGAAGAGCACTTTCGTCGTCGCCTCGACCAGCCAACTCTGTATATTTATTTAATAAATGCATATAAGAATATAGATTAAAATATAAAACATGGGGGCGTGTATGGCCTTAGCGTCCTGTGCCAGCTGTGTAAGTATTTATTTATAGTTTTATATCAATTATATACGACGAGTACAAGAACTGACGTTAAAGTTTGATAAATAATGTCCCTTTAGTGGGCTAACCACTGTTAGCATGTTGTGCTAACGCTGTCACTGACAGCTGTTTAGTGATGAGCTGAATGAATGTTAAACGGCTGTATTGTTACTGTTGTTGTTTTTTTATTATTATTGTAGATACTTAGTTGTAAAAGCTGTTTGTCCAGGCAGGGATGTGTTAAAATGTTCATGTACAGTAGCTTAGCATTTTAGCTACTGAATCACCCCATGGGAATGTAATGACATCATTGTTCAGGTGTAAGTCTGTTTTTCAGGTCAAGGAAGCAGAAAGGGTTCATTTTGTAAAAAACTAAAAAAGCCAAAACCCCCCAAAATGGACAAGTGCTCTCTCTAAAATATAGTTCCTGAGGAGAACAGACAGACAGACCACATGATTTGCATGGCAGATGCTGAGATGAACAGTATCTCTACTGTAACTGTATGCTTCCTGTTCCTGGATAGCAACATAATTGTGTGTGCGTGTGCGTGTGCGTGTGCGTGTGTGTGTGTGTGTGTGTGTGTGTGTGTGTGTAAACTTTGGACCAGAGCAGGAAAGTTTAAAGCTGCAATCCACTAAAAGTCATGTGTCCTCACCAGTAGTCGAACCCTCAGGGTTCAAGGTTGTGCTTTATGGTTACATCTTGTGTTCAGGTACATAAGAGTAGAACTTATTTTTGTTCAGCTTCCTTCAGATAATGCAGCAGCATAGGTAATAATAATAAAACCGTAAAACATATTGAAAAAAGAAAACAAGAAAGAGAGAGTGCAAAAAAAGAGAACATCAGCCAGCGTATACACAAACATGCATATGATCTTGGTATATTATATACACTAACAGCATTTTCTTCAGTAGCTGCCACTTTACTTTATGTAAACAACTTCACAGTATCTTCTATGTAACTTCTACTGTAGTTTAGGTAGGAACAGCTACCCCTGATGCAAGACATAATCCCTGCTTGGCCAGGGAAGATATTGTGCCTTCAGGCTTCAGGCAGGGCTACTTGTACACCAGTAGGTGTCCTGAGAGTGCTACCTGACACCAGGTGCTTACCGTCTCGATGGAAGAGTAAGGGAGACCTCCTCCAACCACTGCACATGTACTAGTTATATTGTATTAACTTACTCTACCATACAGATTTGTTAAAATAACGTTTAATTCATTAAACTAAGTTCCGTACTGCAGCTTTAAGAGTCATATGAGAGTCATGGCTTTGGGTGAAATCAGGACATAATATCGGGCCTGTATGCCTTGTGTCATAAGCATGTCATAAAAATGCTGATTGCCCATACAGTAGTCAGTATACAGTAGTAGTATGCATAGTCTCTCGAGCCAGACTGTGTTGACTCACACAATTTTCAAATGCTTCCGATGCCGGCGTACGGTCTGTGCAAAGGAAACGTTGAAAACGATCCGGGAGAAGCGTGGATAGCGGTTCAATCATTAGCCTTTACACACTTAGTTATTATATCACAATATCAACATTGATTTTTCTCTATCGCCCAGTCCTTGTGTGAGGTTCTCAGTACTGTGGATGCCTGATACTGCCTTTGTTTCTCTCTCTGTCTCTGTCTCTGTCTCTCTCTCTCTCTCTCAGGCCTCCTGTCTGTGTGGATCAGCACCATGCTTGCTGTGTGGCTGCTGTCCCTCCTCCAACAACTCCACCATCACGCGCCTCGTTTTCTCCATATTCTTGCTTTTGGGGACCGCAGTGTCTGTCATTATGATCCTCCCTGGAATCGAGGCCTATCTCCGAGAAGTGAGTTAAACTGCCATTAAGTTAAAGTGCCTCTAAGTGCCATTTAAAGATGTTCTTTTGTCACAGGGAGCGACTCAACGCCTGCATACTCACTCACTCAGATTTGGTGGGTTGCACTTGCGCTCCTCATGTGAATAGACGCGTTTCAGAAGTTCAACACGTTTCACGTCTGGTGGCGGGCGGGCATGGGTGTGAGACGAGCACGAATGTGTCAGTCCTGTCAGATTGTTCGTGCCTACCTACCTCCCTGCCTGCCTGCTCGTCTCTCATTGAAAATGAATTACTAGACGTGTCAGTCGCTCCCCATGTGAAAAGTCCATGATACCAACACTGCGATAAGTGAGGACAATGCTAGTTTGTCCTTCCTCCACTTTGGTACGAAACAAGATAAATAGAAAACAAATTCCATGGATTTCCATGGAATTTCCTGTGCATCTTTGTGTGCAAGTGTAATGGTCTAAGGGTGGCACTGTTTTCTATTTTGGTGCATGGCCTTTCACACTTGCACATCTGCACAAAGTGCACATGAGATATCTCATAATCTGATGGGCAAATTGTCTTTGTCATTTGTTGAATTCACGCTCACCCTAACATTTGAGTGGCCTTAACGGGGTAGTTCACCCCCAAAATGCCTTTTTTTCTATCGATTAGTCACCACATGGAGACTTGAATTTATGAATATTTTTTTGTTTTTGTCGCCAATAATTTGATGACCGGCAGCGGTTCCGGTAGGAGACACAAAGAGTCTCCCTTGTGTCTCCTAACGGAACGGCTGCCTACCGGTCCGCTGGTCATGAAATATTGGCGTAGGCAAAATCTATATCCAATTAATATCCATGAATTCAAGTCTCCATGGGGTGACTAATCGATAGAAAAAAAGTTGTTTTGAACTATCCCTTTTAATGACCCACCGTAGCCGAACAAAGTTTGTTTTGTGCATGCTTTAGTCTTCTTATATTGTTTCAGTAAAGCAATAATTCAATGCTGTTTTGAAAACATATCTGTATTTTTCCTTGTTGGTTTCTAGATCCCAGGGTTCTGCCAGGGAGGCAGTACCGTACCTCTCGTAGACTACATACCTGGTGTAGATGTCAACGAGGTGAACTGCGATGTCATCGTGGGCTACAAGTCTGTGTACCGGATGTGTTTCGCCATGGCCTGCTTCTTCTTCCTCTTCTTTGTAATCATGTTAGGTGTTCGCAGCAGTAAAGACTGTCGCGCCGTCATCCAGAATGGGTAACTGGGCTCTTACAGGTTTAATTCTGTGTAACGTGTGTGTGTGTGTGTGTGTGTGTGTGTGTGTGTGTGTGTGTGTGTGTGTTTGTGTTTCTTTGTTTGTACGTTTGTTTGTACGTTTGTTTGTTTGTACGTTTGTACGGAACTAAAGAGCAATCAACCTAGTCTATTTCCTCAAGAACATGTTCAAATTCTGGTGGATGCCAACTATAATGGACTAGGAGACCAGTAAAATAAAGTTTGTGTTATTTTCAGTCCATCTGCCAATGTGCCAATAATGGATTTTCACCTGAAATTGTGTTGTATGTCTTCCAGTTTCTGGTTCTTCAAGTTCCTGATTCTGGTTGGGATTACAGTGGGAGCCTTCTTCATCCCAGATGGAACGTTTCATAACGGTACTAACAGGCACATTCACACAACAGACACATAGTTATTATTAGCATATTTGTTATTGGCTATTATTTTTGCACTTTGTCTTAATGCTTTTAATGTTTTGCGTGTGGCATTTTGAATTGCCTTGTTGTTGAAATGTGCTGTACAAGTAAACTGGTCTTGCCTGGTGAATTTTATTATAGTGCGAGTGCCACTGTAATAAAATGGAATTGAATTGAAAATAGTGAAGCAAAGATGTTGTACCTAACAAGTGCACTGGCTTAATCAATCACCAGTGACTGTCTGGGATAACGGGCCTATTCTCAGTACAGCCTGGGGACATGGAGATCAGCTGTATATTCACGACAGTGTCGTCATGGATTAAAGTTCTCAGTCTGATTTCAGTCATTTGGATTCCATAGAAGCCAGCATGTCTTCTATGGAAGCCTATATGCGTCTGTGACGCATTGAGAGCTTGTAGATAGGCTATTTTCGTATTTCGTAAAGAAGAAAAGAATAGAGCATTTGAAGTGGTCAAACCAAGGGGCTAGCATCCGGCTTGTAAATTGAGGCTATATAGGAAGTGGGACAGTTCATATGAATGACCTGTTGTCTCGCTGTTTCATCATCACCCCTGCTGGTTGCAGAAGCAATTGGGCTCTATTCAAGTGGATGGGTTTTTGGCTGAACTTTACACACGTTTTATTACCTTAAAAAACATTGTCATAAATACTATATGCTTCCAGTCGCTAGTTTAAAGTCTTCTTTCAACCAATATGATATGCGTTTTGCGTTTAATTAAAAAATGTATGATAAAGTAGGGTATGTTTCTAGGGTTTCTACTGGTTCTACCAAGTGAAGACTCGCCCTCGTTGCGGTTTCAGCCAATAGCATTAATTTCCGTTTGCATTTCGGACCGGATATCAACCAGATACTGAAATCGCTGAAAAATAAGCTTCATTTATGGTCTGTAGAAACCAATGGCGGGATGCTGTCCATATTTCTTACGGTCTATGGGTCAAGCACTAGCATTTTCCATAAAACCCCAAATGATATGTGAAAGAAACGGTTAAAGCCTCAATCTGTGATATTTTCACCTGGTTGGCTGTATGTAGAACAGCAGGAACAATATTACTAAAACATCATCATTTTACAATTGTTAAGGAAACAGCGCTAGTGGGGGAGGGGGGGCTCCTTTCACACTGTTTCACAAATCCCATAATAATAGGACTTGGCCATTTCTTTCAGTCGTGAGATTTTATTCCTTTAATCCATGTGTCTGTGTTTTTTCCTCTCCACCTCTTAACAACAGTTTGGTTCTACTTTGGAATGGCGGGATCCTTCTTCTTCATCGTCATCCAGCTCATTCTCCTCATCGACTTCGCCCACTCGTGGAACAAAGTGTGGGTCGAGAACGCCGACGGCGGTGAAAATAAAAGCTGGTATGCAGGTACGGTGTCGTTGTGGGTGCCCGTGGGCGTAGTCTTCCGCAGGGGCCGGGATTCATATTACAGACAGTATAACCTGACAGACAATGAATGCAGCTTGGTCTATTATTCAGTATATTCTTCTTCTTACAAACAAAGTGTGATCGCATAGCTGTCCAGAGTAACATCAGCCACTTTGAACTTATCGTGCATTAGTGATGCCGCAGGTCGGCTCTGGAGCCAGCAGCACCGCCGACACGGTCATCCCCAAGCGGTGTGACGACTCGATTGCACACTGGTGTGCCATGAGACCAGGAGTCCAGGTGATGCCTTAGGATTTTATCCCAATCACACATTATTATCGTAATGTGTTGCCAAGGTTACAGCGCCGAGCATGGGATCAGTGTTGCCAAATTCTGTGAGAGAAACAAGCAACCAGGTCTAGGAAAACCAGCCCAAAAGAAGCGACTAAGGGGCACATGAGCACTTTAACATATACATCAGCTATTTGAAAATAGCCGATCTACAAGCTCACAACGCGTCGCGTTGTGAGCTTGTAGATCGGCTATTTTCAAATGCAATCTTGCGGGGAAATTTATAATAAGCAGATCTAGCAACCCTGCATGGGATCACCTAATTCGGGCACGATGCCAGCGTGACGTCACATCTCTAGATAAATACCGGCCTGAATATTCCAGATTTTCTTAAGAGGTCTAGAAGATGGGGTTTATTTAGTAACCAAGATGGAAGCGACCACAGCGAGCGCGTCGGATTGTCAATAACTCGTTTTAATTCACAACCGTGTCGCTTTATTGTGTCTTTTGCCCGTAGAGCCCACGAGCGATTCGGTAACTAACATCATGTCAGTGTTGGGAGGGTTTCTGAGAGCTGGAGCATCTCTCTGTCAGTCTTCCGGGACTCTGTTACAGACGGCCAGACACATATCTACCGGTGTCTGCTGCAGAGTCCGGACGCACGCCATCCCTCCTCCGAAGGCTGTGGATAGGTGGACGGAGAAGAGGAGCATGTTTGGGATTTATGACAACATAGGGATCCTAGGCGATTTCAAAGCCCACCCGAAGGACCTCGTCAAAGCCCCCTGCTGGCTGAAGGGTTTCCGTGGTAACGAGCTAGAGCGTCTTATCAGGAAAAAGAAGATGGTGGGCGACAGGATGATGACACTAGACAGACACAACCTGGAGAAGAGAATCAAATTCCTCTACCGACGGTTCAACCGTTTCGGCAAACACCGCTGACGTGGGCTGTACCAAGCTGGCCCATATCAAATTGTTATATTATCTCCATTCTCCATATTTGAACTTTTTGTGTTTTTTCATAAATTAATCAAATGCCCTACTTGATCATACTACAGCGTCACACACGGACATCAAGGGTGGCATATCGACAAGCTCAAAGCTCAAATTGGGCTTTGAGCTTGCTGATCTGCTACTTTTGCTATTTTTGCCAGACCCAAGGGGTCGGCCTACATGAGGCTTTGTACCTGTTTTCTCCATACATGGGCATGCCCCCTTTGCCCTTAGGCCCCAGCCATAAAAGTCTGTCCCCCTTTCGTCCATACATGGGCATACACAGGCTGACACGTCATGTGAAGTCCGGCTTATAAAAGTCTGTCCCCCTTTCGTCCATATGGGCATAGACACAGGCTGACACGTCATGTGAAGTCCGGCTTAGCCGTGACGTAGTGCTCTGATCTTATAAAGTACTTATTCTGGGTCTGGCAGAACCAGGTGGTATCCTGGTCTTGTTGAATTAGAATCCTGAAAAGTAAACGTTTTGGGAATATGAGGTTTCCACCCGACAGAGACTAGGTGCTGTCACCGGTTCAAATTAATGGGACATTATGCCGAGCTGACACAATGTTGTATCTTGTCCGCATTTGTTTTCTTTTGTATGTATATATAAAGCATTATAATTCCTAAAAAAGAAAAAAAGAGGTCTAGAAGATAAGACCAGAATAGAACAGGATATCTGGCCCAAATATCTCTGCACCAAAGATGGAACCAGAAGGGAATGCATTATATTTCAACCGCAGAAGATAAAGTATTCTCAGGAACTAGTAAGTATAGCAACTTAGCTTGTATCATATATCACAATATCGTCGATATCAATCATATATACGGAACTCAAGAAGTATTGAGATCACCTTGGGCCTCAATCTCAGACGAAGAAGACAAGCAAGAATGATACCTAGGTCTTGCACCCCAGGGGCTATCCAATTCATCATAGGACATCGTGGACTCGAGCGTGACGACGCTCGCCCCCCATAACCAGCCCTACGGAATATAAGATAAGAACAATATCTTCAATACACAATGTATATACCTATACAAAAAGATATTGTCATTTTTAGCGGCGCTAGCCGCTCTATACCTTTAGGTATAGAGCGGATCCTGCTCTATACCTGACTTTGTCCGTGTTCACCGTCAACGTTCTGATTGGTCAGACCCGTCAACAAAGTGATTGGTCAAGCTTCACGTGACACATGGCTATAAACACATTATAAACACATATCGATGACATAATGTATCAAAGGCGCCGCTACCTTCACAGGGTGGGATTTTTTATGTACTTTATCAGTACTATGTCCACACTCGTTTCCCTGCACAGAGGCAAATACTATGCCCCCCAAAACATTTACTGTTGATCTTAAACTTTTTATCTGGCATTAGTAAATATGAATGGATCATTTACAGAGTGATCAGTGTTATAGAGGCTATACTTTTGCACGCATATGAATACAGATGAACCACGGAGCTAAACACATTCTGTCCTTCCGCTTCGTACAACACCCTGGCTATCGCTCCAAGCGTCCTAGACTCTTCTCCCTCCTGGCTACCAAGCTGTGGAATGACCTCAGAACTGCAGACTCACTCCCCATTTTCACTGCATTCTGAAAACACACCACTTCAGACTCCCCCTAACCCCCTAGCACTCCTATATTACTTGTTTCTGATAGATGCTAGTCATGCTATGCAGATGTATGTTGATTACGTGTTGACATACTTTACACTTGACAAGAAATGCAAAGACTTATTTAGATGGCATGTTGACTTCAGACAAATACTACAGGCTGCTGGAGGTTTGATGTTTACCTGGTATCCCTGTTACTTTGTAGCACTTAATTGTTTGTTGACTAGAGTTGGCATGGCATTTAATTTTTGTAAGTTGCTTGAGCCTAAATTGTATTGAACCCACCCTCAACCCATCCCGCTGTTTGTAGACATGGGTAGTGGGTGGTCACATCCGCTATTTCAAACCCACTCTTAAATGCTTTCAATGCTGTAGGCTACCATTGGCGTAGGCCAAGTGATGACGTTATTTGCTTGGCATGGTTTTTAATCACTTAAACCCTTGTTTACCTTGTTGTAAAGTAGCCCATCTACAGCAAGCTCACAACACATCGAGTTGCAACGTGTTTTGACACGTTGTGAGCTTGCAGCTTTTCGCCGAATGTTCATACATTTCTGCCAAATGTTCATCAATCTTTTGCCTGTTATGACATGCCCAGAATAGAGAATGCTAGGTTTCATGTGGTTAAGGCATGTAATCCATTAAAACCGGGAAAGCACCTGTGTCATTTTAGATCTTAGCGTTGGCTATTCAGAAATGGCAGATCTACAAGCTCACTTCGTGCCGTGCCGCGAGCTTGTACGTCTGCTGTTTTTTGAAATTTTGGGAAAAATATTGGAAATGATGAATAATTTTGAAAACATTTTTTAAATATAAATCTTCTCTTCTGGGGGGAGTGGGGTTGGCGGCAGAGTGCCGCGCTATGAGCTTATAGATCTGCTATTTATGAAAAATTGTGAACATTTGTGGAAATCTTTGAATACATATTTTCTAAAGCAAACATTTGTCAAATATGTTGTTCCAGAAGCAAAGATTTGAGTTACAAACGTTCGCTTTAAAAAATATGTATTCAAACATTTGCAAACAAAAAATAGCAGATCTACAAGCTCATATATCTTGTATATCTGCTATTTTCGAATAGCCTAAGAAATCTTAAAAATGACACAGATGCGTTCCCTTCCCGGTCTTAATGGGTTACGGCATTTAAAAGGTTTTTTAACCCCGGATGTCTGTCTGTGTTGTCTCTGGCAGCCCTGTTGACCTGCACCGTGCTCCTCTACTCCATGGCCTTCACCGCCGTGGTGCTCTTCTACGTCTACTACACCCAGCCCGACGACTGCACCGAGCACAAGGTCTTCATCAGCCTCAACCTCATCTTCTGCGTCATCATCTCCGTCGTCTCCATCCTGCCCAAAGTACAGGTAACGACAGTACGACAGCACTGTCTATTTGGCTTCAGGGCTTCACAACTATTTTTTTGAAAAATCGTGAAAATGTGTGCAAATCTTTAGTTTGAATGTATGTATAATTTTTTTAAGCGGAAGTTTTTAACTCAAATCTTTGCTTCTGGGGATTTTACAACATTGTTTTTTTTCCTAAAGTTTTTTTATTTTTATTTTTTTACTTACGTTGTTATATTATCAATGGTTTTCAATTTTTTTTCATGTCAAGGCCCCAACCCCCAAAATAATATATATTTGTCCGCGGACCCCCTCCCATCTAAAACTATTGTGTTCCAGGGACCCCCAGAAGCAAAGATTTGAGTTGAAAATGTATATAAAAGATTTGCACAAATGTTCGCGATTTTTCAAAAAAATAGCAGATCTACAAGCTCGTAGCGCGGCACTCGGTGCCGCGCTATGAGCTTGTATATCTGCTATTTTTGAATAGCCAAAGAACCCTTAAAATGACACACATGTGTTTCCTTCCCGGCCTTAAAGGGTTAAATGGTGCATTTATTATAGTGCCTTCATCCAAAGCGCTTTTATATAACATTCATTACATTCACACATCGACTGGAGGGGTAACCGTGCAAGGCACCAACCTGCTCATAGATAGATAGATAGATAGATAGATAGATAGATAGATAGATTCAGTATGTACTTTATTAATCCTGAAGGAAATTTGTTCTGGTCCACATCTCCAGTTATACAGATTTGTCAATAAAAGAAGTATATAAAAATACAATACATCAATAGAAATAGAATAGCATACCCTAGGTGGAGTTGGCAAAAGGGCCTACTCTGTGTGGAGTTTGCATGTTCTCCCCGTGTCTCCTAGGTTAGTTAATACCCTCACAAAAACATGTAGTAATCCTGGTCGCTATACCGCCTCCCCCATGACAGCCGGGGCGCCTGATGGAGGGGAAAGGAACTGGTTGGGATAACGTGTTCCTTCCACGCGCTACGTCCAACCGGGGAAACTCCCCCCTGTCAGGTGACAAGAAGGTCAGTTGGCTCTCATGCATTGAAGGAGGCATGAGCTCGGCCCTGGGCTCCCTAGGCTGGTGAGGGGAGTGTAGCGCACAGGATCACTTAGAAAATTGGCACCGGGTAAAAAAGGGTTAAAATCGTGGGATAAAAAATAAAAGAAATAGAATAGCATGCAGTAAAAAACTATAAGTTAAAAAAATACTAAGTAAAACAATACAACACAGTTAAAACATACACAGCTATAACTACAATATAAATTAGCTGACAAAATATTAGACTCAGGCTAAAACACATACTGTGAACGCTCTGGATCCATGTAACCACCTTTTTATATGGAACTGAAAAACCTCTGAATGCAGTTGAATAACATGTTATTTCTGTATCCTAACTGCAGTTTGAATATGTTTACTGAACAATAATGCTAGCATGTGTCTGAATTGCAACAGTTTATGAGGAACTTTATGACTCGCCGTTGGACCAGTGTGTCTGTATGTATTATTGTTTCTTTGCAAAGATTCTGGCTCAAAGTGTTTATAGACTTGGCTGGACTTTCCCCCACTGGCGCTGGTTCAACCGGAGAAATGAGCTAACCCTTCCAGGAAATACACAATTGCAGAATGTAACACTTGTTGGTAGCGTCATGGGAACCCAGTGGTTACATGATGGGCAAGAGCCATATTCATTCGTATCACGCTTTGGTTAGAGCCCCTCTACCGAATTAACCCATTCAATCCGGGATTGCATCTGTGTCATTTGGCTATTCAAAAATAGCAGATCTACAAGCTCATAGCATGGTGCTGATTTTTTTTCAAATCTTTGAATATATATATATATATATATATTTTTTAAAGCGAACATTTGTAACTCAAATCTTTGCTTCTGGGGGTCCCTGGAACAAAACATTTTGAGATGGGGTCCGCGGCCAAATACATATCTAAAAATGTTTTCTAAATCCTAACGGTATGTTGCTATATCAGTGTTGCTCCAACGTTTCCATGCCAAGGACCCCCAAAATTATATGTATTTGGCTGCGGACAGATCAGAGTTAAAAATGTTCGCTTTAAAACATATATTATTAAAAGATTTCCACAGATTTTCTACGATAAAAAAAGCAGATCTACAAGCTCACCGAGTGCCGCGCTATGGAACTTGTAGATCTGCTATTTTTGAATAGCAGATCTTAAAATGAAACGGATGCTTTCCCGGTCTTAATGGATTAAGAAATGTCTTAAAGCAAACCAAACTTGTAATCATGGATAATTATCAGCTCAGCTTTAAGCGACTTTGAGTACTTAGAAAAGCGCTGTATAAATTCCAGGTATTATTATGTGGCTTTGATCAAACCCAGCGTGTACACAGTAAATTCCACAGTGTTAAGGGTCCATTTGGTTCCATTTGTACCCTCTCTGGATTAATGTGTGTGTGTGTGTGTGTGTGTGTGTGTGTGTGTGTGTGTGTGTGTGTGTGTGCGTGTGCGCACGCGTGCGTGACAGGAAGCCCAGCCTCATTCAGGTCTGCTCCAGGCGTCCCTCATTTCCCTCTACACCATGTACGTCACCTGGTCTGCCATGACCAACAATCCTAGTAAGTCACACTGACTCTGTCCACTGTCCATCTGTACAGGCCTCTGTCCATCTATACAGACCTCTGTCCATCTGTACAGGCCTCTGTCCATCTGTACAGGCCTCTGTCCATCTGTACAGGCCTCTGTCCATCTGTACAGGCCTCTGTCCATCTGTACAGGCCTCTGTCCATCTATACCAGTGGTAACCAACCTTTTCAAGCCCAAGAGCACATTTTATTTCCAATTGTAAGCCATGATCTACCACTAAAAAAAAACACTTGCATGATTGCAATTTCTGACAGGCATGTGCATACATCCACATAAAGACTAGTAGTTTAAATAAGAATAAAGATGATAGTTATATAATCAATGCCTAAATATTAAGAAATATAAATATTAGGACAAAAATACAAATACACTTCTTGTTTTTTTAAATAAAACAAAACACAAAGGACATGACATAAATTGCTTTTACAGATTTCTTCTCTTCAATGCACAATATTTAGTTTCTCAGTTCTCAATTTCTCAGAATTTTCACATTTACAGATATTCTGTTCAAATGACAAAAATGCATCCATGACCATATATTTGCACAGATATGGTGACAGATACAATACTCTCAGGATCAGCCCACCTTTAATGAGACTTCTATGACTGCACATTATCTGCAAGCCATTTGAAATCTGGTTGATACTTAGTGAATGCCAGTCTGAGGCAGATGTGAGTCAGTCATACGAGTTCTAAACTTGGATTTTATTATTTTCAAGTAGGCATGCAGCTTAAGTGCACAAGACACAATCAGGGGATACTTCACAAGTGACCAGGTTTCTAGCTCTGCCCTCCAGTTGGTAGTCAGTTAGTAGTTCAAAAATCTCCATTTCAACACCTGTAGTTAATGCAAACACATCCTGCATTTTAACTGACAGCTGTTCAATGTCAATACTGAGGAAAGGGTTTGATACAAAAGCAGCTACTTAACTCATGCCTTGTACCTCAACAAATCTACGGCCAAATTCTGATTTCAGTCCAATAACCAAGCATCGTCAGACATCAATGATCTGCTCATACTCCTCGTCCCTCGACTTTAGAAAAATTATGATCTCTGGCAGTAAATCCAGAAAAAGCTGCAGCACGTTGCCCCGACTGAGCCACCTAACGTCTGCATGAAGTATCAAACCTCCATATGCAGAGTCAGTGCCAGTGCTCATTGGCTCATTGGCAGATTTACTGACATTTTTAGATTCTTCTTTAAGAAGATTAGTTAACATTCTTTGAAAAGTTATGATTTTTTCCCCCATTCCAAGTGGTTATGACTGACTTCCAAAGTTACTAAAAAGTATTTCTACATTGTGGTATTGCTACTTTTACTTAAGTAAAATATCTGAGTACTTCTTCCACCACTTGTGCTCAAATGCGATCTGCTGCGATGGCACTTTGTAACGTTGTAGAAGTAGAACACTGTTTGAAGATTTAAATCCAGCGCTCTCCTAGCCTGGGATCCAGCCTGCTTCGCTACGTTCAGCGGATTTTTAAGAGAGAAAAAAAAATCCGCCGAACGTAGCGAAGCAGGCTGGATCCCAGGCTAGCGTTCTCCACCACTGAAAAGGCTTGCATGTCAAAAGACTGCGCTCGTTATTTCTTGAGCGCGACCCGCGAGTTGAATTATGTGTGCGCGGAATGTACAGGAAAACAACGACGCATGGCTTTCCTTGGACCGGCGTTGCCAGATTTTGAGAGGGAAACAAGCAACGAGGTCTATGAAAAGAAGTCCAAAATAAGCGACTAGGGCAGTTCAGTCCAACTTTATTGTTGAATGTTGTTTTAGAGCAGTGGTTCACAAACATTTTCATGTCAAGGACGAATATATATTCAAGCGACTTTACAGAAAAACAAGCCCAAAGTAGCTTATAATTAGCAGACTTGGCAACACTGCCTTAGACGCACTAGCCTAGTCTACACTACACAAATTCTGTGAATGTCGATGGCTGCCCGTTTGCCACTGGGACCACCCCGCGATCGACTTACAAGGCTTTGATGATCTACCAGTAGATCGTAATCGACTGGTTGGTTACCCCTGATCTATACAGACCTCTGTCCATCTGTACAGGCCTCTGTCCATCTGTACAGGCCTCTGTCCATCTGTACAGGCCTCTGTCCATCTATACAGGCCTCTGTCCATCTGTACAGGCCTCTGTCCATCTATACAGGCCTCTGTCCATCTGTACAGGCCTCTGTCCATCTGTACAGGCCTCTGTCCATCTGTACAGGCCTCTGTCCATCTGTACAGCCATCTATTTAGTCACTGCCTCTTAATATTTTGCCTTGCCCACTGGTGTGCCTTGGGTACAAAACGTTTGAAAACCACTCTGATACAACATAACAGAATTAGGGCTGTCACGATTACAAATTTAAGTTGATGATTAATTGTCACTCAAATAATTGCTATTAACGATTGAATTGTGTGTTTGGCATTGAACAATGTAACATTATGAAGCCTTTTAGGCTTCATAATCAATTTTTTGATTATATCTCAAATAATTGCGATGAGATGATTATGTAATAATTGTGACAGGCCTAAACAGAATATCTGCCAATGTACGGTAGGCTCCGTGCACTCTTGCTTTTTGGTGCACAGTTGATGTACTGCAGTATAATGTAGTCTGTCACCTGTTTCAATTCATACCAAAGATTATTCTTGACACATTATTTAAACCTAGGGGGAAAAAATACATCTCAGCTGAGTTAAATTTCAACTGCAAAATGTATCATCAGCCCTGACAACTTTCTCTCATGGAGAATTAAAAGCCCTAAATAGGTGTTGAGCATATACGAATCCATATAATAATAATGGTAATGCATCCAGCATACTCTTGCCATCTTGGCTCTCGGCAGACTGTAGAGCTGTGTGGGGCTTTTTTTTCCCCCCATGAAGGCTTGCCTTCACTAATTAGGCAAGCACATCACAGGCAACAGCTGGTGCTGCTGTTAGCCAAGCTTCCAACCTCATGTACATTACTGTAGTGCATCTGCAAGTGTGAACCATTAGTCGACAGAAACAGTGTTGATTTTGTTGTCTGAAACTACGACGAAAAATGTTTGTTGAGTACCTTTTTTCACTTACGAAAAAGAAATAAAAACTAAGCTACGATGACTAAAACTAAGAGTAAATATATTGACAATTTCGTCGTCAAATAAAAACTAGACTAAAATGTTAGTGTGGGACTAGTGGAGAAGAGATCCAGTAGAACTAAAAGACAAGTAATTTTATGTTTGGTTGTGCTCGGGTGTTGCGCTCTGAAAATTGCAGCGCGACGCGTTGTGAGCTTGTATATCGGCTATTTTCAGCATGCAACCAAGTGTAAAATCAGCCATTACGACACCATCAAGGCAAGACTAAATCAAACTAGATTTAGTCGACTATAATCTTATGATATTTAGTCGACTAAAACTAGACAAAAAGTTAAACATTTCAGATGGCTAAAATATGACTAAAACTAAATCAAAATTTGCTGTCAAAATCAACACTGGACAGAAAGTACAAGAATGCAGAAAAACTGGGCCACTCGACACAGCAATAAAGTCTCTGAACATTATTCATTTATCCTCAATATTCATTGAAATACTTTGAATAAATAAAACATTGTGTTAACCAATTGTAGAGTTTGTCAATACAATATAACTGGTACATGTGCGGTGGTTGGAGGTGATCTCTCTACTCTTTCATTGAGACCTTCAGACTCTAGTGCTGGGCAGGAGGTGGTGCTGCCCGAAGCTCATAAGCGCCATATCTCCCCTGGCTAAGGGGTGATTCCGTCTTGCATGAGCGGTAAATGTTTGGTTTCCCACGCGGGTTCGAATCCCAGGTGTTGACACATGCAACTTGCGGATTGTAGCTTTGTGTGAATTTAGTTACACTTGGATGTTCTCATGTGGTTCTCACTGGTTCTCAACGTCGGGTCTGGGGACCAACCAGGGGTCCAAATGGAACCTTACGGGTCTGTAACACGGAGAGGGTACACATGGAACCAAATGGAAGTCACCATTACGGGTCCATTTGGTTCCATTTGGACACTCTCAGAGTTATGTTAACACTGAGGATGTTACTGAGTAGATCGGGGTCCCAGAGATAACACATTGTATTAAATGGGGGTCCGTGGCCGCATATCAAACTTTGGGACCTTGAAATTAAAATGGTTGAGAATCACTAGTTTAACCCATTAAAACCTGCTGAGGCCGATTCTACAAAATGTCTTCTAAATCCTAACAGTTTTTTTTTTCTTTTTTTTTTTAATAGCAGATTCAAAAATAGCAGATCTACAAGCTTGCGGCACAGAGTGCCGCAAGCTTGTAGATCTACTATTTTCTAATAGCCAAATATATATATTTTTAAAATGTCACAGATACGTTCCCGGTCTTAATGGGTTAAAACCAGCTTTGTAAATGAATGTGTTCTTACTTTATTTGGTAGCTATTTGAACTTACACTCTTGTTGGAAATAGACAGCTAAGATGTGTGAACACCGGGCAGCTTCAGGTGTAAAGGATGTGTGCATTCTGTGTGCGGTACATAATATTTGCATATTATGGTCTTTTTTCAGATAGAGATTGTAACCCCAGCCTGTTGAGCCTGGTGTCCAACGTGAGCCTGGTAGAACCCACCCCCACCCCGGGCCCAGACGGCACCACTGGGCCTCCTGTGCAGTGGTGGGACGCTCAGGGCATCGTCGGCCTCATCATCTTCCTCCTCTGTACCCTCTATGCCAGGTAGGGGGGGCACGTGTTAAAGCCTAATCTATTCTTGTTCATACAACAGTAGTCTGGGAGGCATTGCGTCGGAGCTTGGACAGCAGGGGCGCGGCCACTGCGTTGTGATTCAAATCAACAGCCAATGAAGAAAAGGGGGCGGGATCCACATGCAGTGGGTGTTGCATCTAAATAGGATCGACGGGAAGCAATTTCCCCTTGAGAAATTTCGGCCGCCATTGTTGTGTACTGCTGTTTGCCTCTCGTCGGACTTTTTAGACGAGTTGCACAGCTCTCAGACCGGTAAGAGGCGTGTCCGCTCAGATTCTGAGCGTAAGTTACATCCCGCCCACAAATACCAGGGCTCTGGCCCAGAAGTTCCTCGCCAGAGCTGGCGTAAAACTTCTGGGAACTCAGATTAATACAACAGTGACGTTCGCCGAAAATAAACTGGTTTTCGGCAAACCGTCACACGATGAAGAATAAATCAGGCTTAATTCATGCACTGTCCCTTCTGCTGTGTTCGTCAAAGACACTGGAACGTTAAAAAAAAGTTTAATTAAAGCAGCTCAGTCAATACTTTGAGCTACTGAGCTGTTTGAACCCACCTGGCTTTCTTTCACCCTACCGTACGATATTGTTCTAAACGTTACTTTGCAGGCACGTCTTGCTTGAATGATCTAATCATTTATTATCTCCAGTGCATAAACATGATTAAAGTCAGTCTTTATGTTCTCAGAAATGAATCAAACACAGCATGCCCGACATACTTTCACACTGCAGCGGTAAAAAAAAAACGCTTGCCCTTCTGGGTCAAATACCTGACAATAACAGTATGCTTCCCACCTACAGTATATACCTTTATTTACGGGACAGTGCACGTTAATGAACATTCAATACATGTTATAATACAAGAATTCAATCAATTGAACATGATTGTAAACATGCCGGATTTAGCTAGAATGCTAATTTCCATCCGTAGTCCCACATATATCTACGGAATTCAACGCTGAGGCTGATCAGTCGAATGAGTCGTTAACACCTATGGTGCGTATACATGTGCCTGTGCATGAATCATCAGTGGGCGCATGAATATATCTGAGCTCATGGATACTCTAAACCAGGGGTTTTCAACCAGTGGTCCGGGGACCACCAGTGGTCCTTGAGGGGTTCCAGGGGGTCCCCAGCCAAATTAATAGTTAGCAACCAAATTGACCCTTATATGTGTGTAACTCTGAGAGTGTACAAATGGAACCAAATGGACCCGTTAGGGTCCATTTGGTTCCATTTGTACACTCTCAGAGTTACATGAACACTGATGATGGTGATACAGTGTAGATCGGGACCCCCAGGAAATCTAAATGGTTGAGTCCCTGGCATATCTTTTCAAATGGGGGTCCCTGGGCTAATATTTGTCCATTTTGGGGGTCCTTGACGTGAAAAAGGTTGAAAACCACTGCTCTAAACAGTGCCATGTCCAAAACTGTTACTTTTCAGGATTACATTTCAAAAATGGCAAAAGCTCAAAACGTGCCACGTTTCACGCCGCGTTTCGAGCTTGCCGATCTGCTACTTTTGATGCTTTTGTGTGACGCTGTAGTATGATCTAGTAGGGCATTAACTTACGGGGGAAAAAAACACAAAACGTTAGAATATGGAGATAAGAGGTTTCCGCTTTGTTTCAGCTCTGTTTTTCTCACTGTCCTTGCCACTCATTCACCTTTCCTCTCTCTTTCTTCTTCTCTCTCTCTCCCCTCCTCTCCTCCAGTGTCCGTTCTTCCAGTAACACTCAGGTGAACAAGCTGATGCTGACGGAGGAGGGGGGCGGGGCCTCCGAGGGCGTGGTGGGGGCGGACGGCGTGATGAGGGCTGTGGACAACGAGGAGGAGGCGGTGGCGTACAACTACTCCTTCTTCCACTTCCACCTCTTCCTGGCCTCCCTGTACATCATGATGACCCTCACCAACTGGTACCGGTACGTCTCTCTGGACTGGTTTGTGTCTTATTTTCACCGCGCTATGAGCTTGTATATCTGCTATTTTTGAATAGCCAAAGTGTAAAATAATACTTTTTAGCTCAAATAAAAAAAATGGCACAGATGCGTTCCAGGTCTTAATGGGTTAAAGTCATTTTCAGACTTTCTATAGAGCACCGAAGTCTGACGTAATTTACTCATCCTACCTGGGTTGCGGTTTATTTCCCCCATTCAGAATTCCCATAGACTTGTTTAATATCGCGTCAAATAAGAACTGTGTTCCAAAAATAAACAAATGACCCCGGCGGTTTGACTCATATAGATATGAAGCATCAACTGACGGTGAGAAAACGCTAATGTTCCTGCGGCCAAATTAGTTAAATTTTCGCCAGGAATAGACTTTATCAAATATGAGTGACTGACTATCATAAACGATACAGCGACACCTCCCATATCGCCGGGAAAAGTTTGTTTATTTTTGGACCACAATTCTTATATGAGACGATTCTAAGATGACCCAATGTTATTCTCCATAGAGAAATTACTTCCGCAACCCAGGGGATGAACGAGTGACGTCAGGACTTCAGTACTCTATTTGAGGGACATTCAAGCTTACTTGTGAAAGTTAGAAGAACTACATGAAACATTGGATTGCAATTCAATAAACATCACTTAGTAATAAGGAAGCCAGAATATATAGGTAATGAACATATTAGACTAGATATTATACACTTAGAGCTCTTCACGGGTTCAAAATGACGGACTCAAACCCTAATGGAACCTGAAATTGAAAAGAGATCTGAAAAAATGAAAAAAGGAAGACGCACCCGGACGGCCCCCATTATTTTATGGACCTGACAAACCTAAAATGCTGTTCTAACGCATTATAGGCGAGAGGTCAGCTGTAGCAGCCTAGAGACCATGACATTAACTGAAGAGGGAACAACTTTGTTCCCCCATATGTTACTGCGGTAATCCCTGGTCAGCCAGTCTCTCATAGCAGCACTTGATTCTAGCAGCCCGAGCCTCTCGGGGCCTCTGCTGCTTTCACCTACAGCCAGCATACAAAGAACAACGATTTGTCGTATATTAGCTTAGTCTGAACTCCTAGTTGAGAGAGCAACTGCCACGTAGCCAGTAACAGAACGGTCATTGCAGTGAGAGGCAAGCATGCAGCCAATAGACAACGGCGATTGCACAACACAATGGGAACGGTGGGGTGCTAGACCAGCGCCGGTCGGGATTTAAAAATAGATAAATAAATAGACCAGTGGTCGGTGAGATCGACAAGTTGATTGCTAATAGGCTCTATGCACAGCAGCCATATTATCACTTCCTTCACAGGTGTTACCAATGATACTAATGAAGGCTCTGTTCCATTTAGTGTAGCACAGTGGTTCTCAGATTTTTCATTTCCACGACCCCCATTACTCTGAGAGTGTACAAATGGAACCAAATGGACCCTTACGGGTCCATTTGGTTCCATTTGCACACTCTCAGAGTTACACACCCGCAAGGGGCCATTTGGAAACCTCTTAAGGAACCATGAGGGTCCCTGAACCCAAATTTTTGACCCACTGGTGTAGCAGTGTTTCCACTGAGCCAACATGCACAATATCAGCACCCTGACTCTGTTTGACCAGAATGGAACAGAGCCTTCATTAGTGTCATTGGAAACACCTGTGAGTGTCTTCACAATACGGCTGCTGTGCTTAGAGCAAATTCAACAACACTGTCTTGAGAGATTAGGACTGTGACTGTACACGCTGTTATTTGCAAGTGATGATCAGATCGGATTTGTGTATTCAGACATCGTCTGCCTATCTGCGTTGGTTGCTGCGGTAACGATGTAACAACACTTCCACATGTAGGCGTGAGCAATGCTTTAGTCTGCGACGCATTGAGAGCATGTAAATGGGCTATTTCCGGTTATTATTTAAAGATAAGAGCATTTGAAGTGGTCTCTAGCAGTTATGTTCAGAAGCATCTTCCATAAAACCTTAAACGTCTCGGATATTTCATATAAAAGCAAAGGTTAAAGCCTCAATCTGTGATTTCTTCAACTGGTTGGCAGTACAGTATGTAGAACAGCAGGAACACTGGCCCTCATTTATCAACGCAGCGTATAAACCGCCATATATTTTTCCATATATTCGGCCGTACACCAACGTCGAAGTCACATTTATCAACGCATCCTACACAGCTGATCCGAGCGTACACTTGGTCCCAGCGTTGATAAATGTGACGGCTGAAACCGAGCGTCATTTAAATAACACGCCCTCAAAACGCCCCGATTTTACGACATGAAGACGAACCAGAATACGACCAAAGACATGAAAAGCCAATAAGAAACAGTTTCCCCCGCTGGCTTCGCCGCACTCGCACACGCCTCTCTCTCTTCTCTCTCTCTCTCTCTCTCTCTCTCTCTCTCTCTCTCTCTCTCTCTCTCTCTCTCTCTCTCTCTCTCTCTCTCTCTCTCTCTCTCTCAGGCACACGCACACGCACACACGCACACACGCGCCCACCCAACTTTGTCTTTCATGTCCGTGTCCGTAGCGTAGCGGTACATGAGACTCGGGCGGAATGCAGTGATTCCGTGCCGCCACGTTAATATTGGAGCGTCGGGTTTATATCCTTAACCCAGCCAGGTTGTGTAGGCTACATAACTCTCTATGACATAACTCCATAACATAGGACAAGCTACTGTAAGTTTGTAGACCTCACTGTCCATGAAAAGGTGCAGTCCCGACCGCGGGACTCCCGGCGCAAAAGCGCTCGTATATTTTTGAAAATAGCAGATCTACAAGCTCACAACCCGTCGCGATGCAATGCTGGCTTGTGAGCTTGTAGATCTGCTATTTTCAATACAGACAGATCTACAATCTTATCTGAATGACTGTTAAAGCAGTTTGTTTAAATTACTTTATAAAATGATATATTTTCACAGCGATTATTTATTAGTGTAGATATACACATTTAGGAGTGGATTATGTGTCTAGATGCCTGTCAGACAGTCAGACAATGCTGCTCCGCAGGTCTAGGATGGAATAAACGGGTGCAGCCAACGTCAACAACTGGTCTCGACCAGACGTGAGATCTCAGCGTACGGTAGGATGAAGCCCACGTCAGGATATATTGATAAATGCCGAAAGGTGCGGTGATTACGCCGTACGCTCATTATTTGGGCTGCACCGCGTTGATAAATGAGGGCCAATATGACTAAAACATCATTATTTTACGTATTGTGTTGTTAATCCATTAAGACCGGGAACGCATCTGCGTCATTTAAATTTTTTAGCGAGTGCTGCGCTATGAGCTTGTAGATCTGCTATTTTTTTTTAAATCTTTGTTTTTTTTGTAAATCTTTCAATATATATGTATATATATATATATAAAGCGAACATTTTTAACTCCGATCTGTGCTTCTGCGGGTCCCTGGAACAACATATTTTGAGATATGAGTCCGTGGCCAAATACATATCATTTTGGGGGGGTCCTTGACAAAAGTTGGAGCACCACTGTATAGCAACATACTGTTAGGATTTAGAAAACATTTTAGGTATGTATTTCGCCGTGGATGGATCCCCATCTCAAAATGTTTTGTTCCAGGGACCCCCAGAAGCAAAGATTTGAGTCAAAAATGTTCCCTTTAAAAATATATATACATATTCATAGATTTGCACAAATCTTCTTGAAAGATTTTTCAAAAATAGGAGCTATGAGCTTGTATATCTGCTATTTTTGAATAGCCAAAGAAATCTAAAATGACATCGAAAACCACTGCCGTTCTCCCCTCTACCACTAGAGGGCAAAGGCCGTGCTCAGGAAATCAACCCTTCACAGTGAATTTAGTTTATTACAGCTATACATCTCAAAGCACCATGTTCAGCATTTGGAGAGAGAGAAATGGCCTATTCTCAGCCAGTAGTTCAAACACTTTTGTATTGATCTGCGCAGTTAAAACCTCCACAAATTGGACAGTGGAGTCTTGTTTTTTAAGTGCTATTTATTAACCACATCAACCCTAGCGTGCCCTTTCTGGGCATGTCATAATAGCGAACATTCGACAAAAATAGCAGATCTACAAGTTCGCAATGCAACAACATTGCGCGCTTGTAGATCGGCTATTTTTGGCACAGATTTGGTGTAAAGGGTTTAAGTTTGTAATGTTTGACTTATACATTTCATATAATTATGTGCTACTAGATTTCAGATCTTGTTAAGTCACTCTGGATAAGAGCGTTTGATCAATGCCTAAATCATTGTCTCTCAAAGTGGGGTCGGGGGACCCCCAGGGGTCAAGTTTTAACCACTTAATAATCCATTTATACTTTGGCTATTCAAAAATAGCAGATTTACAAGCTCGCAGCGCGTCACATCTGCTATTTTTGAAGAATATTAAAAACAAATGGAAACTTTTGAACAATTTTAGATTTTTTTAAACATAAACATACATTTTCTCTTCTGGGAGTCCCTGGCACAAAGCATTTTCAGATTGGGGGTCCACGGCCAAAATACGAAACAGTTCGAGGACTGCTGACCTTAACCCATTGGCTGCCAGAATTATTTATTTATTTTCTACAGTAGACTGCCAGACTTTTTCAATGAAAAAAAAAAAAGTACTCAGGAGCCGAGATACAGAATTTTTAAGTTCTAAGTTAACTCATTCAAGCTTGTTGATCCCTGTGCCATGAAAAAGGCTATTATTTTACCTTTTCAATTGGTCACAGAATGTTTGTCTAAAGTGTGATTGATCCCCTGATGGTTGCTAATCACTGAGTCACTTCAGGTGTGGTTTCACAAATTTCAACGAGGTCATTGTGACCTCGTTGATATTTGTTTTTGATGTTAGAAAGTGCCATGCCACACTCAGAAATACAGGGTTTACAATGGTAGGAAAAATGTTTTTTTTTTTCTCCGTTTCCTTTTTAACATTGAAGTGGATGGAGCAATACGTTTTTGAAAATCGTTTTCTCCTAGTTCCTTTGAGAAAAAAAAAAAAAAAAAAAAAAAAGTTATTTTGAAAAAAAAAATGTTTTTTTTAGGAGACGTCAAATTGGCACTAATGGCCAATTGAAAACAGCCGTCAAAAGACGTCATTGGCATTGAATGAGTTAACAAGGAAGTGGATGGGAGTTTAAATCTTCGAAAAATCATATCTCCTTGGTTGGACCCTTTGGGTCGATTTAAAAAAATAATAAAACGCAGATCTGTGTCTTTGGCAGCCTGCGTTCTAAGGACTCAATAGAACGCAGATCTGCGTTTTTGGCAGCCAATGTGTTGTTAATTGTAAATGGTTTGTCCTCTTGTGTGCTCCATCCATCCAGGCCAGACACCACCATGCAGGCCATGCAGAGCAGCATGCCAGCGGTGTGGGTGAAGATAAGCTCCAGCTGGCTGGGTCTGCTCATGTACCTCTGGACCCTGGTCGCCCCGCTCATATTCGTGGACCGAGACTTCAACTGAGGCCCTCGTCGTCCTCCTCCTCCTCCTCCTCATCATCATCACCTTCGTCATGAAGTGGTTGTATAGTTGCTGTTTTATCTTAAGCTTAGCCCATTAAGACCTGAAGCTGATTCTGCAAATGTCTTCTAAATCCCAACAGTATTCTGGAAGAAACGTATGTTTCTATATCAGTGGTGTTCAAACTTTTTCATGCCAAGGACCCCCAAAATGATATGTATTTGGCCGCCGACCCCCATCTCAAAATGTTTGTTCCAGGGACCCCCAGAAGCAAAGATTTGAGTTAAAAATGTTCGCTTTAAAACAATATATATATTAAAAGATTTGCACACATTTTCACGATTTTTCAAAAATAGCAGATCTACAAGCTCGTAGCGCGGCACTCGGTGCCGCGCTACGAGCTTGTATATCTGCTATTTTTCAATAGCCAAATTGTAAAATGTTTTTTAGCTCAAATCAAATAATGACACAGATGCGTTCCAGGTCTTAAAGAGTTAAGGATTATACTATGAAGGATATTGTAAAGGAAGAAAATGTAATGTTTGATGATTATTATTTCCGTTATTGTTTGAGGTTTGTTCATTTCTGTCGTTTACTCCTCTTGGCTGCTCCCATTTCGGGTTCGATCATTTCTGTGAAGTAGAAAATAATCTGTCACTTTTTCCTTTTTAATCGTCATGCTGACCACAACAGGGTTTTGTAGCCACGCAAAGTTGTTTGATTTGCCAACAAAGTCTTCCTCTAACATGGCGATTTCACCAGGAAGCTCAGACACTAAAGCAATGCCTCAGTAACAAGGTACATATTAAGTAATGACTCAATAATAAGGTACGCAAGTAATGACTCCGAGTATAGTAAGGTACAAACTGTAAATCCTCCTTGGTAACTCTGAGAATGTTTGTACATTTGTACATGCTTGGAGGGCAAAAATAACACCGAGGATTTTATTGTAAACTCAATACCTCACATGTTTCAGTGGAGGGGGGATTCCATCTCAGAAGTAAACAAGGAGTGTGTGTGTGTGTGTGTGGGGGGGGTTTCCCCTGATTGGCAGGGAAACCCTCTTCAGAGCCCCCCTATGAGCCTGGGTGTAGCACTGAGATAAGACCAGGGCTGGGGACACACCCTGTAGCTCAACCACCACAGAGTGTTCCCCTGGTGCAACGTTAGTCTTGGCAGGCCGTTGAGCCGATTACACAACAATGATGACATCAAAAAAACAGCCGCACTCACTCAAGACAGTTACTCAAGTAACTTTTAGTAGTCTTTCTGCCTCAGGCTGAAAAGACACTAAAAGACCGTTACTTTAGGGTGACCAATGTATTCAGCTCCTCAAACAAATCAATGCACACGTTCGGCGTGCTCGCGTGCCTATTCGTGATGCACGTTCATGCACAGGCACATGTACAGTATACGCACCATAGGTGTTAACGACTCATTGACATCAGCCTCAGCGTTGCATTCAGACACTCAATGCATTTGTTCATGCTTTCTGATAGGTGAGCATGTTAACATGAAAAGAACATGATAAACGTCTATGCAACCACTGAAAGCAACTGTTATTATTGACATTCTGGGAATTTAATTTTCTAGTGCATGTTGAATAACCGGGACATAATGAGTGTTATCGAGCTATTTGGGAGATAACCGGGACGTCATATCACCCTATGTTACGTGTGAGTGTGGTTGTTTTTGATGTCGGTAATTGCTTGGAATCTTGAAAGATTACATTTCCTGTGTAGTTGAGGCGCGCTAAACCTTTGAAGTGACCAATACACAGCATGTCAAATCATCATCTTGATTTATACCGGTGTCTCACATCAAAACATAGCACATCTATGAGCTATGATAGAGCTCATGGAGCTACTCTATGAGAATCTATGAGATTGTAGATTTTGCTCTTTTCCGTGCAAGACATGATGCAGAACAACCCAGTATAAATCAGGCTTAACAAGAAGATCTATAATCTATAGTTGCAGCCCTAGAATAGCTGAGCATATTGTCTCTGTCGGGTGGAAATCTCACATGTCCAAAACTGTTACTTTTCAGGATTCAAATTCAAAAGTGGCAAAAGCAGCAGATCTACAAGCTCAAAACGTGTCGCTTCGCACCACGTTTCAAGCTTGTGGATCCGCTACTTTTGGTACATTTGTGTGACGCTGTTGTATGATCCAAGTAGGGCATTAATTTACGAAAAAAAACACAAAAAGTGAGAATATGGAGATAAGAGGTTTCTGCCCGACAGCAACGATATGAGATGCTGTGCATTAACCTTTGTACCCCTAAGCTATTCCACCCGTAGCTGGTTCATCTCTGGTGCTATGCCCCTCCACTGTCTCTATACGGTCTCTGTGTACTGGTGGAGCAGACCAGACATCTGTTTATCCGTAGCATCACAGGATGTGCAGTGGCTTGGTTGAGAAGGTGCTGATTGTTATAGGGATGCACCGATATATATCAGCCGTACATCGGCATCGGCCGCTATTCGCCTTGTTGACTACCACTATCGGCATATCGGCAAATAAGTAGACATTCACAGATGTTTATCTGTTGTTTTGAGGCAAAAAAAAGGTTTTTCCACTGGCTTATGTTGGTGTGTTGGTTATCTGTAGCCTACCAAGATGTAGAATCTGAACTGTTTGTTTGTATTTATTTCCCTGGCAAGAAGGGGAAATGAATAACAACCAAAACAATAATAAACACATATCAATATCGGCTATCGGCCAAATTGTGATTTTAAACATTGGTATCGGTTTCGGCCCAGAATGTCCATATCGGTGCGTCCCCTAGTGCTGATCATATCCTGAACTTACTGAACACACCGCTGGGCAAAAAACTAAACACCACCTGTATGCTGGCAGAATGTTACCATGCTCTCTCTAGTGTTGTCATGAAAAAAGGGAATTCTCATTTGTGTGGCAGTTTACGAAACAATAACGACGCATTTCAGTGATGACGTGTTGCTGTTAAAATGGTATTGATGACGTTGGTGGGTGGTACCGTAATTTCATGCATCATGTATTTGCCTCTATATTAATATGAACAGAATTCAATTCAAATCACTATATTTTGTGTGTAACGTAACATGTTAGTGAGAATGTTCTTTTTTTGGCACTGTCTGGGGGAAGAAAAACTTTGAAAGTTATGTATTTTCCAGCATTTCAAATGTATGAACCGAATCTCATGTCTTCTCTGGCTGCTTGTATGGTTGAGTATTGTGAATGGAAATGACTTGGCAACATTCAGTCAGTCAGATGTATATGAGGCATGTAGAAGATAATATAGTAGGTATTTCATATGTCCGCCCTGCTAATGAATTCATCGGTTTGGACGATGATCCTTCAGTATTGATTGATTGAAGAATTGTCAGCTAGAAGCAATGTTTTTAAAAAGTGCCTTTCTATAGTCCTGCGTTTCAAAGAAGAACACGTGCATCATTTCTAGCTCTGGTCCATAGCGTTAGAAGGAGCTCTCCTGAACGCTATGGGACTTTTGTGCCTTTGCGCATGCACCACAGGCTGCGCAGCCTCTCGTCTGTAGTAAAAATACGCTTTTGCTACTCACCAAAACAAAGACGGTTTTATGCAGTTGAAAGCATGCTCTACTTAGCGGGAACACTCTGAGCCCCCCACCTCACGTCTAAAATACACTTTTTGGACCGAAAAGAAAATATTTCACCAGAAGGAAAAATCTGGTCAATAGAAAATTTCCATTGACCAGATCTGTAGAGGGTGCAGTGGAGTAACCGGGGAAATATTTTATTTTCTGGCCAAAAAGTTTATTATAGATGTGAGGTGGGGGGGCTCAGAGTGTCCCCACTAAGTAGAGTAGGCTTTGAACTCCATGAAACCGTCTTTGTTTTGGTGAATAGCAAAAGTGTATTTTTTATTTTTTACTAAAGACGAGAGGCTGCGCAGCCTGCGCTACTGCGGGTGTGAGGGGAAAGGATCGAAAGTATCATAGCGTTAAGGAGAATTCCTTCTAACGCTGTGGACCAGAGCTACATAATTCCTATCCTATGTGTACTTATTGTGCCTTGCCTCAGGCATGGTGGTGAGTCAGCCGTTTGCATGCCTCAAGGCACAGGCCTATTTCATTCAATGATAATGGAAATGTTTGTGTAAATAGTGTTTTTAATAAAGAGGCCTCACTCTGCTTTGGGTAAATTATTTGTAATGCCTTCTTCTCACTTTGACTTTGCTCTGTATGTTGTTGTTTTTTTTCATAAATTTCCAAACTTTGCCCACTAGGTGGAACTCCAAGTCTTCCGGTCATGCTTATTATTATCCTGTAGGAGCAACAATGGAATCTTCATCGGGTGGGTCTCTCTATATACATAAATAAATATGTTATATGTTCAATTTTTATGTATTTAATAATAATGCATTTGATTTATAACACACTTTACATTTGAAGCAAATCTCAGTGCTAGAGAGTAAGAACATTGGCTTTCTTTCCTTATTAAAGTTGGTTCCTTCCCGTCCTTCCTGTAAAGCGACTTTGGGTAGAATAGCGCTAGCCTATATAAATCTGAACTATAATCATTATTATTATTATTATTAAAAAGACCAAACTATACACAGCTAGAAGAGCTTTAAAAGTTTAAAACACATACAACCAGTGCAGCTAGGCAAATGACTTAGTATTGCATTATTATTGTTATCGTCTGTGTATTGCCTACACTGATACAGAATGCAGACAGAAGATAAAACAAAACAAAACGGATGTCTTTCACCTGCCCTAATTGGCAGGAAAAGCAACAACGTCTGAGACGTTGCACTCACACCAGGAAAGCACCGCTTGGCCTCCGGGTGAACGGGTGTTGTTTAGATGTGGTGACCCTTTCAGAGACGGCTTATCTCCAGAGGCGACTCGGAAGCAGACGGAGCGCTATCTATCTGGTTCGCTGAGTTGACGACGATAGCGTTCCTCCATCAGATTGTTGCTACGGGGGCTCCTGATCCCCCACAGATTAGGCTGAGGAGGAAGGAGGAAGGAGGTCACCGGAGAGGGGAGAGGATGGGGTTCACCACCACAGCCTGCTGTGTAGCAGTGTTCATGTCGTTGACTGGAACTATGACAAAAAAAGATCGACCCCCTTTTTAACTGACGAAAACAAAATAAAAACTAAGCTATTATGACTAAAACTATGACTAAATATATTGACAATTTCGTCAACAAATAAAAACTAGATTCAAATGTTAGGGAGGGTCTAGTAGAGAAGAGATCCAGTAGAACTAAGACAAGTCACTTCATGCTTGGTTGCCACGCTTCGAAAATAGACGGATCTACAAACGTGTGAGCTTGTAGATCTGCTATTCTCGGTAGCCGGTCTACAAATCAGGCATTACTACGCCATCAATGCCTGCCAAAATAGGTTTTAGTCGACTAAATCAACTGTAGATTTAGTTGACTCAAATCTTATGATATTTACTGCCTGGTAGGTCAACAACATTTCTTTTCAGATGACTAAAATATGACTAAAACTAAATGGAGTTTTATTCAAAAGACTGACTAAAACTGCATCAAAATCTGGTGTCAGAATGAACACTGCTGTCAGTGCTGTGTAGTGTAATGTGGGCCTGGTAAACAAGTCAGTGAAACGACTTGTTATTGTGCAATCACTGTGTGTCTGGCGGGTGGTAGGAGCCCTCGGCCACACTGCACTGCCACACCCCTTGCAGTGGTTCCCTTTCTACGCCTTAAAGCTGTGGCTGTCACAAACCTGTTCAATGTCAAGGTTCCCCAAAAGTATATGTATATTAGGCTGCTGCAGACCCCCAACTGAAAGTTTTTTTTTTGTGCCAGGAACCCCCATAAGAGAAGATTTGTGATAAAAAATAAAAATAAATCAGACGATCTACAACTACAACTATTTTAGAATAGCGAAAATATATATATTAAAAGAGGTTAAACTGATGTTGATGCTACGTTAACACATTTTGCTGGGGGGGGCTTTCAAGGACCTCCAGGGGGTCCCCACACCCCACTTTGAGAACCGCTCTACCTGTTCATTTCCTGCTGCTCGCTGTAATGGATTTAACCCAGGGGTCTTCAACAGGGGGTCCTCAGAGTCACTACAGGGGGTCCGCCAAATCTTTGTGTGGTATGATTTTGTTTTTTACCTTAACCACTTGAACCCTAGCATCCCTTTTCTGAGGAGAACTTTAGCCAAAAATAGCAGATCTACAAGCTCACAACGCCTCGCAGCGGCTATTTTCGGCAAAGAGGACCGGTAGAGGTGTAGAGGGGGAAAAAGGGCAGACCAAGTAAACAAAAAAAGTTTAATCTGAAACACAATTTCATACAATATAGAGGGGGTCCCTGCTTCACCTCTCTCTCTCAGCTAGGGGGTCCTTGGCGTGAAAACGTTGAAGACCCCTGATTTAACCCATTCATTCGGAAAAACGCTGCACCTTTATCACCTGCCTTTTCTCCATTCATTGTGACAATAGAATGTTGCATCCAACTACGATGTTCACTACTACCTGATATACTTAGGTTGTAGTGACAGTAGTACTTAGTCTGTGTGACAGCAGCGGTGTCATGCAGTGGTGCAAAGTAACAAAGTATGTGTAAAGTAACTAAGTACGTGTACTCAAGTACTCTACTTAAGTACAATTTTTAGGTATTTGTACTTTACTTGAGTATTTCCAATTTCCAAGACTTTAACTTCTACTCCACTACATCTCAAAGGCAAATATTGTACTTTTACTCCATTACTATTGTTTGACCACTTTAGTTTCTTTGTAGACTTAGCTTACAACACATACACACAACTTCAGCCCTTAAAACGTTGGCTATGTATTTGAAAATAGCCGATCTATAAGCTCACAACGCATCGAGATGCGACGCATTGTGCGCTTGTAGATCTGCTATTTTCAAAAGGTTTTTGTACATTGTATATACTCTAGACAACTTGTGAAGTGGGACATTCTGCATAATGAGTACTTCTACTTTTGGTACTTTAAGTTCATTTTGATGCCAATACTTTTGTACTTTTACTCCAGTACATTTTGAATTACGGACTTTTACTTGTAACAGAGTATTTCTATATTGCAGTATTGATACTTTTACTTAAGTAAAACAATCTGAGTACTTTTTTCCACCACTGGTGTCATGTCCCAGTGTCCCCAGCCCCTCTCTGAGCTGTCACTGTGCTAATTAGGTGCTCGTGACAGCGGCGTAGTGGCTCTCCCGGAGAGAGAGAGTGAGGGAGAATTGAAAGTGCATGACTTAGTCAGTTATAATTATAGTCTTATCTGACTGGAGGAGGACTGGAACTAGAATTGGCAACGTTTCTGAAGCCAAAACGAACAAGACGTCTTTACCAACCACATCATCATCATCAGCCACCATAGGCCTGTCACTATTATTACAACATCATCTAAAAGCAATAATTTGAGATAATCACAATTTGTTTTTGCATTCGTTTTTTAAACCCTGCTCACTTTGCTAGGGTCGGATGGCTCAGAGTACAGCAATGGGTCGGGTCTACAAGATACACCACAAAACAGGATACCCATGTACCTGTCAAAGTACTTCAAAAACGTACATGAAGTCCACAATCACAAAACCAGAGGTAAGCTCGGTAGCTCACGTCCAACCCAGATTTGGCACAAACATGGGGTTGAATTTGTTCTCCTGCTATGCAACAAAAATGTGGAATGCCCTACCAAAAGCAGGTGAGTGTAAAACCCGTACTCTCCTTCAAAACAGCCCTAAAAGAGTACCTTCAGGTGGCTGCAATCGAAACTGGCCCCTGTAAAAGTCATAACCAATCATTTTTTTATCCTTTAATCTGTTTATATGATGTTCTGCATAGTAGTGTATAGCTGTCATTTAATGTCACTATGAATTGAGTACAAAGGACCCGAATTGAAACAAGCCATAGGCTTCTTTTTTTTTTCCTATGTAGTTGACCTTGTATTTGAACTGTACTTTCATGTGCTTTTTTTCTGCAAACTTCTAAATAAAGTATTCAATCAATCATAATAGGTTTTGAATGAACTTAGAATGACAACAACCTAAAGATCATAATTCTACATGTTGTGCTAATTGTTTAGGAAGCTCTAACAAAACATTACAGTCATGAGATTATTTTTGTTTTGACACCCAGGGAGTTAGGGGTTTTGATTGATTGAATTGATTGAAATTGTTATCAGGCAAAAGAATGTAAAACAACACAGTTACATTTATAATGCTTTTGTCTAAAAGGTCCGGCCAAAAAAGTCCTTGCGGGCTTGTTTCCGTTGGGGTTAAGTGTCTTTGCTCAGGGACACATCGTCACATAGGCCGAGGCCTGGGGGGGAGGGGGGGAGGGGGGGGGCCGAACCGACAACCTTCTGTTTCAGTTACTGTGTGCGTGCGCGTTCGTGTGCGCGCGCGTCATTTCCTCGTTGCTCGGCTCGGCTGGCAGACGGGGCCTGTTGACTTTGGCTGCTCCTCCAAAGCCTCCAACTAACTATTTCCTCCGAGGTGGAAAGACTGGTGATGCGAGGTTACCAACTAACTAACTCCCCTCTGCCACCTGTCACCTCCCTCCTGTCCTCCTCCTCCTCCTCCTCCTCCTCCTCCTCCTCGCTCAGCCTGCTGGGTGACAGCCCAAGGTTGATGGACTGTGTCACGACAAGCACCACAGTGCTAAACATCTAGTTCCCCCTCCCCCCGGACATTGTCGCTGTCGAGGTGGAAACCTTGTATGTCCAAGAAGACTATTACTTTTCAGGAAATGGAAGGGGGAAAAAATCCTGTGTTCAATGGTGGAAAGTAACTAAGCACATTTACTCAAGTACTGTACTTGAGTACAATTTTGAGGTACTTTTACTTTACTGGAGTATTTCCAATTTTTCAATACTTTAACTTCTATTCCACTACATCTCGGATACAAATATTGTACTTTTACTCGTTACTTATAGATGTTGATTATTATTACAAAACGTACATTAACCATATCAGCCCCTATATACATTTCGGCCATTTGAAAATAGCCGATCTACAAGCTCACAATGCGTCGCGATGCGACGCATTGTGAGCTTGTAGATCGGCTATTTTCAAAAGATTTGTATTTTGTATACATTTGAAAACTTGAAATGAGACATAATAATTCTGCATAATGAGTACTTTCTACTTTTGATACTTTCAGTACATTTTGATGCCATTACTTTTGTACTTTTACTCAAGTAAACTTTGAATATTGAACTTTTACTTGTAAAAGTTCTTGTTGAGTATTTTTACATTGAGGTATTGATTCTTTTTTCTTGAGTAAAACATTTGAGTACTTTTTCCACCACTGCCTGTGTTCTAATAGATCCAATAGATTACCAAAGTCCTGACGTCACTCCCAATACTACCCCTGGTTCTTTTTGTATAGCAGCGGTTCCCAAACTTATTTAGCTGTGCACCCCTTATTACATCCTGACCTAGATGACGCACCCCCCCGGGGCGTCATCTAGGCAAACCAATTAGGTTGGTTTGCCTAGATGGCAGGTCACGCACCCCCTGGTGGGCGCTCGCGCACCACAAGGGGTGCACGCACCACAGTTTGGGAACCCCTGTTGTATAGGAAACCCCATAGTAGGAAGATCTTTAGAATAGATTGTGTCATATAAGTGTCAAAATAAACAAATCACCTCTGCTGCGATTTACTTTCAGGTATGTGACTGACTCTGTGTCGTTATTGATATTGAGTTACATTTGATAACCTCTGTGTTTGGAGAAAAAAAATAATATAAATTAAATTAAATTGGATAAATTAGTACTTTGTCACCATCCGTCAGTTGATGCTTATGCATTATGATGACTCTGAGTAAAATCGCAGAGTGTTTCATTGTGGTATTGATCTTTTTACTTTATTAAAAACAACAAATCCGAGTGCTTCTCCCAGCACTGCTTCTTCCCCCAGAACATTTACAATTTAGGCATTTAGCAGACGCTCTTAATCTAGAGCGATTTACAGTAAGCAACACAAGGTAATACATCAAATGCATATCAATAGTAATCTACTAATAAACTAATACATAAGTAAACCAAGAACCTATCATGAGTCTAACCGTAGAATATCCCCCAAAAAATCTATAATCTGTACATTGCTATACACACTGTAGGATGCCAGGTCAACAATGACCTGGCATCTGTCTACATAACATGCTATCAGTTACTTGGGACCTGCAAGGTCGTCAAGGCTAGAGCAAGTGCTACGGCAAGTGCTACGAGACACACAGACAGACAGACAGACATGTAGCGATGGAGCCATCACATCACAGCCAGCAGTGTGTTGTGGACATGTGAAGGTTATAGAGGCTGATGGAGGGGAGGGGTGTGTGTGTGTGTGTGAGGTCGACACGCTTCAGGTCGCGGTGTGGAATGAATGATGCAGCTTGTTTATGTCTCTTCAATGAGCTCTCCAATGAGCTCTTCCTGTGCTGTGCTGTGCTGTGCTGTGTGCACGGGAACATCTTCTGTGTCAATTTAACAAGTGTCTGTTTTAGCAGCATCAAGGGGCGCGAGTGACCACCATGATTTCTGAGCAGTTGTTTATCCACCCGGCTTTACTATTGCTATGACCCTGGTGTATTTCCCTGTGTGGTGTTCTGCCCATGTGAATGTCTTTTTCCCTGTGTGTGTGTGTGTGTGTGTGTGTGTGTGTGTGTGTGTGTGTGTGTGTGTGTGTGTGTGTGTGTGTGTGTGTGTGTGTGTGTGTGTGTGTGTGTGTGTGTGTGTGTGTGCGTGTGTGCGTGCGTGCGTGCGTGTGTGTGATTGAGTGAGTGGTTACCAGCTGGTGTGAGTGGACTGAGTGGTGTATGAATGTGATTGGCTTCTTGCAGGTGATTGGCTCCTGTCTTCTTGGCCTTCACTATAAATCTTCCTGTTTCCACAGGATCAGATGTCTTCCTCCTAGCCAGCCTTCAACCACACCAGTCTCCAGGAGGGCCAGTGTTTTAACTTTGGTAAGCATAGGTTTTTTCTCTCTTGATTCTTATGTTATGTTCAAGGCCCCACCCTGAGGTAATTTACATATTTCTGTTCAAAGTAGACAATAAATCAAATCACTGTATTTTTTGGATTTTTAACTGGTGTTGACTGGTTTTGTTTGGGGACTGGGAAGGAGGGAGTCCACGTTTTGTTGCGGCTTAGGTTCTCCTAGGCCGGGGCATAACATAATGGTGGCTCGTCTGGGATCAGACTGCTGAACAAGGCCTGAACACCTGCCTGTCTGTCGCCAGGCTGGCATGGCTGGGCTGCCACAACTGGAACACCTTTACTGGTGTAACAGGCCACCGCTTTACTGGGCGACGGTGGCCTAAAAGTTAGAGGAGCGAGTTTGTAACCGAAAGGTTCATGGCTCTATTCCCCGGACTGGGCAGAAAAAAATCTTCCACACCACTGAAGTGCCCATGAGCAAGGCACTGAGTTTTTCCTATGTTGAACATACCATGGATTTTACCTGTGTTTTGTTTCGTTTGTTAGTTTTTTACCTTATGGAGTGTAACAATTTTACCATATGGATTTTACCTTAAGCACCTCCCTATGTGGACCTACCAATGCAGCTGATACCTTTTCTTTTGCACCTTATGTAGCCTACTTACCTGCTACTTTTTTAATGCTTTATTATGTATAAATGTAAATATCTTAGATGTTTTCCTCCTCGCCTGTTTCTTTCCTATGTTCTTCTCCTCGCTCTCCCCCTCTCTGAAAACTACTTATCATGGAGCTTGCACAAAAAAAAAAAAAAATTCACCCACTTCTTTACACCTAGCTGTGATGTGACAATAGAGTCTGATTATTTTGGTTGCATTTGTTTTGTAGAGGCGAGGATTGCAAGGACACATTTGCAGAAAACTTGTCAAAATTACAAAGATTTCACTGAAAGACTAAATTAAACTATAAACACCACATTAGAGTTGTCGTGTGCCTCCACCAAACGCCACCCAGTTGCAGTTTACATCCATGTCTGTCCAGACTCATCTATTCTTCTATCTACTACTATTAATTAGTGTAACTAAACCTTTGTCTGTCTGTCTGCCGCGGTCATAGCTTGGGCGCCATGACGCCATCCGACTGAACGGCCTCAAACTTGGTGTGTGTGTCTCATATATCCCTTATGACCAGGGGGTGTGCAGTGCTAAGTGGCAATTCGGTCGGACCGGTAGTTTCCCAGAGCCGAAAAACCATGAATATGTGTATCTGTGTGACCCATAGAGTTAAAAAATCACACCTGTGTGAAGGTAGCGGCGCCTTTGATATATTTTTTACTCATTGTTTATTTAGTCATTGTTTATATAGACATCTAATTCTATATTCATGACATCATAGTGATGTCATGAATAGTAACATAGTGATGTCATGAATAGTGACCAATCAGAACGTTGACGGACCTGACCAATCAGAACGTTGACGGACCTGACCAATCAGAACCTTGGCGAGCCTGACCAATCAGAACGTTGACGGACCTGACCAATCAGAACCTTGGCGAGCCTGACCAATCAGAACGTTGACGGACCTGACCAATCAGAACCTTGGCGAGCCTGACCAATCAGAACGTTGACGCAAAAGCCAGGTATAGAGGGCTAATATCCGCTCTATACCTTTAGGGCGCCGCTAACTAGCGCCGCTAAAAAAATAATAGAGAGGGCACCGGAAATCCCCGCCCATCCACTTGCATTGAGTTGCTCACCCAGCATATACTCCTAAATCACCCCTTCTTCCGGGTTGGGAAATGTGACGGGCGGGGCCTATTTGGGGCTTCTGTGACACGTTTTGCAAAAAACGCATCACCTCCATGACGCAACCCTGTGCGCAAGCGCGTGAGTTGATCCCATTGGTCGAATCCATTTTCACTCGTTTGTGACAGTGGGCCCGGGCCGTTTTAAGCTGCAGTACCTATGAGAATGGCCAGCATGTCAAATGCGCTTCAATGCTACCTCTGAGTTCTGGGGGCTTGGTCTGACCCTAGGACTGAGGAGGCACCTGATTCGGATGCTATCAATGCATAGAATGGGAGATTATCACGTTCTATCAGACCATTGAATGGGCGAAGTAGGCGACCTACCGGCTACCCCGCGATTTATCAGACCATTCATTGGGCGTAATCAGGAGCTACTGACCTACCGACGGAGATGACTTAAATAGTTTACATTCGGTTTTGGTTTTGTTTGTTTCGGTTTCGGACCATGACGGAGGCGCGCAGTCTCAGGCGAGGTGGAGCCCCGCGACGGGCCACCGAAGGAGCTAAGGCGACTGAGTTGCCGCCCGGAGCGGTGCGACCCTCGCCTGTGCCTACTCAGCGCCGTTCGAGTTATGTACCGATACGCACAGAATCGTAAATATTGTTGTGGGGACTGCTCCGCCTCCGTCGGTAGGTCAGTAGCTCCTGATTACGCCCAATGAATGGTCTGACAAATCGCGGGGTAGACGGTAGCTCGCCTACTTCGCCCATTCAATGGTCTGATAAAACGTGATAATCTCCCATTCAATGCATTGATAGCATTCGAAGCCGGTGGAGGAGGACGCACCGAATCTCTGTGTGTTTGTGGGGGTTCGTAGGCTTCCCTGATTGGCCAACCCGACCCCATCCCCATCGGCTTCACGGATTGGTTGAGCTTTGACCCATGTAAGTGGCAGCGGTGCACAATGGAACTCCATCCTCAGCCAGTGTCTGACGACATCAAGGATCACCATATCTCCATATTTAGTCGGTTGGTTGGTCGTATGGTGTTTGATACCGCACAGGGTACTCTGAGAACAAGTACAACGTACAACAGGTGAGCGGCATGCATTTCCAACTTGTCTCGTTCCCGAGTAGACAGGTGTGTCTTCAGATTTTACATCTGTGGAGACGCTGGTGTCTCTTCAGATTACTTGAGACACTGAAACTCTTGTCACATAGTTTACAGTAGAAAGGTTTTTCTCCAGTGTGGATACGCTGGTGTGTCGTCAGATTACCTAAGACACTGAAACTCTTGTCACATAGTTTACAGTGGAAAGGTTTTATTCCAGTGTGAATACGCTGGTGTATTCTCAGACTACTTAACACACTGAAACTCTTGTCACACTGTTTACAGTAGAAAGGTTTTTCTCCAGTGTGAATACGCTGGTGTTTCTTAAGACTATCTAAGACACTGAAACTCTTGTCACATAGTTTACAGTGGAAAGGTTTTATTCCAGTGTGAATACGCTGGTGTATTCTCAGACTACTTAAGACACTGAAACTCTTGTCACACTGTTTACAGTAGAAAGGTTTTTCTCCAGTGTGAATACGCTGGTGTTTCTTAAGACCATCTAAGACACTGAAACTCTTGTCACATAGTTTACAGTGGAAAGGTTTCTCTCCAGTGTGAATACGCTGGTGTGTCCTCAGATTACCTAAATCATTGAAACTCTTGTCACATAGTTTACAGTCGAAAGGTTTCTCTCCAGTGTGAATACGCTGGTGTATTCTCAGACTACTTAACACACTGAAACTCTTGTCACACTGTTTACAGCAGAAAGGTTTTTCTCCAGTGTGAATACGCTGGTGTTTCTTAAGACTATCTAAGACACTGAAACTCTTGTCACATAGTTTACAGTGGAAAGGTTTCTCTCCGGTGTGAATACGCTGGTGTGTCCTCAGATTACCTAAGTCATTGAAACTCTTGTCACATAGTTTACAGTCGAAAGGTTTCTCTCCAGTGTGAATACGCTGGTGTATTCTCAGACTACTTAACACACTGAAACTCTTGTCACACTGTTTACAGTAGAAAGGTTTTTCTCCAGTGTGAATACGCTGGTGTTTCTTAAGACTATCTAAGACACTGAAACTCTTGTCACATAGTTTACAGTGGAAAGGTTTCTCTCCAGTGTGAATACGCTGGTGTTTCCTCAGATTACCTAAGTCATTGAAACTCTTGTCACATAGTTTACAGTGGAAAGGTTTCTCTCCAGTGTGTGGACATGCTGGTGTCTGTTCAGACTAACCGACTCACTGAAACTTTTGTGACACTGTTTACAGATGTGAGTTTTCTTTCCTTTGTAAATCGTCTGATTTTTCTTTACATCTCCTGGTTGAGTTAAAACCTTGGTAAACCGTTGATGACTTTGAGATTTTGGTGGGTCTGTGTGTCCTTGTTTCCGGCTGGTTACAGAGCTGACTATTTGCTGACGGGCCTCTGCGCAGATATGTCCATGCCTCAGCGTTTGACGGTTGAGGTCGTCGTGGCTCGGATGAGACGTGAAGGTACACTCAGAACAGGAGAGCTTAGTCTGGGAGGATTGGGACCACTCTCCTCCCAGGAGTGGCGGTTCATGGTCAGCGCTGCTGCTGTACATGGACTGTGATGGGAACAGAGCTGTGTTGAGGCTGGAAAATGTACCCTCTCTATCTCCCTGTATTCTTTGTCTACCCAAGTTCTATCCCTTTCTCTCACAACACGTGTGGACAAACCAACTTCTGGTCTAAAAGTGGAAGTCTGCAGTAACTTCACACCTCATATATCTGAGCAGAGCTTTGGTCTGACCTCACTCACAACATAATCGGTTGCCATGCATGCCTAGCAACACCGATGTGTGCAGGATGCCGCCCCCTCCATAATTGGGCAAGAGTGATGTCATCAATATGACATCATCACCATGACGGCAGAGATCCACATCGAAGCCACACCATGTGTTTCTCATTTTGTGTGTTTATCATTTACTAATTAGTCAAGTAAATGACAGTTTAAATTAAGTTTGCGGTACAACACAATGTGGTTTAAAACGTCTCACGAAGCTCAGCAACGGGTGATTATGACGCACCGCTCGTATCAGATATATTGCCATAATGAACCAAATGTCCAATCAAATAGTCACTTGTTGATATTCCCAACATCTTTATTGGATTCCTTGACCCCAAAAACATATATTTTGACACCAAGATTGACCCAAGATCTAAGTGGCTTGGAAACCGAGATATTGGCACTTATAGATAGATATTACATGGTGGCCATCTTTGAAATCTTGAAATCCAAGATTCTGCCATCTTGATGACGTGGCTCCCCGTCCAAAATGAAACTTATGGTGATGGAGAGAATATAGAAAAAAACACACCCAGTGTGAAGTGAGCGGTGTTATTTAAGATCATCACAGTGATGGAAGCTCACTTTAAAAAAAAGTGTTTTTTTTTAAGTGCGTGGTGATATTTATAGGTTATGAATTTCATCATGCGTCTCGCTAGCCAATCAAAGGGTCGGAATACTTATCAGCCAATCACAGTACAGCGAAAGACACATTTTCACGACGGATGGGTCATGGGTCCCAACCCCACTTATAGGAGTGGCTACACCGCTCAAAAATGTGGCGCTTTTGTCAGCCGTGTCCACATTTTCCTAAAATCTGGTCCTAAGCAACCTGACTATATGTATAATATCTATAAATTCCTCAAACCTCTGTCTGTCTACGTTTTTTGCCCAAATAAGTGTTTGCCCAAATAGGAACATCTGCTGCTATTACAGCATTAAATATGACATCAGTTTTGACCAAATATGGAGTTCTTCTCAGCTCCAGACTGGCCTCCAAGTACCGTGATAACAGTTACTGCACTAGTACAGGGATTCTCAACCCTTTTCATTTCAGGGGTCCCAGTTTGAGTCCACGGGGAACCCTCTTTTGATGCAATGTTTTATCTCTGGTACCCCATTATACACTGTAAAATCCTCAGTGTTCATTTAACACTGAGAGTGTGCCAATGGAACTAAATGGACCCGTAAGAGTCCATTCAGTTCCATTGGCGCACTCTCAGAGTTATGGACCCCATCACCCCCCTCCAACAAGGGGGTCCATTAATCGTAATCGAGGCAAACCTTTGAAATAATGGCGATATAGATTTTACGTCATAGCGCCCAGCCCCAGATACAGGCCTTCCTGGACAGGCTGTCTCTTATTACAGATATCTGTTGGTCTTAATTGCTTAAGCCTGTTTTAACATTATTCCCAAAGACCGCACACCTTTAAACTACCATCCGGACTGTGTTGAACTTATACACTGTACTTCTTCATCTATTTTCCTTCACTGTTTCAGAGAATGACCGTTATTTAATGATAAGCACTTAACCACGCACAGCTGGTTCACGCTTTGTTTGCATTCAAAACTAAAGCTGTGTTTCCAGGCTACACAGTAAAATCCTCAGTGTTCATCGAACTCCTAGAGTGTAAAGATATTTTAATGGACCAGTAAGGGTCCATTTGGTTACATTTATTATTTTCAAGCTGCAAACTAGAATTTAGCCTATTTTAATGAATACAATTGTATTTTTAACCAACCTGTATACGTGGAGTAATACAATATAACTACTGTACATGTGTATGTTAGAGTATGTAGTACATCTGTATGGTAGAGTATGTTAATACAATATAACTAGTACATCTGTATGGTAGAGTATGTTAACACAATATAACTACATGTGCAGTAGTTGGAGGCAGGGGTGCAATGCTCAGTGGACGGGGCTGCACGCCGAGCAACTACTTATTTGGCCAGGGGGACGCGCAGGCACACGCATAGATTTAAAACTACTTTAAATTCACACTTCATCAAAGTTTACAAAGGCTCCCGACTCACGCCAGGTACATTAACATAGGAATTAGCCTATATGCATATCAATTGTCCATTGTGTGACCTGTACTGTAGGTGTTAAGCTATGTGCGCGTCACGTCATTAAAATAGAGAGCAACCACTTCTCAAATGAGCATAGCATCACTGGTTGGAGGTGTTCTCCCTACTCTGCATTATAGGCTAAAGCCTATAAAACAATATCTCCCCTGACCAAGTGGGGATGACTTTATTTCACTTTATTTGTTCCTTGGAGAAATTTGTCTTGGACATACAGTACTGGCTACCTCGTAAAAAGAGACAAAGACAAAAACAAAAACAAAACTGCAGCAGTCAGTATCACTTAGAATGTTATCCCTGACTATATGACTCCTACCCACTATATCTTTTTAAAATTGCATCATGATCATAATATTTTGCATTGATTTCTAGTAGCCTATTCCCTGTATGGGAAATGCCATAACAATGTATTGCTGAAATAGATGCTCATAGTATTGCAGTGTTGCTCCGCTGTTTCACATAATAAATATCGACTAGTGCAGCTGTTTCAACCATTGATTCAGATAAGCATTGTGCGGCGAGTGTGGTTCTGACCGCCTCTATTTGCACAATGAAGGACGATGCCTGTTGGAGGTGTAATTGCATTTGAACCATTTAAGCCGTATTCTATACTTCAGACGGTGTCGCGCGGCCTGAAAGAATAGTCGATCTACAAGCTCGCAACGCATCGCGATGCAGCGTGTTGTGAGCTCGTAGATTTGCTATTCACTAATTTTGTTTATGTTTGTGTTTTTCTCTCCTGTAATGACATGCCTAAAAATAGCAACGCCAGGTTGAAAGTTGTTACGTTCTTTGGACCCAGGCACATTGAATTAAACTCTGCATGCGGGAGAGCTAATTGTGTTTGTGTCCTGCTGGCATATGTGCGCTGGAAACATTTACCCAACATTAAGCCCCAATTAGGCTGCCCAGGATGGAAGACTTGTTGCCAGGTGGTAATAGAGGAGGGAAATGCTCATGATGACTGATAGCTGACCCCCAAAAACTCTTCCAAACCCGGACAGATGACTACTGGGCTGACCCCAAAACACCTCTGCTGAACCTGGACAGATAACTGCTGGGGTAACCCCCCAAAAAAACCTCTGCTGAACCTGGACAGTTCCGACAACCTGATGATACCGCACCTGAACCTCCAGTGGACTGTCAGCCTGTTCCCTATTCTCTTTGATCCTCTCCACATCCTCTTTACTGACTGTGTGTGTGTGTGTGTGTGTGTGTGTGTGTGTGTGTGTGTGTGTGTGTGTGTGTGTGTGCGTGTGCGTGTGCGTGCGTGCGTGCGTGCGTGCGTGCGTGCGTGCGTGCGTGCGGAGTTGAGCAGTGCAATGCAGTTATTCTCTCCCAACAGCATGATGGCCTCCAAGTGTATGTTTGTGTGTATGTTTCTGCATTTATTTGTGTTGCAATGCAAAATGGTACATAGTGCGTGTGTGTGTGTGTGTGTGTGTGTGTGTGTGCGCGCATGGTCCCCTGCAGCCCAGAGCAGCAGCTAATGCAGTTATATAACAGGCAGTGCAGCCGGCGTCTGCTGTGCTGTGAGTGTGAGGCGAGCGCCAGGCCAGCCTGCTTACATAAGCCTGTCAGAGTCGTATTCAGCTCACACCCAGCGGTGGTGGTGGTGGTGGTGGTGGTGGACACAAACCAAGTACTTTTACACTACTTGAGTATTGTACTTATCGTCGCTGTCGGGCAGAAACCTATTATCTTAATATCTTTTAACTTTTTGTGTTTTTTTCCCCCCGTAAATTAACGCCCTTACTTGATCACACTACAGTGTCACACAAAAGTATCAAAAGTAGCAGATCTGGAAGCTCGAATTCAATTCAATTTTATTAAAGTGTCAAATCACAACAAGTTGTCTCAAGACACTTTACATAGAGAAGAGACCCGACAATCCCACCCTGAACAAGCAATTTTTTGCGACAGTGGCAACGAAAAACTCCCTCTTAACTGGAAGAAACGTCAGGCAGGCCCTAGGCTCTAGGGTGGCGGCCTTCTGCCTCGACCGTGTCGGGGGAAAGAGGAGAGAGAGAGAGAGAGAGAGAGAGAGAGAGACAGAGACAGAGACAGAGACAGAGACAGAGACAGAGAGAGAGAGAGATACAGTGCAGGTAGTAACAGTAACAATAGTAGCACATATGATAGTGTAATATATGATATATATGATAGTATAATATAGTACAGCAATAATGTGTATGTAGTATATAATGGTATAATATAAGAATATTAAGATAATATACAGTATATATAGTATAGTGGTATAGTGCAGTGTAGTAGAAATCCACGGTCGTGCTCCATGGAAAGGCCCGGTCCGCAGTCACAGTCTTGAGCCGCAGCTGGGGGTCCGTATTGACAGTCCATGGACCTGCGACATGGGAAATAAAAGAAACTCCGGGGAGCGGGTCCCCGGTTGTAGAATTAGTGGCAGGCCTTACTAGAGCGTGAATCCGTACAGGGTTAATTTCGATTGTACCATTGGGACACAAACCCACACAACCAAAGGGAGAACGAGAAGAGAGACGCAACGCGTTTTGAGCTGGTAGATCTGCAGTTTTTGCTGTTTTGGAATTTGAATCCTAAGAAATAACAGTTTTGGACAGTGGTTTCCACCATACAGAGACAATATGTAGCTACTTTTATTTATTACTCTTTTAAGCTTTTTTTTTTTTTTACTGTACTTGAGTAGGCCTATTGTATTTTTGCATACTCATGACTTTCACTCCATTACATTTCAAAGACAGATATTGCACGTTTGAGATCACTACCTTTCTAGGAAGGGAAATAGTAGGCTATTATGAATTAACCACTTAAGCCCTATTTCAAATATAGTGAAAATAGAAATAGATCTGTAAACTCACAAACACGCCAGTGACGCCACATCGCGACGCATTGTGAGCTTTGCCATTGTCACTAATATTGATATTTTTTCAACATTTCTGAAAAATGTCAACACTTTTAATACAGCAATGCATTAAAAAGGAAATGTACCTTATTATTTGTACTTTTGAATACTTAAGTATTCTTAAAAGCACATACCTTTTCATACTTAAGTATTCTTAAAAGCACATACATTTCATACTTAAGTATTTTTTGAAAGCACATAGCCTTTCATACCGTTTCACATGAATTATTAATGCATGAATGTGTCACTTTAATGTCGCCGCCATTACAATTGGGAATGATTTTAATGACATTATGTGCTACCGGGTAGCTTAACCAAGTATTTTTGAAAGCAAGTACTCCAGTGCTTAAAGTACAAATTTGACTGAGAAACTTTCCCTTGTTGTGGAGTAATGTTGAACCAGGAGTATTTATACTTTGACTCAAGTACTTGTAGTTGAGTGTACTTTGCCCACCACTGTTCTGACCACACGCAGTGGCTTGCCTTTCTCCCTCACAGTCTCTCACTTCTTCTCCCCACTCTCTCTCTCTCTCTCTCTCTCTCTCTTCGTTTCCCTTTCTCCTCATTCCTCCCCTTCTCCTCCCTATGCCCCCCCCCTTCCTTTCCTTCCATCTTCCTTCCCTTTCTTTCTGTTTTCTTTGCGGTGCTGTTGTTCTCAGCTCGGGTTAACAAAGGGTGAGTGTGCTGCTGCCTGCCTGCCTGCCGCTTGCAGATGCATGGACAACAGCTCGAGTGTGACACGCACAGTGGTGGAAAAAGTACTCAAATGTTTTAGTTAAGTAAAAGTATCGATACTGCAATGTAGATGTAGGCCTACTCTGTTACAAGTTAAAGTCAGGAATTCAAAATGTACTTGAGTAAGAGTACAAAAGTATTTAGTATCAAAATGTACTTAAAGTACCAAAAATAAAAGTACTAAAATGTTTGAAAATAGCAGATCTACAAGCTCACAACGCGTCGCATCGCGACGCGTTGTGAGCTTGTAGATCGGCTATTTTCAAATAGCCTAGGTATAAAATAAGGCTAAAGTGGTTAATGTATGTTTTATAATGTAATCATTTGGATCTGCAAAGTAACTAGCAACTAAAGTTTTCAAATAATTATTGTGGAGTAAAAGTACAATATTTGCCTCCAATATGTAGTGGAGCAGAAGTAACAGTATAGACAATTGGAAATACTCCAGTAAAGTAAAAGTACCTCAACATTGTACTTATGTACAGTACTTGAGTAAATGTACTTAGTTACTTTACACCACTGGACACGCAAAGCATAACCATGCACATTTGGATGAGAGAGAGACAGACAGACAGGCAGACAGACAGACAGAGGAAATGTAAACGTATGTTTTCTCGTGCCAATAAAGCCCCTTTGAATTGAATCGAATTGAACTGCATTGAGAGAGAGCATAATGTAGGATGAGACAAACAAAGCGAGAGAGAGAGAGAAATGTTTCCTCTCTGCTGGAGAAGCCGCACAAAATACCATCCGTGATGAAGACGCAGTCCTTATGGGTGAAGCTGGAGACTGAAACGGCATTGTTCCAATCCATGGGATGATAATGCTCTCTCTCTCTCTCTCTATCCCTCTCCTTCTCTGTCTCTCTCTCTCATACACACACACACACGCACACAAACACGCACACGCACACGCACACGCACACGCACACGCACACACACACACCTCATCCTCCATGGGCTCTGTGTCACCATGGCGATGGTGGATGTGAGTACAGATCAGGTGTGCCTGCCGTGACTCAAAGCCGCCGGTGGAGCTCGCCGGTGGAGCTCTGATGTCCGCTGGCCTTTACTCAAAGCACCGTTTGATGTCCGACGGGGGGACGCATCCTGCAGGACGGGACCGTTTAACCCAGGGGTCCTCAAACCTTTTAATTTCAAGGACCCCCCCCCCCCCCACACACACACACACACACACACACACACACAAACAGCATTAAGCCACTGACCCCCACAACTCAGAGAGTGTACAGATGGTTCCATCTGTACACTCTCTGAGTTACAGACCTGTAAGGCTCCATTCGTTCCTATAATGTATAAACCATAGATATTCAACTGGCGGCCCGCGGGCCACGTGCGGCCCGCGAGGAGCTTCCTTGTGGCCCCTGGCCATATTCCAAAAAAAAAAAAAAAAAAAAAAAAAAAGTTTTTTTTTTTTTTTTTAATTTTCATAATTATTATTTATTTTAACTTTGATTTATGTTATCAAAGTTAAAACAGTACAAATTATTTATCCTTCATTAGTTCTTGAAAGGCCATCTTTCATTGGAACTTAACTTAGAACCTTAAATAGAACCGAATTAGACCAAATTAGACCCGAAAAAAGGTTGATTTATATTGGTCAAATAGAACCGAATTAGACCCGAATTAGACCGAATTAGACCGAATTAGACCCGAATTAGACCCAAAAAATTTCGCGCACGCGCGCAAATTCTGTGGCCCCCAACTCCAAATTATTTTACAGTTGTGGCCCCCTGCCTAATCTAGTTGAATACCCCTGGTATAAACTATCAATCATTTAGCCGGGGGCCCCCCTTGGGGGCCCTGGTGGTCCCTCAGGTATGAAGAGACCCAGAGGAGAAGGAATATTGTCACGTCAGCAGGACAACGCACTGGGTCATATAGGAGGGTTATGCTACATGGAACAATGCACTGGGCAGTGTAGTTTATTATAAGCGGCTTTGGGCTTGTTTTTCTGTGAAATCACTAGTAAATATTGGTAGTTGTAGTTTTTCTGGCCTTGTTTCTAAAGTGTTGTTTTTTAGCCGCGAGCTGAAAGCGCTGCGGCTCTACAGACAGCCTCAGACATCGTCACTCGCGACACGACATGTTTTCGACATGTTTTCGGGACACCTATTTGTCTATTGGCTGTCCTGGCTGTCCTTCACTACTTTACAGCCAATGGGGAGACACTACTTTAAAGCCCATGGACGGCCCATGGACGGCCAATGGACGGCCGTCATTCACAGCACCCGCCTCCCCTCGCAGCACCCCCCCCCCCCCCCCCTCCGTCTCCATCTGTCCCTCTCCCAAGTCCCTCTCTCTCTCTCTCTCTCTCTCTCTCACACACACACACACACACACACGCGCGCGCGCACGCTCTCTTTCTCTCTCTCTCTCTCTCTCTCTCTCTCTCTCTCTCTCTCTCTCTCTCTCTCTCTCTCACACACACACACCAGCTCCAGCGAAAAGTTTGTGGTTGCTTTGTTGATGTGTTAGCAACATGCTATGCTAACCGTAATAGTGAGAGGACAGAGTGAGAGGCTGAGAGTCATAAAGTCATTAAGTCATAAAAAGTCGGCCAGCGGAGAATCTTCTAATCATCTGTGACTTACAACAGCCGCAGGGCTTCAGTGTTGATTTAACTCTGAGGAGCAGTGGAAGTACTCAAATGTTTTACTTGAGTAAAAGTATTAATACTGCAATGTAGAAGTACTCTGTTACAAGTAAAAGTCCGCAATTCAAAATTTACATGAGTAAAAGTACAAAAGTGTTGGTATCCAAATGTATTTAAAGTACCAAAAGTAAAAGTACACAAATGTTTGAAAATAGCAGATCTACAAGCTCACAACGTGTCGCGATGCGACACGTTGTGAGCTTGTAGATCAGCTATTTTCAAATAGCCT
>NC_139940.1:47420110-47445110 GCF_963454915.1 Gymnoscopelus microlampas | reverse complement strand
TTTCAGCCATTTATATGGGAGTTTTCTAAACCCTAAACTGTTAAACGGTGGGTTTATGAGATGCGGGTGGTTCAAGTCATGTCTGTCCGTCCATCCATCTGGCGTATGTATATATATGTATGTATGTACTGTATGTATGTATGTATGTATGTATGTATGTATGTATGTATGTATTTATTTATATACAGTATGTATGTACTGTATGTTACAGTATGATTGTCAGTCAGATTGAAAAAGGAGTGCTCGTTTTCTTCGAGTTCACCTCGCGCGCTCCGCCGTGGCGGGGCGGGGGCACCCACGTCAAAAAAAAAGAAAATGACGTCTCGGAGGTACCAAGACTAGGGGGGGGGGACAATGATTTACGATTCTGTGCCTATCGGGACATACCTCGGACGGCGCCGAGTGGACTGAAGGTGACTTTGCAACGCTAGGCACGGCGACTCGCTCGCTTTAGCTCGCTCGACGGTGCCTCTCGTGGCTCAAGTCACCTTCAGGCGGCGCGCCTCCGTCGGTGAAACTGAGCGCACCTTTTTCTATCTGACTGGTTTTCCAATCGTACTGCGACATATGTATGTATGTATATATGTATGTATGTATGTATGTATGTATGTATGTATGTATGTATGTATGTATGTATGTATGTATATATATACGTACATATGTAGGTGTACTGTTGTCTGTCATCACATCTGTGAATATCTCATATATCTATGTTTTCCCTCTATGAACGGATAAAACAATACAAGGCAAACAAAATGAACATCATTACGACTCTTTCTGACTCTCTGATGCCCGTTTGGAAATGAGGTGATGCTCCGAAAATGTTCTCTGCGGTTATGAGACCCATCATTGCTCATTAAGTGAGCTGCACAGAGAAAGAGAGGGCTTACGTAGCTGTCTGGTGGAGAGGCCAGGTCTGGCTAAAAAAATACTCTTTTTTTTTTTTATGACATCAGTACAGGCCCGGTACCCCGGACGTCACAGCGCGGCCTTCAGCCACTAGTCCAAGGTAACAGGAGGAGACTATGTTTAATACAAACCCAACCAAAGCCACAGTGAGTGCTGCAGTCTCCTTTCCCCACGTGTCTCTCTCTCTGTCTGGGCCTACTACAGTATAGCTGCAAAAAGCTGAGTTTAAATTTAACAGAGACGAATATACATTCCAAGAGAAATTACAGCTTACTGTGCACAGAGCACTGCTCTGCCTCATACTGTAACTGCATTGGTACTGCTTTGGGTAGAAGAGTCGGCACAGGCCAAATCTAGTTCCTTCTTCCTTCAAATGCCTGATTTAAGGCCAAATACATGCTCCTTTCAACGTCTGGTTCGAAAGAGTTTTCGAAGAATCAGGACAACTGGAGGTACACGCGTACCGAGGAAAGGTTCTGAGACCGCCTTTCCGATGCTCGGAATGAGGTTAATTTGTAGTTACAGTATATCGCCTCCCTTTCCGAAGAAGATTTCGGATGTCGAGAAGGAGTATGTATATTGCGCTTTGCGCTCAGTCGCACGATGGTGTTGGGCACGGAAAATCAGTGGTGTAAAGTAACTAAGTTTGACATAATTTTTACTTCTATACTTCTATACTTTTACTTCTACTGCACTACATTTCAGAGGCAAATATTGTACTTTTACTCCACTACAATTATTTGAAAACTTTAGTTACTAGTTACTTTGTGATTGTATTTATTTTTACAAAACACACATTAACAACTCCAGCCCTATATACATTTGGGCGATGCGACACATTGTGAGCCTGTGGGATTTTAAAAAAATGGTATACATTTGAAAACTTGTGATGCGGGACATTCTGCGTAACAAGTACTTATACTGATAAGTACATTTTGATACCAATACTTTTGTACTTTTACGTAAAAGGAAAAAAAGTACATTTTTAATTCCGAACTTTGACTTGTAACAGAGTATTTCTACTTTGCAGTATTGGTACTTTTACTTAAGTACAAATATTTGAGTACTTTTTCCACCACTGCCGAAAATAGCCAATCTATAAGCTCACAACGCGTCCTTGATGCGAAGCCTTGTGAGCTTATAGATTAGCTATTTTCCCGCGAGCGACAAAGTCAAAATCTTGATGGAATCACGGCTGACCGGCACGTCACTCCGTCCGGCGTGGAACAACGCCACGCACGGCGACGGCTGGAGAGACCACCGGCGGTCGCTTTCCCCTCAGCGGGGACTCGGAGAGAGAGGAACATTCTCTCTTTTGTGAATGTTCAGGATTGTATGACAACATAATCTATTGGATCATCGTCATATAAAAAAATGTTGTAGGCTGCAGTGGATTGCTGCCATTTATGGTTCTCCCGTATGTCGATGATGTGCATGAGAGCTGCCAGTTCGCTCCGCTTTGATCTTTTTATATCATTGTAACTTGGCAGATATTGGCTTGTTAAGGAATAGCTGCCAGGAGGATATAAAGTCGAAATGTGTGAATATCTGTTGGACCTGTTTTTCTTTCCTTTTCTTTTCTTTTTTCAGTCGGCAGTTTCATTGTCAGCTCCATACCAAACGCGCTTGATATAAAGAAGAAGAGTCACAGCCTTCAGTTTGTGCAGTAAATGTGTTTGGAAAGTGTGAGAGATAAAATTAGAACTGTTGGTTCCATTATTGGCTATACCGCAGGACATGAGCTACTATCAGACAGGTGTGTGTGTGTGTGTGTGTGTGTGTGTGTGTGTGTGTGTGTGTGTGTGTGTGTGTGTGTGTGTGTGTGTGTGTGTGTGTGTGTGTGTGTGTGTGTGTGTGTGTGTGTGTGTGAGAGAGAGAACTCTCCCTGGCATGTGCGATCGTCCAGGTGGGTAAGGGTCATGTCCTGCCTGTTAGCACAGAAGCACTCAACACCTCACATGTCTAGAGTCTATCTCTCTCTCTCTCTCTCTCTCTCTCTCTCTCTCTCTCTCTCTCTCTCTCTCTCTCTCTCTCTCTCTCTCTCGCACGCGCGTGCACACACAGACAGACAGACAGACAGACAGACAGACAGACAGACAGACAGACAGACATGCACGCACTAAGCAGCATGCAGGTTTAAATGCATGGAATGCCAGTGGCTGCAACGGGGTGGCGTGTTGCCCCCATGCTGCATAATATTCAACCCCCGAGCTTCCAGCGTCCAGACAGACAGACAGACAGACAGACAGACAGACAGACAGACAGACAGACAGACTGACTTAGAGATGGACTACATCAGACCCCTTTCCCAATATCCAGGTCCCTTAGCCTGCTGTGAAAATGTATGTTTATTTATTATTCTTAGAACTTATACAACATCTCACTGAATGAATACCAAATAACACATTCTAAATTCAACTGGACTGTTAGAATGTCATTATGAGCCTTCTTTGCCGGGAGAGAAAAAAAAAGAAAGAAATAGAAGTAGAATTGGATCCAGCTAGTTACGTGCAGGCCTATTGGAACATCAAACGGTAACTGGGTCTCATTATTGTCAAAAGGTGCCAATTTGGTCCCCGTTTCTATGTTCCCCGCTTACAACCCACTTACAGCCCTGACCCTAACCCCTTTGGTAAGCGGGCGGGGAACATAGAACCCGGGGAACATATATGTTCCACGTTGCTATTTTAGTCATAGTCTATTGAATAAAATTCCATTTAGTTCTAGTCATATTTTAGTCATCTGAAATGTTTTAGTTTTAGGCTAGTTTTTTAGACTAAATATCATAAGATTATAGTTGACTAAATCTACGGTTGATTTAGTCGACTGCATTTTGGCGGTGCCTTGATGGCGTCGTAATGGCTGATTTTACACTGTGGTTGCACGCTGAAAATAGCCGATCTACAAGCTCTCAACGCGTCGCAGCGCGACGCGTTGAGAGCTTGTAGATCTGCTATTTTCAGAGCGCAACACCCGAGCGCAACCAAACATAAAATGTATTTTAGTTCTACTGGATCTCTTCTCCACTCGTCCCTCACTAAGATTTTAGTCTAGTTTTTAATTTGTTGACGAAATTGTCAACATATTTAGTCATAGTTTTAATAACCAATTCTTAGTTTTGATTTAGTTTTCCTCTGTGAAAAAAAGGTAGTCGACGAACATTTTCCGTCATAGTTTTAGTCGAGGAAATCAACACTGGTTGGTCGTAGCGCCACCAGCGCGCCTCCAGGGATTGCTGTGGGGCGTCGTCGGCCCCACGTTCACCTGCCTCCTGCGTGACTCTGGTTTTGCCAGATTCTATTATTCCTGCGGGAGGGAAAGGCAGTTGCGTTTCTCTTTGTGTTAAAGCGTTGTCATTATCAATTGCCCTTGCTTTGTCCTGCCAGTTGGTCATTGAGAAGGCACGTGCACGCACGCACGCACACACACACAAACAAACACACACACACACACACACACACACACACGCATGCACACACACACATGCACACGCACACACGCCCTGTGTAATCCCTGGTGGCTGGCGGACACAACCTTTTCATGTTCCTGACACCGGCCATTAATCCTGTTCTCCGAAACACCCGGGAATAATGGAAGCACTGTAGCTCTGGGAGAGCTCAGAGCGAGCCAGGAACACGGCCTGACACACACACACACGCACACACACACACACACACGCACGTACACACACACACACACGCACACACACACACGCACACGCACACGCACACACACACCAGCAGTCTGGAATCCTCTTGAATGTCCCACTAGCCTAATAATTTTATTGCAGTCATTCACTCCCATTGTGATGAACTTTTGGACTGAAAAGGTCTTTTGAGAGGACGTGTTGCTGTTAGTTTTGGGGCTGCATGCATGTGGCCGTGTGTGTGTGTGTGTGTGTGTGTGTGTGTGTGTGTGTGTGTGTGGGGGGGGAATACTGCCGCTCGCTGCGCTCTCGTATCATCTGGGTCAGTGTGTTGGAGCACTGTGTGTGTGTGTGTGTGTGTGTGTGTGTGTGTATGTGTGTGTGTGTGTGTGTGTGTGTGTGTGTGTGTGTGTGTGTGTGTGTGTGTGTGTGTGTGTGTGTGTGTGTGTGTGTGTGTGTGTGTGTGTGTGTGTGTGTGTGTGTGTGTGTGTGTGTGTGTGTGTGCGCGTGCGTGTGTGTGTAGTCTATCAGTACCTTGGCGTAGGCCCAACCCCTATCCCGGGCCAGTGTGTTGTGTTCTCTCACTCTTATCATGGGGCAGATAGAGTTTCCTTTGCCTGTGCTGGCGCTCATAGGCACCCGGCAGGAACTGGGAGAGGGGACAACCGCGAGGTTTCACCAGGTTACTGGCTCTAAAAGACTGTATCGTCACAACGGTTAATCATTACCTGCTGCTGCACCGCTTGCTAGCCAGCTGCTATGTCAGGGGTGTGTTCTCAAAGCAGGCTAGGAGGTCATTTGGCATTGAACTTGATCATTATTGTTGTTAGGCCTGTCACAATTATTACATAATCGCCTAATCGCAATTAGTTGAGATCATCGCAATAATTTTTGCATAATCGTCGTAATCGTTTCCTTGTTGAAAAATGTTCATCCATTTTCAAATGTTTTTCCAAAAATAGCAGAAATAGCAGATCAACAAGCTTAAAACGCGTCCATGTTCAATGCCAAAAACACAATTACATCGTTGATCACAATTATTTGTGTGACAATTAATCGTCGACTTAAATTTGCAATCGTGACAGCCCTAGTTGTTGACCGATACTGGGTGTTTGGGGGCTGATACCGATAAGTAAAATGATTTTTTATTTTCTATTATTCTATTCTGTATAAACGCCATTTATTTGCTGTGATCACTATGGGCAGCGGACCCCCATCTCAAAATATTGTGTTCCAGTAACCCCCAGAAACAAATATTTGAGTTACAAATGTTCGTGTTAAAATATTTATATTCAAACATTTGCACAAATTTTCACGATTATTCAAAAATAGCAGATATACAAGCTCATAGCGCGGCACTGTATATCTGCTATTTTTGAATAGCCAAAGAAATCTATAATGACACAGATGCATTCCAGGTCTTAATGGGTTAAGGTCCAAAAGGATAACAGTGCACTGCAACAGTAAACGTCACCGGGGGTTTAATAATAATAATTAAATAGGCGCGAATGGAACTATTTCTAAATGACCCCAAGCATCTTTTTTCCTGGCTTATGTTCTGTAAAAAGTTGTACGCCAATGCTGATGTAGCAGATCGTCAAGCAAGCGACGCATTTCGAGCTTGTAGATCTGCTACTTTGGATGCTCTTGTGTCACGCTGTAGGAGGATCAAGTACTAGGTAGGGCGTTAATTTAACCCATTAAGACCGGGAGAAGCATCTGTGTCATTTTTAGATTTGAGCTAAAAAAGCATTATTTTACACTTTGGCTATTCAAAAATAGCAGATCTACAAGCTCATAGCTACGAGCTTGTAGATCTGCTTTTTTTTTTTTATCGTGAAAATATGTGCAAATCTTTGAATATTATATATATTTAAAGTGAACATTTGTAACTCAAATCTTTGCTTCTGGGGGTCCCTGGAAAAAAAATATTATTAGATGGGGGTCCGTGGCCAAATACATATAATTTTGGGGGTCCTTGACATGAAAAAGTTTGAGAACCACTGACAGCAACAAAAAACTGTTAGGATTTAGAAGACATTTTGTAGAATCGGTCTCAGGCCTTAAGAAAAAACACAAAAGTTTAAATGTGGAGATAAGAGGTTTCTGCCCAACAAGCAACGATATCTGTGATAGGGTAGCCATCGTAGTCCAATATCGGCTGATAAAACGGGCTGACCGATATATCGGTCGGGCTTTCATTTGTCCGTTTTGTACAGGTGTGGGGATTTTTGCATGTTGGCCACTGTTGTGTAATAGTTTCATTATTTGCACAGTGATAGTGAAACTATTACTATAGTGAAACTATTACTGTGCCAACATGCAAAACTCCCCACAGCTACTGTGTTTCCCACCACAGGTATGTGTGTGTGTGGCAGGGCTTGGCCTCGGTGAGGCTTGTGTTATGCCAGGGAGAGGCCATAGTCAACTGATAAAAGTATCAAAACACACAGGAGAGAGAGAACAGCTCAGTCCTGCCTCTCTACATACAGGTTAGTGAATGAAGGGCAGGGCAGTGGTGGAAAAAGTTCTCAAATCTTTTACTTAAGTAGAAGTATCAATACTGCAAGGTAGAAGTACTCTGTTACAAGTAAAAGTCCGGAATTCAAAATTTACTCAAGGAAAAGCACAAAAGTGTGAGTATCAAGAATGTACTTAAAGCACCAAAAGTAAAAGTCCTAAAATGTTTGAAAATAGCAGATCTACAAGCTCGCTGTGTTTACTACTGTACAGCGAGGTGGCGTGCTGCCTTCTAAAGATTACATACACGGACAGACGCATGCCCAAGATATGACATCGATTGGCCTTGGAGGCAAAGTATCATGTTTCACTAGAGTAGATAATATCTCTCTCACTTTTTTGCTCTTTTTCTCCCTCGCTTTTCTCTCTCTCTCTCTCTCTCTCTCTCTCTCTCTCTCTCTCTCTCTCTTGGTCCCAGAGGGCACCCTATAGGGCCACACCCCTCCAATAACACATCACCCTCCCAGTGTCTATATTCTCCACACAAAGTGACTTGTTAATTAAAGATTTATTGTGGCTTGCCTCCAAACTCGGGGGATGCGTTTCCTCCGGGCTCCACCACCCACACATGTAGCCTATACTGCCTTAACTCTCTGGCAATCATTGCACCAGACTTCGTGCTATTTTATCTCTCGAACGTGTCCACACATCTATCACCAAACCTCTGTGCGTGCGTGCGTGCGTGCGTGCGTGCGTATGTGTGCGTGCGTGTGTGTGCGTGCGTGTGTGCAGTGGTGTAAAGTAACTAAGTACATTTACTCAAGCACTGTACTTAAGTACAATTTTGAGGTATTTTCACTGTGAAGACATGTGCCTATATACTCTTTAATCAACTCAGCTCACAGTGTGGACTGAAAAGGCCTTTGAGAGGGTGCCTTGCTGTTAGTTTTGGGGCTGTGGCCTCGTGTGTGGGGAATGCTGCTCGTAGTCGTATCATATGGGTCACTGTGTTGGAGCCGCGCGCGTGTGTGTGTGCGTGTGTGTGCGCACACACACACGCACAGTCTATCAGTGCCTGGCCTAGGCCCAACCCCTGTCCCGGGCCAGTGTGTTTGTTCTCTCCCTCCTACGATGGCAGATAGAGTTTCCTTTGCCTTTTGGCTGGCGAGTCATCTCTGGATGCACCTGGAGTTGTTGTGTTTGCCTGCCTGGTGTTACGTAATGCTACGCTACGCACCTAGCAGGCGGGAAGAGAGGGGTTTCACCAGGTTACGGGCTCTCTGTAAGACTGTATGGTCACAACAGTTAATCATTACCTGCTGCTGCACCGCTTGCTAGCCAGCTGCTATGTCAGGGGTGTGTTCTCAAAGCAGGCTAGGAGGTCATTTGGCATTGAACTTGATCTTGACCATTTTGGAGCATTTTATTATTATTATTATTATTATTATTATTATTAATAGTAGTAGTACACCTCTTCCCATGTCAGGCTGACTTGGACTTGGGGCCAGTGTTGATTTTGTCGACTAAAACTATGACGAAAAATGTTCGTCGACTACTTTTTTTCACTGACGAAAACTAAATAAAAACTAAGCTACGATGTATTGACAATTTCGTCAACAAATAACAACTAGACTAAAATGTTAGTGAGGGACGAGTGGGGAAGAGATCCAGTAGAACTAAAAGACGAGTCGTTTTATGTTTGGTTGCGCATGGGTGTTGAGCTCTGGTGTTGACGTCGCGCTGCGACGCGTTGTGAGCTTGTAGATCTGCTGTTTTCAACATGCTTTTGTGGTTTATTTGTGTTCTTACTGTGTTAATTGCTGATTGTGCTTTTGAGTTTTGTCTTTTTGTTCATGTCAATGGTTTCTCTATTTGTGACTCAGCTGCTTGACTTGACTTGACGTAGCTAGTAGTATTGTTGTTGTAGTAGTACAGCATTTAAAAAATGCAACTGCAACTTTGGTGTGTGTGTGCGTGTGCGTGTGCGCGTGCGCGGGTGCGTGCGCGCTTGCCCATTGTGCATGCACATGCACACAACGCATGTGTGTGTGTGTGTCTGTGTGTTTGTCTGTTTAGCCCATTAACACCTGGAACGCACCAGTGTCACTTTTTTTATTTGAGCTAAAAAAACTTTATTTTACACTTTGGCTATTCAAAAATAGCAGATTGTAGATCTGCTATTTTTGAAAAATCGTGACAATGTGTGCAAATCTTTTAACTCCTTTAACTCAAGGCTTCTGGGGGGTCCCTGGAACAAAATATTTTGAGATGGGGGTCGTCGGCCAAATACATATCATCTTGGGGGTCCTTGAGATGAAAAAGTTGGAGCACCACTGATATAGAAACATCGTTTTTTTCAGAAAACTGTTGGGATTTAGAAGACATTTGTACAATCGGCCTCAGGTCTCAATGGGTTTTCGCATATTAGCCACTGTTGTGTAACAGTCTCAGCACAGCTACTGTGTTTCTACCACAGGTATGTGTGTGTGTGTGTGCAGAGGCATCATCATTGTCAGGTAAGGTCATATACAACACACAGCTTATTTTAGATGCTTTTAATTATGCAGGGAGGTGGGTGGGCCGCCATCCATCCATCCATCCATGGCTGGGGAGGGAAGGTCGTTCCCTCTTCACTTCAGCCTCCTGCGTGGAGGAGCTCCTAGGGGGGACAGAACAGATTCCCAGCATGCAGTGCAGTGTATCTGAAGGTTCTCTGTGCCACTGATGGTGTGTTTTTAACATGCTTTTGAGGTTAACCGTCCCTATGCAAGGTTAAATATATCCCCGTTGCTTTGGCCATTCGATTATGTGTGTGTGTGTGTGTGTGTGTGTGTAAATACAGTACTTAAAGAGGTACATTTCCACAGCATGTGTTTGTGTGTGTGTAGGTATGTATTTATTTGATTTATTCGATTCGTATTATATATGTTTATTTGCATTATGTTTGTGCTGATGCCTTCATATCGCGGACCCATGAGAGGGCGTCTGCTTCACCTAATTGAAGGTCAATATTTGCATGAGCATTCCTCGAGACGGTGCTTCAGACCAGACCAGGCCAGACCAGGCCAGGCCTGCCTGAGTGCTTGGACTGAATAGAACACAGGCCGGCTGTGTGTCCCGACTTTAACTAGGCCTGGAAGTGCCTGTCATGGCACACAACGTGGTAATGAGGTGGGTGGGACCGTGGGCCTGTCTGCTGCTGTGTTCCATCAACAACACATGGGTTCGTGTACCTGTTGGATTTTCCACAATCCCAGTTTGAATCAGAGACCAGTGTTGTCATGCCCGGCCCGCTTATTATAAGCAATTTTGGGCTTGTTTTTCTGGAAGTCACTTAAACATATTGGTAGTTGCGGGTTGCAGGTTTTTCTTGGGGCTTGTCTCTAAAGTGTAGTTGCTTATTTGGGCTTGCTTCCTAATGTTGTTTAAACCAGTGGTTCTCAAACGACCGCCTAAATGAATGTGTATTTGATGTCCGCGGACGCAATATTTGAACGTGTTTTAAAGATTATTCGAAAATAGCAGATCTACTACACAACGAGCCGTGGTGCTATTTTCAAATAGCCGATGTATATGAAGATACGACACGTAAATAGCAGATGCTCATGTTGCCTGTTGTCGCTTCTTTTGGGCTTTGTTTTCACAGGCCAGGTTGCTTGTTTCTTTCGCACAATCTGGCGTCTATGGGTCAAGCCTGGGGCCTGATGTGTTCCATCAACACATCATGTAGCCTACCTGACCTGTCGGATTTTCAAGAATCCTCAGTTGGAATCGTTGCAGACCGCTCTTCGTGGGCCACCATGTTGATGTGACGAAGTAGAAGGGTAAACACAGGTGTTACCGATGATACTAATTAAGGCTCTGTTCCATTTAAGTGTAGCAGGGGCTTTCCAGTGAGCCATCCTGTATAATAGCCTGACTCTTGTTTGACCTGAATGGAACACAACCTTAATTAGTATCATTAGTAACACCTGCGTTTACTGTACCCTGCTATTTCATGTAAAAATGGTTGCTTTGAAAAAGGTCTTAGTATGAGATTCAGAAGAGGATTTTATCGTTGTTGTTGTTGTTAGGTAGTGTAAGTGTTATTTGCGGTTAAAGAGCAAGACCACTTTGGTAGAGGTTTGGGTTGTGTAGTTACCTTGCCATGATATAACTGCAAAGGTGGACAAGAAATCAAAAATAATTACTCCATTGATTAGAAATTGATAATTCAAAATACGCTCCTCATTGACTTACATTGTACGGTGAAACAGCTCTCAAAGTCACTCTTTTAGCAAGTAAACAAACACAAACAAAGCTGATTGAGACAATATAGAACATCACCAAACCCAGTACTGTTTTTTGAGTGGTGCCAACCACTCCTATATCTGACTTTGTCTGTGTGTCCGGGTGTATGTATGTCCAATAAACAAACATTGATGACAACATCAATACGGGGCTCATCAAAGGCACCACTCTCTTCACACAGGGTGTGATTTCTTTTTTTACTTCCTGCTAATTTTACTATTTGAAGATCCGGATCCACGGATCCAGGGTTTTCTTCTTTATGAAAATAGCTAAATCAACAGGAAGTTAACATTTTTATTAAAAAAAATGATGGTTGGTGATGTTCTATATTGTCTGAATCAACTTGGTTTGCGTTCATTTATGTGCTAAAATAGTGACTTTGAGAGCTGTTTCACCGTACAATGTAAGTCAATGAGGAGCATTATTCTGAATCATCAATTTCTAATCAATGGAGCAATTATTTTTGATTTCTTGTCCACATCATGGTGAGTTACATCATGGCAAGGTAACTACTAACTACACAACCCAAACCTCTACCAAAGTGGTCTTGCCCTTTAACTTCAAACTTATTTTTTTTTGGTGGAAAAGTTAAAGCTTTATATAATCATCAAAACTCACGTTGCAGGACAGGTTGCTTTAATGTCTCGCCAATTTCACATTTTGCTTTTCCTCTATGTACTCTTGACACAACGTCCAAATGGCTTCATCATTGTCAGTTTTCATTTTCTCCGCGGCCTCGGATAGTTTATTCAGTCGCCCCCTCAATCATGGTTTCAGTCTACCTGAATTCCTTTTTCCATCTCCGATAGAAACCATAATGGACTCGGAGGTTTTGCTCAGACGAACCACTTCCACCAGGCCCTCCTCCGTTGGCTTGCTTTGTTTTGTCGACTTTTATCACTTTTTTTTCTCCAGTGGAATATTTCTTTTTTCAGTGTCTAGACCAGTGGTTTTCAATCCTTTTCATTTCAAGGGCCATTATTTATTCGCCATTTGAGCCACGGACCACCATTTGATAAGATTTAGACTCTCAGACTCAAAACGTCGAATATTTTGTTATAGTTGGGTAAGATTTTGTCCACAATTCCATGCTGTATTGATGTTGTACCATAGGAGAGATAATCTGAGTTCCCAGAAGTTTTCGCCAGCTCTGGCGAGGAACTTCTGGGCCAGAGCCCTGGTATTTGTGGGCGGGATGTACCTTACGCTCTGAATCTGAGCGGACACGCCTCTTACCGGTCTGAGAGCTGTGCAACTCGTCTAAAAAGTCCGACGAGAGGCAAACAGCAGTACACAACAATGGCGGCCGAAATTTCTCAAGGGGAAATTGCTTCCCGTCGATCCTATTTAGATGCAACACCCACTGCATGTGGATCCCGCCCCCTTTTCTTCATTGGCTGTTGATTTGAATCACAACGCAGTGGCCGCGCCCCTGCTGTCCAAGCTCCGACGCTAACCCTCCCAGACTATAGGAGAGATAACAGGGTAACGTTGATCAAAATAACAATTCTTCAATTAAGTCATGCAGATGTTTAACAATAATTTAACTCTTGAGAGAGTAAAATGAAACCAAATGGACCCACACAACATGCGTCAAAACACGTCATTGGCAGTCAATGAGTTAATAAAGAAGATAATAATTTGTAATGGAGTGAGTGCTGTGCCTCTTCCTTAATTTTTCTGTGTATGTGAAGTGATGTCAACACATGGACTCTGGCTGTTTGAGAACAAACCTTGGTAATGCAAGACTAACAAAACGTCTACATACGGGTCTCATGGGAAGTACAACATAGAGCATTGCACAAAATACTTTTAGATAACGAAGCAGATTGTGAAATTTCAATCTTAGAACTGATTTATTTTATTTTTCATTTTGGTTATTCCATGGCCTGTATTTGATAGGTAATAATAAGTGTAGAGCGGCAGTTCTCAGGCTTCGGTTCTCTATTAGTTTTAACTTTAAAGGAGTAGTTCACCCAAAAAACAACATATTTTCTATCAACACACCCCATGAAGCCTTGAATTCATGGAGATTTTTTGTTTTTGTCACATATCTAAGCCAATAATTTGATGACCAGTGGAGTTAACGTCTCCTACTGACTGATGACCCGGTCATCAAATTATTGTCTTCATGCGACAAAAACAAAGCAAATCTCCATCAATTCAAGGCTTCATGGAGTGTGGAATTGATAGAAAATAAGTATTTTTTGGGGGTGAACTACTCCTTTACCCTGTATGATAAATAAACATTTTAAAGATTTCAGTGACGTAGTTTTACATTTCAGTCACACAAACCTCTGAGTATTTATTTTCTACGCTACATTCCCAAAGAGGAAAAAGTACACACTTTGCTTCTTTTCATGCTTTTCAAATTTAGCCTGTGACATGGATATGGAATATAAAGTAGCATTTTTGGTGTACAAATATCTATGTATATGCCAACGGAAAACAAATGATGTGGCTGGCCAGCCTTGCCGGGCTATACGGAGAGTGGCAAAAAGGTTCACTTTGACATCAGTATTTGGCTGATGGTTGTAAAAACCCATTTCGGAGCCCAAAAATAGGTCACAAACCAAGCTCTCCTCAATCCTCACATGACAAGTCAAGCAGTGTGTGTAGAGTAATAACCTCAGGTCCCAGGACAAGAATAAATTGCCTCATTTTGGTTCGTGTCCTGAAAGAGAGTTTAAGACTCCCTGGTGTGTTCAGACTAGACTAGAGCACCAACTGCATCATGCCTGTTTAGAGTGTTTGTGTGCTGCGTGATGCTTCATCTGTTGCACTGGTGTATACGCTGGTGTCGCGCGGTGAGAAATAGCCGACTTACAAGCTCACAACGCGTCGCTGAGCTTGTACATCTGCTATTTCTCGCAGCGCAACGAAGTATAAAATCGAAGTATAAGCTTTGAGCTTGTCTATGTGCTATTTTTGAACAGCCAAAGACATCTAAAATGACAGAGATGCTTGAATTCCCGGGTTGAATGGGTTAAGAATGGCCCTGTGGGCCCCGTGTGGGTCTGAGTCAGATGACTCGGCTTGTTTCTGAGTTCAGCCGCCGGGCCCTGGATTTCCTTTGACAAAAAAGGCGAGTCACCCAGGAGCCGGCCTCACAGGGCCTCATATGACATCTTCAAAGGGCTGTCAGTGTGTCACTGTCAGGCTGCTGGAACAGGGCAGTATGTTATGTTATGCAGTCAGCTTCTCACATGTGTGGAGGAGGTCAGGAGGAGGAGGAGGAGGAGGAGGTGTCTTTTCTGCTGTGCTGTCCATTCACATCCATGCTTCTGCAGGCTGGAGGGGCGTGGGAGTTGTTGCAGGTCTGCTCTGGATGCCTTTGCCTGATTATTATTCTCTCTATCGCTCTCGCTCTCGCTCTCTCTCTCTCTCTCTCTCTCTCTCTCTCTCTCTCTCTCCCCCCCCTTTTGACAAAAATATGTCCTTGGGATCAGGTCACTTGTCATTCATTGCGGTTCACCGGTGGCATCTGATGTCAAGTAGGCTATTTAATATTGATAACTTTAATGCCTCAACTTTCTTACAGAATATAGGGCCCTATCTTGCGCGCCGCCTAACCCCTTATACCTTATAAACTTATAAACGTATATGCTTTTCAAAAGTCCCTGCTTTTGAGGCCCATGCAGTCCCGTGCATACATCTACTACATTGATGTTGAATGACCCGCCCCCTCCCCTCCATGCCCCTCCCCTCCATGCCACCAGAATATAACCCAGTCAGTCCACCCTCTGCTGTGAACAAGCTTGCCTTTGTGATGATGCTGTAGGAGGGGAGAGAGGGGGGGGGGCTCCTCTGAGAGAGAGATGAAGTAGGGACCCCCCCACCCCATCCCCGACTACATATTGTGTAGAATTATGTTGCAGATTAAACTTGTTCATAGATAGCAGTGTTGTCGTGTTATTTTACACTTTGGGCTATTCAAAAATAGCAGATATACAAGCTCATAGCGCGGCACCAAATTGCCGCGCTACGAGCTTGTAGATCTGCTATTTTTGAGAAATCGTGAAAATGTGTGCAAATCTCTGAATATATATTGTTTAAAGCGAACATTTTTAACTCTTATTCTTTACTTCTGGGGGTCCCTGGAAGAAAACATTTGGAGATGGGGGTCCGCGGCCAAATACATATCATTTTGTGGGTCCTTCACATGAAAAAGTTTGAGCACCACTAGATATAGAAACACACGTTTTTCAGAAAACTGGATTCAGAAGACATTTGTAGAATCAGCTTCAGGTCTTAATGGGTTAATGTGGTATGTTCAGACATTTACTTGGTCGTCCCTTTTCCCCCTCTACTGCACCGACTTCTCTTTGGCCAAAAATAGCCACTCTACAGGCTCACAACGCGTGGCAGCGTGACGCGCTGTGAGCCTATACTCCCCCGGGGTGGACACCTCAGAGGTATGCTGCCGCAGCCAGAGCCCAGCAGCAGAGCCATGGTCCTAATGGGAAAAATAAACAAACGGCTGATAAGAGAAAATTGTGCCGCTAGCTATAGGCAGCACAGCGGTGCACAGGTTGTTTACGGAGCCCTCCTGGATATTCTATTAAAGTCACGGCTTCTTTCACCACCTCTGGGAGCCTGATGTGAGGAAGGACTGAGGGAGGGAGGGAGGGGAGGGAGGGGCGAGGAGGAGGAGGAGGGACTGATAGGGACTGAGGTCACAGTCAGGTTTGAGTTGAGTTGCCTCCCACAATAGGCTCTATGCACAGCAGCCATAATTATCACTTCCTTCACTGGTGTTACCAATGATACTAATGAAGGCTCTGTTCCATTTAGTGTAGCACAGTGGTTTCCACGACCCCCATAACTCTGAGAGTGTACAAATGGAACCAAATGGACCCTTACGGGTACATTTGGTTCCATTTGTACACTCTCAGAGTTACACACCTGTAAGGGGCCATTTGGAAGCAACTGTAGACCCACTGGTGTAACAGAGTGTTTCCAGTGGGCCAACATGCACAACATCAGCACCCTGACTCTGTTATGACCAGAATGGAACAGAGCCTTCATTAGTATCATTGGTAACACCTGTGAATGTCTTCATAATATGGCTGCTGTGAATAGAGCCTATGTTCAAATGCTTCCATCATACAGTCTGGAGCAGTGGTTCTCAAACTTTGTCATGTCAAGGACCCCCAAAGTAATTGAATTTATTTGGCCGCGGGCCCCCATCTCAAAATGTTTTGTTCCAGGGACCCCCCCAGAAGCAAAGATTTGAGTTACAAATGTTCGCTTAAAGGAGTGGTTCACCCAAAAAATTACTTATTTTCTATCAATTGCACACCCCATGAAGCCTTGAATCGATGGATTTATTGTTGTTTTTGTGGCATTCCTAAGCCAATAATTTGATTCCCGTCTCCTACCGGCTAATGCATCCGGTAGGAGACACAAAGTAGATTATTTGTGTCTCCTACCGGATACACAACCGGTCATCAAATTATTGGCTTAGGAATGCCTCAAAAACTAAAATAAATCCATGAATTCAAGGCTTCATGGGGTGTGCAATTGATAGAAAATAAGTCATTTTTTGGGTGAACTCCTCCTTTAAAAATATATATTCAAAGATCATCTACCATCAGCAACTTGCCACATTCAAGCTGAGCTTCTCCTACGTTGAGTTGGCGGTGCCCAGGATTCAACTCATGACCTTGTTGTGGTCAAAAGGCAAGAGCTCTACTGGCTGAGTTACCCGGACACACATTTGGGGGTTGATAGGACTATGAATGCATATAGTCCTATCAACCCCAAAATGTTATCATATACTGTATATCGAGAGGCCTGAGCAAAAAGCAATTCCACTTTTTATCCATAGGGGGCGCCACGTTTGGGTGTGTAATTGAATGGTGTGTTGATGTCTGTATTTTAAAGGTCTGTCATTGTGTGTAGTTTAATGGTGTTTTGTGTGTATGGTGTGTGAGTGTGTGTGTGTGAAGAAAAAAGGGGTTGCAGCAGCGAGTTGAGCAGACGGCTGGCTGTTCATGCTCTCTGAGGTCTTGTGGTGTGTGCGTGTGTGCGTGTGTGCGTGTGTGCGTGCGTGTGTGCGTGTGTGCGTGTGTGTGTGTGTTGTTATGTAATCATGCCGTCCCCAACAACCTCAAGCAGTCAGCAGTCCCTGTGCTCTCACCCAGGTAGTTCTCTCTCTCTCCTCTCTCGCTCTCTATGTCTCTCTCTCATTGGTTGTTCCACAGTGCTGCAGTGTCAGCAGTTCTCCTCCAGGGGGAACAACCCTTAAAGCGAGGAGGTCCCCGCAGGCTTTGATTTTTCATCCACACAGAGTGACACTTTAATATGCCTAATGGAAACGTGGGCGGTGCTCGCTCGTCCTCCAAGGACTACCCTTGCGGCCCCTCCCCTCCTAGGGCCCTTCCACCCAGTGTTCATTTTGACAGCAAATTTGTATCGAATTCATTGTTATATTTTAGTCATCGCAGACACCGTTAAATTAACATCATTTCCAGTGTATATTGTGGTCCAAGAGACTAGAAAATACGATACCAAATGGGGGCTGTGGCCAAATGCATATCAAACTGGGGGATCCTTGAAATGACTAAAGTCCAGGGTAAACTGTTGCGCCCTGTGGTGGTCTCAAAGACATAAAGGAAAACTGTCTGGAAAAAAGACTCGCTCTCTAACTTTTCAGGAAGACTCCTTAGACAGAGACTAAGAAAATAGTTTTTTTAAATGTTATTTCAACATGCTCATTTAAAGTGCTCTGTGCTCAAGGAGTACAGAGCCTTCCTTAAAGGTATATGTGTTTTTGAAATAAAAAATGTGGATTAACACTGGCATAGCGACGCGCTGGGAGCTTATAGATCGGCTATTTTCGGCCTGCGACTCCGGACTAATACACAGTGCTGTTGCGTCCGGATGGGGAGGCTGTGTGTGTGTGTGTGTGTTTTGGATGCTCGTGGAGGAGGGCACTGTGCCAGTGTGTGGATTGGAGTCGCAGTTTGCACGGCCGGGCCAGTCGGCCGGTCGGGGACACGGTGGACTCCTGGCACAACACTGGGCGGTGTTAAGGTTAGACTCCCATATTTGCACTGTGACACGCCGGTTGGCGCCTGCCCGCCCCGCCCCGCCCCGCCCCGCCCGGGGGATGGAGGCGGCACCGCGCTGCTGTACCATGTGACCGTGGTGGGTGCCGGCCCAGAGGGCACCGCGGCACCGCCACCACCGGCTCTGCTCACTGGCTTCTCCTCTTTCTCTGTCTGTCTCTGTCTCTCTGTCCGTCCGTCCATCCGTCCTTTTTCTGTTCTTCTGTCTCTCTCTCTCTCTCTCTCTCTCTCTCTCTCTCTCTCTCTCTCTCTCTGTCTCTGTTTCTCCCTTTGTCCTCCTCACTGTGCGCGTGTGCGTGTGTGTGTGTGTGTGTGTGTGTGTGCGTGTGTGTGTGTGTGTGTGTGCGCGCGCGTGAGCCCCACGGAATAAGGAGCCCCGTGGTACTGGCATCCTCTGCCCCCCCCCTCGCCCCCCTTTTTATCTGTAGCCTAAATATATCATCTCTCTGAGGTGGAAACCTCACATGTCCAAGACTGTTTCTTTTCACCATGCTGCCATTCCAGCTTTACGGACCTGCTGCTCTTAAAGGTTCTATGACATTCTTTTTCACTTTTTTTTTTTTATGACCTCAATTACACCCAAAAAAACTGAACTTTGAACATTCAGTGGATTTTCTGTAGTCTGGGGTTTTCTGAATAATTAGGCTGAAAAGTAATCTGAGTTTGGCCCTTCGACAGTGAGGTCACAGCCGATTAATCCCGCCCACTCTCCTCCTCGCCCCTTCCCTCCCCTATCCTTTCCTTTGGGGGGGGGCGGAGCAGAGGCGATGATTGACAGGCAAAATCTCACTCCAGCGACACCCGCAGGCAAAGATTTATTTTTTCATTGCAGTTGAAAAGGCTTTAGAAATGTGAGAGAAAAACACCTGCCATGGATCAATGGAGTGGAATTTTTGGTTAAAACTTTCTGTACACGTTTGAAGGACCATGACAAAGACTTTTAATGTGTGGTAAAACTGAACGTCATGAAACCTTTAATGCTGTTGTGTGACACTGTAGTATGATCAAGTAGGGCGTTGATTTACCAAAAAACACAACCAGTTAAAACATGGAGATAAGAGGTGTTCTCTGCCTGACAGCAACGATACCTATTGCTTTTAGTGTTGTTGCCGGTACAGTATGTCTCGATGATGAATTGAGTACAATGTGGACCACAATCAATGGAAACAAGCCCCCCCTGGGTGCTTTTTTGTGTTTTGTGTTTTTGCATAGCTTTTGTACCGTACTGTTTATGCCACAAAAATAGCTTTCTGTCTGTCTGTCTGTCTGTCTTTCTGTCTGTCTGTCTGTCTGTCTGTCTTGTCTGTCCGTCCGTCCGTCCGTCCGTCCGTGCCTGCCTGCCTGTCTGTGCTCCCGGTGTCATTGTCTGGATGGATTGTGTGTGTGTGTGCATGTGCGAGACCGCGAATCTGTGTGTGTGAGTGTGAGTGTGTGTTTGCGTGTGCGTGTGCGTGGGTACGGTGGTTCTCAAGCATTTTCATATCAATGGTATTGGTGTTTTGTATCAGGAACCCCCGAAAGAGTTAAACATGTTCAAAAAGATTCCAGATTTTTTTCAAAAATGTTCATGCGTGTCCCTCATGTACTCATGTACTCATGTACTGATGAACCCCTCCCCCACACTTGTATACAGTTACACAGTAACTTAGAACTAGTTTGATATTACGGCCCCCTGCCGAGACCATACTGTAGCACGTTGTTCTTCTCATCCATCTCTCTCTCTCTCCCTCTCACACACACACACACACACACACACACACACACACACACACACACACACACACACACACACACACACACACACACACACACACACACACACACACACACACTCAAACTGTCATTCTTCCTCAGTCTCCATTATTGTGCCAAAGAAGATGGCGTCTCTCTCTCTCTCCTTCATGCCAGTCTGTCAGTGATGATCAGGGGTTTCACTATGGATTCAGAGCTGTTTACTACCAATGGCGGTCGTAGTGCTGTTACTGTGTTATCTGAGTTCCTCGAGCTTCATTAACACTTCGCTGAGCGTCGCATGGCAAAAAGCACATTGTACGCTGTAGGTGTATGTGTGTGTGTGTGTGTGTGTGTGTGTGTTTGTGTGTGTGTGTGTGCGTGTGTGATGCGCTGTTTATTGCGTTGAAAAAAAAAAAAAGAAGTTAGAGAAGCAGTGATCTAAATGATCTTTCCTGTCAGTATAAATAGATCCATCCTACCTGGCTGCACATTCTGTTGTGATTAGTGCAATTCAATAACCTTCCAACTATCTGTCTGTCTGTCTGTCTGTCTGTCTGTCTGTCTGTCTGTCTGTCTGTCTGTCTGTCTGTCTGTCTGTCTGTCTGTCTTCTGACTACCTGTCTGCCTGTCCTCCAACTAGGGCTGTCATCTACTGAGATTTTACTTGTGATTGATTGTCATACAAGTAATTGCGATTAACAGATTAACAATTCAATTGGCATTTTTTGGGGCATTGAGAATTGGAACAATATCAATACAAAATATAGCTGCAAGCAGCAATGAGCGGTTTCGAGAATAATGGCAGACTGGCAGACTGTGACAGAGTGGCAGACTGGCAGACTGGCAGACTTTGACAGAGTGGCAGACTGGCAGACTGTGACAGAGTGGCAGACTGGCAGACTGGCAGACTGTGACAGACTGTGGCAGACTGGCAGACTGGCAGACAGACAGACTGTGGCAGACTGGCAGACTGGCAGACAGACAGACAGTGACAGAGTGGCAGACTGGCAGACTGTGACAGACTGGAAGACTGGCAGACTGTGACAGAGTGGCAGACAGACAAACAGACAGACTGTGACAGAGTGGCAGAGTGGCAGACTGGCAGACAGACAGACAGTGACAGAGTGGCAGACTGGCAGACAGACAGACTGTGGCAGACTGGCAGACTGGCAGACAGACAGACAGTGACAGAGTGGCAGACTGGCAGACAGACAGACAGTGACAGAGTGGCAGACTGGCAGACAGACAGACAGTGACAGAGTGGCAGACTGGCAGACAGACAGACTGTGACAGAGTGACAGAGTGGCAGACTGGCAGACTGGCAGACAGACAGACAGACAGACAGTGACAGAGTGGCAGACTGGCAGACAGACAGACAGTGACAGAGTGGCAGACTGGCAGACAGACAGACAGTGACAGAGAGAGAGAGGGAGAGGGAGAGAGAGAGAGAGAGAGAGAGAGAGAGAGAGAGAGAGAGAGAGAGAGAGAGAGAGAGAGAGAGAGAGAGAGAGAGAGAGAGAGAGAGAGAGAGAGAGAGAGAGAGAGAGAGAGAGAGAGAGAGAGAGAGAGAGAGAGAGAGAGAGAGAGAGAGAGAGAGAGAGAGAGAGAGAGAGAAAAGAAAGAGAGAGAGAGAGAGAGAGAGAGAGGAGAGAGAGAGAGAGGCAGTGAGAAAGAGAGGCAGTAAGAGAGAGAGCGAGAGAGAAGAAGTGAACATGCATTAATTAACAAAGTCATGATTTTTGTTCAGTAAATTATATTTGGACCGGTTAAATTGAGGTTTGAACCAGGGACCTATAGACTTGTGGGTAGACAGTGTAAAGGATAAGGATAATTCCAGGTCCGTTCATGAAAGTCCTTGCGGTCTTGTTTCCAATGAGGGCCTGTGAGCAATTAGGGGTTAAGAGTCTTGCTCAGGGACAAATTTCATTTCATCGACACATTTGCTGGCCTGGCCTGGAATCGTACCTGGGGCAACCAGGGCCTCTGGCTCCCTAGGTGGGCTCACTAACCACTCAGCTATGGCCACAGTACAGACTGAGCCATTGGATAGACAGAATTGGATTTCATATGTGGTAAGTTATCATACAGCATGGGTTGCTTATTATATACATACAAGCTCATAACGCGTCACATTGTAGATCGGCTGTATGTGGTTACTGTAGGTGTTGTATTAATAATTACATCTGCAAAGTAACAAGTAACTAAAGCTGTCATCTGCTGTAATTGCAGTAGAGTAGAGTAGTAAAGTAAAAGTACCTAAAAATTGTACTGTGCATGTGGCAGGTGTGATTGGTGATGAGTGAGAGGGGTGGATCCAATCCATGGGAATAGGGGGAATTCCAAATGATGATCACCTCAACGCATTGTTGGGGACAGGGATCGAACCAGCGACCTATGGATTCACAGGCTGCCTCTCTTCTCATTGAGCTAGAGATATGGCCTCCCTGATGGTGTCTGTTGACACTCTCACACTCTACTGGTGGAGCTATTGAATCGACAGCATCAGATAGTGAGAAAGGAGAATCCAACAACACAAAACAAAAGGGCAAATGAATTACGTCATACATTGAAAATAACTACTTTCAAGTATGCATTTCTCGTTATCTTTAACAATTGCACATGCATTGATACAGTCATGTTGTGTGCAATGCAATTGAGTTGAGGTCTGCATGAGGTGAGATTTGAACCAGCGACCCTGTGGTATCAAGGCAGATGATTAAGCCATTAGGCCAACAGACCCGAACTGATGAAAAAGGAGTTCACACACATGACACACTTTCACGCAAATTGCTCAGAAATGCTGGATTTAAATGTTTTTCAAACTGCTCAAAATTGCAGACAATCTAAGGGCGGAGCTTACTGGTCAAAGTGATAGATATATTCCTCATTGATACAGTCATGTTGTGTGCAATGCAATTATAATGAAGTCTACCTGAGGTGGGATTCGAACCAGCAACCCTGTGGTTTCAAGGCAGATGATTAAGCTATCAAGCTATTGAACCTACACACCTGAACTAGTGAAAAGGGAGTTCAAACACATGACACACTTTCACGCAAATTGCTCAGAAATCCTGGATTTAAATGTTTTTCAAACTGCTCAAAATTGCAGACAATCTAAGGGCAGAGCTTACTGGTCAAAGTGATACATGTGTTCCTCATGAGTCAAGGCACATGTGTAAGCAGGTTTAACGGCTGTCGGCCAAACGAGGCATGACTTTTGCCTGTTTAAAGTTTGCATTTTCAAAAAATTGCTATAGCGCCCCCCTTTGACCAATTGGAGTAAGATTGGTTTCAGTGATACTTGGAATGACCTTCTACAATATTGCAAAGTGTCAAACAAATGCGAGTCTGCATGTATGTTTTAGGGGCAGATGAATAATTGTCATAAAACTGCAATTTTCATTGGCTTATAAAAGCTTAACGTTTTCACTTATGGAAAATCTGCTTGCTCACGTCTGTCGGCATTGGTCATTCATTGATACAGTCATGTTGTGTGCAATGCAATTGAGTTGAGGTCTGCATGAGGTGAGATTTGAACCGGCGACCCTCTGGTATCAAGGCAGATGATTAAGCCATTGGGCCAACAGACCCGAACTGATGAAAAGGGAGTTCACACACATGACACACTTTCACGCAAATTGCTCAGAAATAGTGGATTTAAATGTTTTTCAAACTGCTCAAAATTGCAGACAATCTAAGGGCGGAGTTTACTGGTTAACAATTGCACATGTATTCATTGATACAGTCATGTTGTGTGCAATGCAATTATAATGAATTCTACATGACGTGGGATTCGAACCAGGAACCCTGTGGTTTCAAGGCAGATGATTAAGCCATTGGGCCAACAGACCTGTACTAGTGAAAAGGGAGTTTACACACATGACACACTTTCACGCAAATTGCTCAGAAATCCTTGGTTTAAATGTTTTTCAAACTGCTCAATATATTTCGGAATGGAAACTAGTGGAAAATAGTCGATCTACAAGCTCACAACGCGTTGCTATCTAAAAAGGTGTGAGATTGTAGATCGTCTATTTTCACAAGAAAGTATGTCATACATAAAAAACAACTACTCTCAAAAGCATTTCGTGTTATTGTCTAAACATTGCACATGTCTGAATTAACAGGGTCATGTTTTGTACAATGCAATTTAAATGTGAACTGTAATAAGTGGGATTCGAACCAGGGACCTTTGGCACATGAGACTCACACATACTGGTGGAGCTATCCAATACACAGCCTTAGACAGTGAAAAGGGAGAATCCAACAAAACAAAACAAAAGCGCGAATGAAGTACATCATACATTGAAAATAACTACTTTCAAGTATTCATTTCTCGTCATCTTTAACAATTGCACATGTATTCATTGATATAGTCATGTTGTGTGCAATGCAATTATAATTAAGACTACCTGAGGTGGGATTCGAACCGGCTACCCTATGGTTTCAAGGCAGATGATTAAGCGATCAAGCTATTGAACCAACACACCTGAACCTGTGAAAAAGGGCCTCAAACATGTATTTGACACAGTTTCATGCAAATTGCTCAGAAATCCTGGATTTAAATGTTTTTCAAACTGCTCAAAATTGCAGACAATCTAAGGGCAGAGCTTACTGGTCAAAGTGATACATGTGTTCCTCATGAGTCAAGGCACATGTGTAAGCAGGTTTAACGGCTGTCGGCCAAACGAGGCATGACTTTTGCCTGTTTAAAGTTTGCATTTTCAAAAAATTGCTATAGCGCCCCCCTTTGACCAATTGGAGTAAGATTGGTTTCAGTGATACTTGGAAGGACCCTCTACAATATTGCAAAGTGTCAAACAAATGTGAGTCTGCATGTATGTGTTAGGGGCAGATGAATAATTTTAAAAAAGCTGCAATTTTCATT
>NC_139940.1:47412610-47415110 GCF_963454915.1 Gymnoscopelus microlampas | reverse complement strand
AGACAGGGAGGGACGCAGGTCATTTTTAAAGCTGGAAATGCAAATAATGTGAAAAATTAAATAGCAGGCTACCTGTCGTATAGTTTCTTTTCATTCTCATAAACATTTCTGACTCTTTTGGGAAACGGGTGTTTGAACAAGCAGCTTAAATCCACTCCGCCCCCGCATTTCCCAGCATACTCAAGTCTGCGTGATGTCAGGAAGATATTATCCACCCTGGTAAACTCTTGTGAATAAACAAACCCTAGTGACAAGTTATTATCATCAATAATGCATTTAATTTCACAGTTAACACAGTGGAAGGGCTTCCAGAGCGCTGAACATACACTGTAGCTGGGTTTGAATGCTTGAAGTAGGGTTGGGGTCCCTTCTGGGCGCTGTTGCCAGATTCTGTGAGAGAAACAAGCAACCAGGTCAAGGAAAACCAGCCCAAAAGAAGCGACTATGGGCCCACATGAGCACTTTAACATATACATCAGCTATTTGAAAATAGCCGCTCTACAAGCTCACAACGCGTCGCGATGCGACGCGTTGTGAGCTTGTAGAGCGGCTATTTTCAAATAAAATCTTGCGGGGAAATTATAATAAGCAGATCTGGCAACCCTGCTTCTGGGACCGGGACCCCTAGGGGGTCCTCAGAGTTACTACAGGGGGGGCTGCCAGATTTTTGTTGTGATGACTTCCTCCACTCGTGATGTCATTGCTGTGTACATCCATTCTGCTATTGGTACAGAACTTCACATTTTGTTAAAAAGTGAAAGCTCTATATTCTCATAGCAATCGTTCTTGTGTCTTCTCATTTCTTTGTGTCATCACAAATTTCACTCGTTTAATCCTGTATCCCGTATGAGACACACAGATATACACTACTATGCAAAACACCATAAAAACAGTTTAAAAAGACTTCATTGACGTTTTTAGCCGCATGCTGAAAGCAGCGCGGCTCTATAAACAGCCTCAGTAGACTTTCGCCACCCTGAGTGCTTAGGTGTCGACACCTAAGCACTCAGGGGTCGACACCTAAGTCTCATTGGCTGTCCTGGCTGTCCTTCACACTTCCCCCTCGTTTAAGCCAATGGGGAGTAAGTGTCCTTTAAAGCACCCGCCTCTCCTCCTTTGCAGGAGCGAGAGATTTGCAGCAGAGTCAGAGAGAGGGAGAGAGCCCCCCCCCCCACACACACACACACACACACACACACACACACACACACACACACTAGAGATGCCGCGATCCGATTTATCAATGAAAAAATGTGGATCGGATCGGATCGGATTCCAGCAAAATGACCGATAAAACGCTCCGATTAAAGCACTCCATTCCAGTAATCCGCTCCAGCACTTTGATCCTTCCCACTCCCAGCACGTTGGCTCCAGCCAGTGTTGCCATGTCGGCTTATTATAAGCGACTTTGTGCTTCTTTTCCTGTAAAGTTGCTTGTAAAAATCGGTAGTTGCGCGTTGCGGTTTTTGGGGCTTATTTCTATTGTGTACTTGCTTATTTTGCCTTGCTTCCAATTATTATTTAAACCAGTGGTTCTCAAATATGTTTATAAATGTTTTGTGCCCAGGGGAGCATTTGTGTAGTTAGAATGTTTCAAAAAAATATTCCAAACATTCCAAATTTTATTGCAAGAGTTTTTGAAAATAGCCATGCATAATTGCAAATAGGTTTACAGTGCTCATGTGCCGTGGGCCCGTAGCCTAGTTGCTTCTTTTTGGCTTGTTCTCCTAGACCTGGTCGCTTATTTCTCTCACAAAATATGGCAACACTGGCTCCAGCATGTAGTGGCCGGGCCATGTGATCGCACCAGTGTTTGTTATTATCACGGCTGGAGGCTCCGTGTCTCCGACACAAAGCAGAGCTACAGTACGAGCAGAAAGCAGCGATGTCAGCCGTATGGGTGTATTTCGTGTTAAAAGGACCCAACAGCCCAGTGCAAGTCGTGTCTAAAAGGCGTCCCACGCGGTGGCAACGTCAATACACGGTACAACACGAACAACCTAATTAATCATCTTATAAAACACCATAAAGCTACAGAAAAGAAAAGGCGACCACACGCTGGCCCCCAACAACCAACGTTGGAAGATACATTTGAAAAGCGTGAAACACTCCCAAGAGAGAGCAAGAAGGCAAAAGAAATAGCATAGCACATTGCCCAGTTTATAGTGCTGGATGACCAGCCATACGATGAACCGAGACAGGACGCTAATGATTGCCATTAAAACCAAATACATGATGTTGCTCACATGTTGCAAACACAGCAGCTATAGGTGAGGGCGGCCCCAGCTAAACAACAGGCCGCTCGATGTTCGTTTGTATGGAAGAATTTCACTGAAGATGTGGACAAATACAACGGTGGGGTGACGACGGTAGTTGACGAGCTTAGCATTGTTAAGCGTCGTGGTTGAACTTGCGTCATGGTTGAACTTACACCTGGTGTTTGCATTTCTCCATTTACAACTCGTACATCTACATAAACGTTCAGATTTCAAATATAAAG
>NC_139940.1:47380110-47402610 GCF_963454915.1 Gymnoscopelus microlampas | reverse complement strand
GGCTTTAGGGTGACACTGGAAATGCAAAAAGATGTGTTGATGTCCAAATGATGTACCATATTATAATACTTATGGCTACCATCTGCCTGAGGACCAGGGAAGACATACGTAACACTTTACTTTGTAAACCATGCACTTCAGATCTTTGGCTATTTGAAAATAGCCGATCTACAAGCTCACAACTAGGGATGTCCGATATTATCGGCCTCCCGATATTATCGGCCGATATTAGCATAAAAATTGATATCGGGAAAATATCGGTATCGGTTTTTGAAAAAAATAAATATATATATATGTATTTTTTTGCTTTATAAATAAGTTACAGGAGTTCTTACTGTATATGGTGTGTGTGATATGAAATTTGAGCTTACCCTAATCACAATAATCCCCGCATATATCGGTATCGGTTGATATCGGTAATTAAGAGTTGGACAATATCGGTATATCGGTTATCGGTAAAAAATGATTTTATACACTCAAGCAATTTTGAGAGAGAGAGAGAGAGAGAGAGAGAGAGAGAGAGAGAGAGAGAGAGAGAGAGAGAGAGAGAGAGAGAGAGAGAGAGAGAGAGAGAGAGAGAGAGAGAGAGAGAGAGAGAGAGAGAGAGCGAGAGCGAGAGCTAGAGAGAGAGAGAGAGAGAGAGAACAAACAAAGGCTAAAGGGAGGGCGGGGGTGCGGTGGGGTGGTGATCAGTGTGTTATAGTGTTGTACAGGATCAGATGTCTGATGTACAGAGAGGATAAGTATTGATTTGCATTAACAAAAGACCTGCATGAAAGACTCCATTAGCTGGCCATCCTGGACTCTGTCACTGGAACTGTGTGTGTGTGTGTGTGTGTGTGTGTGTGTGTGTGTTTGCGCGTTGTTTGGTTTATGTACAGTATATTATTCACACAGGCCAATATATTTGGCCCTTTTCACTCGGTCAATACAGTCAGAACCTCCCCACAGTGGTGGAAAAAGTACTAATTTTTTACTTAAGTAAAGTAGAAATACTCTTGCTCGAGTAAACGTCGACCGAGGGGACTACTGTGCAGTGCTCGGGCCCTAAATATTGTACTATTGACTCCCAAGAACATGTTTGAAAAATGACATTATGAATTAAACAGTTAAGCTCTATTTCAAATATAGTGAAAATAGCACATCTACAGTCTGATCATTGTGAGGGTGTAGATCTGCTATTTTCACTATTATTTTCATTGAGCTTTTTAGAACATTTGGAGAGAGAGAGTAGGGGACTAACATATCGTCTCTGTTGGGTGGAAACTGTGGAAAGTCCAAAACTGTTACTTTTCAGGATTCAAATAGGCTCTATGCACAGCAGCCATATTGGAAAGAAATTGGGCCTCTTCTTACTTCCTTCACAGGTGTTACCAATTATACTAATGAAGGCTCTGTTCCATTCTGGTCAGGGTGCTGATATCGTGCATGTTGGCTCACTAGAAACACTCCATTTTGGTTCCCAAATGGCCCCTTATGGTGGGTGTGTAACTCTGAGAGTGTACAAATGGAACCAAATGGACCCGTAAGGGTTCCATTTGTACACTCTCAGAGTTATGGGGGTCCTTGAAAATAAGACAACCACTATGCCACACTATGGAACAGAGCCTTAATTAGTATCATTGGTAACACCTGTGAAGGAAGTATGGCTGCTGTGCATAGAGCCTATTCAATAGCTTTGCGCCACGTTTCGAGCTTGTACTGTAGAGCTGCTACGTTTCATTATTTTGTGTTGACACTGTAGTATGATCAAGAGGGGCGTTGATTTACAAAAAAAAAATACAAAAAGTTAGAATAATGGAGATTAGAGGTTTCTGCCCGAACTGGGAATCGAACCAGAGAGAACCCGCTGATCACAAGTCAGGACATTGTGCCCCCATGTGGAATGCACTGTTTGTTTGGTGGCATCATGGTCCAAAATGAATCAAAATCTGCTCCACTCGCCGTGTTGTTGTTGTGCCCACCGCACAGGAAACATTAACCCATTAAGACCGGGAACGCATCTGTGTGTCATTTTTTGATATTCAAAAATAGCAGATATACAAGCTCATAGCACACATCTGCTATTTTTTTGAAAAATCTTGAAAATTTGTGCAAATCTTTGAATATATGTATATATACGTTTTAAAGCGATTTTTTTTTTACTCCGATCTGTGCTTCTGGGGGTCCCTGGAATGACTGAGATGGGGGTCCGTGGCCAAATACATATGATTTCGGGGGTCCTTGACGTGGAAAAGTTGGAGCACCACTGATATAGCGACAACATTTTTGTAGAATATATATTCAAAGATTTGCACAAACGATTTTTCAAAAAATAGCAGATCTACAAGCTCATAGCGCGGCACCGATGAGCTTGTAGATCTGCTATTTTTGAGTAGCCCAAAGAAATCTTACAAACGACACACGGGCGCATTCCCGGTCTCAGTGGGCTAAACAAGTATAGCATCATCTAGCGTAGCCAAATATACTCTGTGCAAACACCATACATTATGTCTTGATGATAGAGCACCCCCCCACCCCCCCCACCCCACCCCCCCAGAATAAACACATAAACAGGTAGAGAGAGAGAGAGAGAGAGAGAGAGGTGAAGCGTGACCACACTGCTCTGTGTGCAACAACTAGGTGGGCTCACGTCCTTAAAACGGATCTCGTTTCTATCATAACACCGCAATCATACGTACCCGGGGGTGGAGAGGGTGGGGGGGGGTGGGGGGGGGGGGGGGGGGTAGCGGTGGTGTCCGTTTACCGGACGACCACACGTCTGAAACAAAGCACCCTCTCTGCCCTCTCCAGACAGAGAGAGCCCTCTCTCTCTCTCTCTCTCTCTCTCTCTCTCTCTCTCTCTCTCTCTCTCTCTCTCTCTCTCTCAGAGCGCTTCCCCCCGTTCTGCCCGTTTTTTTATTTTTTTATTTTTTTACTGCCCCTGTCTAGCAGTTTTATGGGGTGAATATCCCAAAATATGCCAGCCCAGTAATGCCTGGTGTGTAAATTCTACAGACTGGCTCATTCTGCGGGCCAAATTATAGTCCTGTGTATGCGGTGGTCGCTGCCAAAATATAACCTCGGGCCGGGCTCCCTCGTATAAAGTACATGTCCTTTGTGTCGGAGGTGTCCCTGGTACGCTTCTCTGTGTTGTTTTGTGTACGTGTGTGTGTGTGTGTGTGTGTGTGAGGGGGTGATGGTGCTCGTGGGCGGTGGTGGAAAAAGTACTCACATGTTTTACTGATGTAAAAGTATCAATGCTGCAATGTGGAAATACTCTGTTACAAGTGAAAGTCTGGAATAAAATATTTACTTGAGTAAAAGTATCAGAATTTACTTAAAGTACCGAAGGTACGCATGATGTGGAATGTCCTATTTCACAAGTTTTCAAATGTCCAAAATGTATACAAATATTTTGGACAGCTTGTAGATCGGCTATTTTCAAATGGCCGAAATGTGTATGGCTGAAGAAGTTTTGTAATGATAATCAGAATCTACAAAGTAACTAGTAACTCAAGTTTTCAAATAATAGTAAAAGTACAATATTTGTCTCTGAGATGGAGTGGAGTAGAAGTAAAAGTATTGAAAATTGGAAGTACTCCAGTAAAATAAAAATGCCTCAACATTGTACTTAAGTACAGTACTTGAGAGTGCATAGTTACATAGTACTTAGTTACTTTACACCACTGCTCATGGGCCCATGCTGTCATCATGGCCTTTTATTTTGTGCAGTAAATCCAGAACTATAATGCTGGACAAAGCTTCATGTGGATGAGGGTCAAAGTTATAATGTGATCTGATGATGATGAGCAGACATTCACGGCAGTGTGATCTAAATCAGTGGTTCCCAAACGTTTTAGCTTGAGACCCAAAAGATAAATGTGTCTCCCCGGGACCCGAACTATAGTGAAAATAGCCGATCTACAAGCTCGGCTATTTTTATATATATATATATATCTTTTCTAATTTAGTTAGATTTTTGTATTCAGTTTTGTATTCAATTCTTCTGAACATTTTTGACATTTGTTTAAAATTTGTAGAAAATTGTGAAATTTGGGATTTTTTTTTGTAAATCTTTTGAAATAATAATGATAATAAAAAACAAAATCTAGGAAACCAAAAATAAAGGGATGCTTACTCACGACCCATAAAAATGGGTCCTCTACCCACTGTTTGGGAAACAGTGACCTAAATGATCTTTGCACTTTGGACCAAAATCCAATTTGGGGGGGTCCCTGACACAGAATATTAGCAAACGAGGGTCTGTGGCCAAAATACAGTAAAGAACAGGGAAAACTGTTGCGCCCTTCTTTGCGCTTTGGTAACGATTGACTGCAGGTGCGGTGGTCTCAAAAATATAGAGGAAAACTGGCAAAACAAGACTCGCTCACTGCAAAAACATCTAAGGAAAACTCCTTAGAGAGACTTAAGAAGACTTAAAGAAAAATATATTTTCTTAAGTCTCTCTAAGGAGTGTTCCTTAAATGTTTTTGCCAGTTTGCCAAAATACAGTATACATATTAATTTGGGGGGCTTCCTTAATGACCTGAAAGTCATGTGAGTTTGAGAAGTCACAGCCCATAGAGAATAACAGCGTCTGCAGCCTCCCAATGATACTGTCTGTGTATAGAGAAGCTTCCCCCTGTCCATCGTCACCAACAGAGGCCGTTTTGTCCCCTCTCTCTGCCACCCCCAGAACCCCCCACCCCCCCACCCACCCCCCACCCCCAGTGAGAGGACAAACAGAGGACAAAGGGATGACGGATGGGGCGAAAGTCGCTCGCAGGGAAGTACAGCGCAAGAAGGTGCGTAGTAGTACATATACGGTTGACAATGAACCGCATTCACAGCAGACACAATGGCAGCCCCCAATAAGCAGGCAGGCAGGCCCCCATCATCATCCTCAGAGCCAGCCTGCTGGTTCTCCTACTGCACTAGTACTGCGGCCACACAGTGCCCTGGGGGTTATCACCACCCAGTGAGTCCCCAAACAACACCGCTATTGACTGGCACCAAAGTGAATAGAGAGGAAGCACACGGGCGCGCACGCACGCACACACACACACACACACACACACACACACGCACACACACACACACACGTTTGTATTACTATACTTGTGAGGACATCAACACTTTAGGACAGCCATGTTATGAATGCCATTTAAAAATAACAATAGCCATTTGTAACCGTAAGCCTAAAGCCGAAAAACAGCAGATCTACAAGCCCACAACGCGTCGCGCTGCGACGCGTTGTGGGCTTATAGATCGGCTATTTTTCGGTGCATGACGCTGGCGCGTAACTAAATATAAATCATGTTGATCCCTAAACCTAACCTCTAAATGTCTAATCCTGACCTGAATGTTGTTCTAATTGTAAACGTATCTCTAAAAAATGTTTTTTTTAACTATAAAACAACCATTTGTCTTGTGAGGACCAGGAAAACTGTCCTCACAATGTATATTTCTTCAAATTCTACTATACTTGGTCCTCGCAAGTATAGTAATACACACACACACACACACACACACACACACACACACACACACACACACAAACACAAACCCACACAGTCCAGGAAGAATAGGGCACAGCGTGGACCAAATAGAGGACATGGACAATGGCATCGGTGCAGAGGGGAGAGGAATAGTTCAATGTTCAGTCTGAATATGGTCTCTTGTCGGGTGGAAAGCTCATACAGTATTGTCCAAAAGTGTTACTTTTCAGGATTCGAATAGAAAAAATAGCAGATCGCCAAGCTCAAAAGGCGTTGCGTCGCTTTTTGAGCTTGCAGATCTGCTATATACGGAATATAAATATTTTTTAGATTTTCTTTTGGGCTTTTATGCCTTTATTGACAGTAAATGGGGAGAGTGAGAGATGTGGAGTGACATGCAGCAAAGGCCGTTGGGATCGGGACTCGAACCCTCGACCCGCTGTCAGGCTAGGTTCCTTTGACCGCCACGCCAGCGGTCCAGGCCCAGATCTGCTACTCTTGATACTGTTTTGTGACGTTGTAGTACAGGGGTGGGCAACTTTGATGATGGAGAGGGCCACTATATTTCCACACTCACTCCAGAGGGCAACATTGCATATACTGTCTCGCCATATTTTAACTTTTTTCGCCATTCTATGTCACACAAAAGTATCAAAAATAGCCGATCTACAAGCTCTAAACGCGTCGCGCTGCGACGCGTTTTGAGCTTGTAGATCTGCCATTTTTGCAATTTTTTAATTGGAATCCAGATTTTTTTTGTGCTATTTTTTAATTGGAATCCTGAAAAATAACATTTTTATTTAATTTCAAATGCATTTAGTTATACTTATGTTAACTTTATGAACTTAAATACAAATATATTGGACATAAAAAAGACAATTGATTTTTTATACTAGTCATTAAGCTACTTAGACTTAAGTAATTCAAGCGGGTCATGTGTTGCATGTTTGGAATTGTATATATCAATAATATATCAGTATTCCGATATTGACCTGCGGGCCGCATTAAGTGAAGTTGGGGGCCGCATGTGGCCCATGTATGTTGTAGTATGATCAAGTAGGGCGGTTCATTTACGAAAAGCGATATGTGTTCCTCAGTGGCACGCTGCTCTATAGAGGTATGTGCGTCATGTACTGTGTATGGTATATGTCTACACTGTAATATCCTCAATTTAAAAGGTGATTTAAGTGAGAATGTTTTGCTAAAACCAAAAACAAATGTGTTAAAAAGATAAAGCTCTATATTCCAAAAGTGGTCTTTGCTAGAGTGTTTGGTCGGCAACAGGGGTCTTGTCCTGTCTCTCCAGCTCTTTAGTAAACTGAAAATAAATTGACAGGTGGGACACAAATATCATCCAACTAGGAGAGCGAACCCATTTATCAGCTTCATTTTAGTGTTCCAGACAGTTCCAAATCCAATGTCCCTTGTGTATCTTGTATCCTGTATGACTATACTATCATTTGGCATCCTGACCTGAAAATGGATTGTATTATATAGCAATGATAACTATCAGAATATAGAGCTATTTAACACTTCTTCCTTTTAACAAAGAAATATCACCTACAGCGCCTTTAAGTGTGAAAGTATACAACGGGTTTGACAGTGCGTGAACTTGGTCGGTGCGTTAATCGTACAACAGTGGGTTGTCAGCGTGTGGAAGGCCTTGAATGGACAAGGCCTTGGGAAACCTCAGACAGACAGAATACACAAAGGAGATACCAGAGAGGGATAGGACAGCAGTTCCCAACCTTTTCTGGATCAGGGCCAGTTTGAAAGTCTTGAAAGTGTTCTCATAACACCCATCTGACCACTTAACTGGCTGTCGTGCATGTTAAGCGGTCAGATGGGTGGGCCGCATGCATTTTCAGAGCATGTTTATTTGAAACCGTCTCTCTATCCTCTCTCTGCTTTGACTCATGGTGGCCTGTCCTTCTATCTATCCTCTCTCTGCTTTGACTCATGGTGGCCCATCCTTCTATCCTCTCTCTGCTTTGACTCATGGTGGCCTGTCCTTCTATCCTCTCTCTGCTTTGACTCATGGTGGCCCATCCTTCTATCCTCTCTCTGCTTTGACTCATGGTGGCCTGTCCTTCTATCCTCTCTCTGCTTTGACTCATGGTGGCCCATCCTTCTATCCTCTCTCTGCTTTGACTCATGGTGGCCTGTCCTTCTATCTATCCTCTCTCTGCTTTGACTCATGGTGGCCTGTCCTTCTATCCTCTCTCTGCTTTGACTCATGGTGGCCTGTCCTTCTATCCTCTCTCTGCTTTGACTCATGGTGGCCCATCCTTCTATCCTCTCTCTACTTTGACTCACGGTGGCCTGTCCTTCTATCCTCTCTCTACTTTGACTCATGGTGGCCTGTCCTTGTATCCTCTCTCTGCTTTGACTCACGGTGGCCTGTCCTTCTATCCTCTCTCTACTTTGACTCATGGTGGCCTGTCCTATCCTCTCTACTTTGACTCATGGTGGCCTGTCCTTCTATCCTCTCTCTACTTTGACTCATGGTGGCCCATCCTTCTATCCTCTCTCTACTTTGACTCATGGTGGCCTGTCCTTCTATCCTCTCTCTACTTTGACTCATGGTGGCCCATCCTTCTATCCTCTCTCTACTTTGACTCACGGTGGCCTGTCCTTCTATCCTCTCTCTACTTTGACTCCTGGTGGCCTGTCCTTCTATCCTCTCTTTACTTTGACTCATGGTGGCCTGTCCTTCTATCCTCTCTCTACTTTGACTCCTCGTGGCCTGTCCTTCCACCCTCTCGGTGAGTCTCTGTGCTCCGCCGTGCCGCGTTGCTCCCGGTCCCAGAGGGAGCCATGTATCCATGGTGCTTCTTCACAACGGTAGACAGAAGCTCTGCCATCCGCCTCTTCTATCTGTTCTGTGTGCTGGCTCGCCCTGCTCTGTGTGTGCGCGTGCGTGCTTGCGTGTGTGTTTGTGTGTGTGAGTGTGTGTGTGTGTGTGTGTGTGTGTGTGTGTGTGTGTGTGTGTGTGTGTGTGTGTGTGTGTGTGTGTGTGTGTGTGTGTGTGTGTGTGTTTATTTTAGAATGTGACTCACACTTCCTGTGCTCTGCCAGTGAGGGAAAAGCTGGTTCTTTGGAAGCAGCAGGAGCTCCTCTCATTCTCGACTCTCTCTCTCTCTCTCTCTCTCTCTCTCTCTCTCTCTCTCTCTCTCTCTCTCTCTCTCTCTCTCTCTCTCTCTCGCTCACTCTCTCAATTTTCTATTCAATTCAAAGGAGCTTTATTGGCATGAGAAAACATAGCTCTCTCTCTCTCTCTCTCTCTCTATCATGCTGCACTATACATAGGCCCTCGCAGGAGTTTACCCGTATCTCGGGAGCTTGAATGATCCAACATTGCGATGTTTGTTTCTTTTTTACACACACTGTGCTTGAACTCAGAGACTTACATGCCTGAGACACTAACTGTACATGTGGAGAGAGCATGTCAGCATGTGGCCTATATACTGTATCAGTGGTGGATTGATTGATTGATTGATTGATTGAATTAATACTTTATTAGTAAAAAATGTCAACAGCACAGAGTTACAGTAAAACACGTGGTCTTAAAGTATTACACAAACTTGAGTGTAGTAAAACAATTAGTATCTGTACTTTACTTGAGTATTTTTTTTATGGCTGTTGATACTCCAAAAATGTACTTAAGTAACAGTATTCAAGTCTATTCTGTTACTGTCCACTACTGGATTTGAATAGTTTGACAGGCTGACTCCTGACTCCTGTCACCTGTTTAAAAAAACGTGGGCAAAAATCCTTGATTACGCGATGGAATATGCGGGGGTTTTATGCAAATTTATGCAGTGAAATTGCGGGAATTTGCGAAAGTTGCGGAAAAATTCGAAATATGCAAAAATTGGTGTAAACTTAAAAAATATGCGTGTTCATTAAAAAAAGGGGATTTTCGTACACCCTATGGTATTGGTTCTCAAAGTGGGGTCCGGGGACTCCCAGCGGTCCTTGAGAGGGTTCCAGGGGGTTCCCTGCAAAATGTGTAAATATCATAAAAATCTATTTAACCACTTTAATCATAATACCGTACAGTACACTGGATATTTGAAAATAGCCGATCTACAAGCTCACAACATGTCACTAATGCGACGTGTTGTGAGCGTATAGCGCTGCTATTTTCGAATCGAAGAAAAATGAAAATATGGACCAGTGTATGGATTTCTTTTATTTTTTTACAGTTCTCTAGTATGCATGTGACAGGCGGGTGGTGGTGGTGTTTACCGTGTGTTGCTAATAATAATAATCCATCAGTACACAATGGCCCTATGAGGAGGATGTTAATTGGCCAGTTCCTCCTGTCAGGACTCGGTAGGGGCCCCGCCCCCTCCAGGAGGGCCCTGTCCAGTGTTGCCAGATTCTGTGAGAGAAACAAGCAACCAGGTCTAGGAAAACCAGCCCAAAAGAAGCGACAATGGGCCACGTGAGCACTTTAACATAATACATCAGCTATTTTCAAATACAATCTTGTGGGGAAATTATAATAAGCAGATCTGGCAACCCTGGCCCCGCCCTCTCCAGTAGGGCTCCGCCCCCTCCAGGGTCCTGCCTGCGTCGCAGCCATGCAGGGAAAGCCCCGCGCAAGACCTGTTTGTAATCCAATCGGCAGGCTCTCTGCCACCGCCACTGTGTGTGTGTGTGTGTGTGTGTGTGTGTGTGTGTGTGTGTGTGTGTGTGTATTACTATGCTTGTGAGGACCAAACACCCCCACAAGTATAGTAGAACATGAGGAGTAGATGTTGTGAGGAGGAACCATTTTCCTGGTCCGCCTCACAAGACATATGCTTGTTTTATGGTTAAAAAAATATTTTTTTACAATTAGTAAAAGATTCAGTTTGGGTTTAGGATTATAGGATTAGACATTTAAAGGTTACGTTTTTGGGTTTGAGGTCAGATTTTTCCCTGTTTTATACATAGTTGTTGTGCGGCGATGCCACAAACCGGAAAATAGCCGATCTATAAGCTTGTAGATCTGCTATTTTTCGGCTTTAGACTTGCGGTTAAAAATGCAATAAAAAAAACTTAACTAAATTGGCATTCATAGCATTGGCTTCCTAAAATGTTGATGTCCTCACGAGTATAGTAATAAAAAATGTGTGTGTGTGTGTGTGTGTGTGTGTGTGTGTGTGTGTGTGTGTGTGTGTGTGTGTGTGTGTGTGTGTGTGTGTGTGTGTGTGTGTGTGTGTGTGTGTGTGTGTGTGTGTGTGTGTGCGTGTGTACTGTATGTGTGTGTACACGTCTGTGTGTTAAAGAAACAGTAAGAGCTGTCCAACATGACTCAGGCATGTCCTGAACTCCATTGCATGGCAGTTAGCAAAACATTGATATTCACTCAACATACAGCCCTAAACACTGATATTCATTCAACATACAGTATAGCACTAAACACTGATATTAATGAAACAGCTAACTGTTATTTCTTAAAGGTTTCATGACGTTCAGTTTTACCACACATTAAAAGTCTTTGTCATGGTCCTTCAAACGTGTATAGAAAGTTTTAACAAAAAAATCCACTCCAGTGATCCATGGCAGGTGTTTTTCTCTCACATTTCTAAAGCCTTTTCAACTGCAATGAAAAAAAAAATCTTTGCCTGCGGGTGTCGCTGTTGAGGGATTTTGCCTGTCAATCATCGCCTCTGCTCCGCCCCCCCCTCAAAGGAAAGGATAGGGGAGAGGAGGGGCGAGGAGGAGAGTGGGCGGGATTAATGGCCTGTGACTTCACTGCCCAAGGGCCAAGCTCAGATTACTTTTCAGCCTAATTATTCAGAAAACCACAGAAAATGTTTGGGTGTAATTGAGGTCATAAAACCCCCCAAAAAATATAAAAAAATGTGAAAATGAATGCCATAGAACCTTTAAAAAGAGAGGCATTAGGATTAATTAATATGCTTTATTCATTTTAATAGTCAACTTTACAAGCTGCTCTGTTTCATCTTACCCGATCAAGCCTGATTAATAAATTACGCCCATAGAGGAAATATTCATATACTTTCTCTCTCTCTCTCCATCTCTCTCTGTTTGGGCTCACCCCCTCCCTCCTTCTCTCTCTCTCTCTCTCTCTCTCTCTCTCTCTCTCTCTCTGGTTCTGAGCAACACACCCACTCAAACAGTCATATCCGCTCTCTCGCTCTCTCGCTCTCTCTCTCTCACACACACAGTGTCGGGCTCTCTCTCTGTGCTCAGTATCACAGTGGCTGCGAGATGTCTCTGTGAGAGGGAAGACCTGCAGGCTGCTCTCTCTCTCTCCCTCTCTCTCCCTGTCTCTCCCTCAGGTAATCCACCCGCGTCTCTCACTCTCTCTCTCTCTCTCTCTCTCTCTCTCTCTCTCTCTCTCTCTCTCTCTCTCTTCTATCCATCGTCTCCCTTAATCCACCACTTACCTGCCCTGCCTATCCCAACCTCACTCCCCTCTCTCTCTCTCTCTCTCTCTCTCTCTCTCTGTCTCTCACTCTCTCTCCAAACACACCTATATTGTTAGCGATGGACATAATTGTCGCAATGTTTTTTTTGTCATTGAACTAAATGCTTAGCTCTTTCAAAGTGTGGTACGGTTGCCAGATCTGCTTATTACAATTTCCCCGCAAGATTTGATTTGAAAATAGCCGATCTACAAGCTCACAGCGCGTCGCATCGAGACACGTTGTGAGCTTGTAGATCGGCTATTTTCAAATACCTGCTGTATGTTAAAGTGCTCATGTGGCCCATTGTTGCTTCTTTTTGGGCTGGTTTTCCTAGACCTGGTTGCTTGTTTCTCTCACATAATCTGGCAACACTGCACAGTACATGTGCATCTATCTATCTATGTACTGTACAGGACCTGACTGAGCCTGATGTGTTGCTGCTGTACAATTATGCAGATTCTTGTGACCGTGTGTAAATGTCAGCCTGTGTGTGTGTGTGTGTGTGTGTGTCAGTGCTTCTATCTTGGGTGTAATGATGATGATGATGATGTTGTTGTTGCTTATGGTTTGAGTTTAGCAGCCAGACAATGGTGTTGTTGGTGTAGTTACAGGGTGTATAAGTTCTATCCACTGTGTGGGAATGCTGCTGGAGGCTGGAGTTTTTTCTTTTATACTGGAATGAAAAAAAGAAAAAACGCTTGAAGAACCGGAGGGGGAGATTCGTCTCTAACGTGTTTACAAGGGCTGTGTCGAAACTTTGGACCTTTCTTTCTTTTTTTTTTGTCTCTGTTGGATGGAAAACCTCTATTATGTCCAAAACTGTTACATTTCCAGGATTCAAATTCAAACGTAGCTTAAGTAACGGATCTACAAGCTCGAAATGCGCCGGCTTCAAGTAGGGTGTTAATTCATTAAGACCGGGAGTGCATCTGTGTGACTGTGTCATTTTCAAAGATTTCTTTGGCTATTCAAAAATAGCAGATATACAAGCTCATAGTGTGGCACCGAGTGCCGAGCTACGAGCTTGTATATCTGCTATTTTTTTTAAATCTAGTTATTTATTTTTGCTAATCTTTTAATATGTATTTTTTAAAGCGAACATTTGTAAAATATTCCTTTCCATGGACCCCCAGAAGCAAAGATTTGAGACACAAATGTTCGCTTTAAAAGGTATATATTCAAAGATTTACACAAGTGTTCACGATTTTTCAAAAAGATTGCAGATCTACAAGCTATAGATCTGCTAAAATAGCAGATCTATAGCAGAGCTTATAGATTTGCTATTTTTTTTTTATTCCCAAAGAAATAAAAAAAGTACACAGATGTGTTTCCGGTCCTAATGGGTTAATTTACGGGGAAAAAACACACTCAAAGTTGGGGCTGTGGGGTTCCTGCCCTCGACAGCAACGTTATGCTTGGCTTCTTAATCCACAGATAGGACCAAAAGCATCATCATGTAATGTAATGGTCTTCCCTGGTTCCAAGCAGAGAAAGATGATTGGTAGGTTAGGAACGAGCTGGCCCCGCGCTGGTAGAAGATTGAATTCCCTGCAGTGACCGGCAATTTAGTTAAAGTTTAGCCCTCACTTTGTTTTCTTGTACGGTAAAAGTTGATTGTTTCCAGTGGGACTGGATTGTCCCGCCGCCAGGGGTGTTTTTTTATTTAAACAATGATAATAAAAAAAAAAGAAGGTGGCATATTTTGGGTTGCTCTGCCAATCCTATTTGGTTTAGAAGCTAATATTGACCTGCAGTTCACTGGCCATAGTGTTTAACCCTTTAAGACCGGGAACACATCTGTGTCATTTATAAGATTTCTTTGGCTATTCAAAGAATAGCAGATCTACAAGCTCATAGCACGGCACCGAGTGCCGCGCTATGAGCTTGTAGATCTGCTATTTTTGAATAGCCGAGGACATCTGAAATGACAAGAGATGCGTTCCCGGTCTTAATGGGTTAATGAACATTGGAGCACTGTGATCGACATGTTGACCGTCTGTCTTATCACACAGCCCTGTGGGACTCCTCCGTGGCCATCCACTCGTGCATCTCTAGTGACACACTGAGAGGGGAGGGGTGTGTGTGTGTGCGTGCGTGCGTGAGGGCCAAATGTCCCAAGAAAACGTGTTGTTTTATGGTAAGAAAAACAAAAAAAACATTTTTAGGCTTACAATAAGATTCAGGTTAGGATTAGAACAAGGCAATTAGAGGTTAAGTTCAAAATGAAATAAGTAAAATAGCAGATCTCTACAAGTGTTGCAAGATGTTGTGAGCTTAGCTTAGCTAAGTATAACTATAGGTACTAAGTATAAATCCCCTTGTAATGAGGCATCATACACTGCTGCCGTTTTTCCTTTTTCTCCTCTGTAAATATAGCTTGTTGATGATGACACGTAATAATGTGTTACCATTCTATGCTCTGTTGATTAATGGAATGCATAGGACCACAATGGAAACAAGTCCCCAAGTATAGAAATGCAAATGTGTTGCTGCTATGTGGTCAATATTGGTAGTCGCGGTTGCGGTTTTTTTGGGCTTGTTTCTAAAGTGTAGTTGTTTATTTGGGCTTGTTTCCTAAATGTTGTATAAACCAGTGGTTCTCAAACATTTTCATGGACCTCCAAGTTAATATGTAAATATTGTGTGCCAGGGAACCCCATACAAGATTTGTGCTGTTAAAATGTTTCAAGAATATTCAAAAAATACCGTTTTGGGGGGGGGGGGGGGGAATGCTGATATACAAGCTCACAATGCGTCGCATCGCAACACGTTGTGAGCTTGTAGATCAGCTATTTTCAATTAGCCGTAGCCTATAGTTGCTTCTTTTGGGCTTGTTTTCATAGACCTTGTTGTTTAACCCATTAAAACCGGGAACGCATCTGTGTAACCGCTCAAACGATTATTATATACTTTGGCTATTCAAAGATAGCAGATATACAAGCTCATATCGCGACACCGAGTGCCGCGCTATGAGCTTGTAGATCTGATATTTTTGAAAAATCGTGAAAATGTGTGGAAATGTTTGAATATATATATTTTTTTAAAGCCAACATTTTTACCTCAAATCTTTGCTTCTGGGGGGTCCCTGGAACAACATATTTTCAGATGGAGTCGGCGGCCAAATACATTTTGGGGGTCCTTGACATGCACAAGTTTGAGAACCACTGATATGGCGACATAAGTTTTTCAGAAAACTGTTAAAGGACGACGTCACCCATTTTCAACCTATCTTCATATAATAGATCCTCACTAATGCTCCTGATAAAATGGTGTAATTTGTTTCTACTCAGTCTGTGTCTCATAGGAGGGCTGTGGACACTTCAGAAACCCGTCTGCCAGTGACATCATCCGTTAGGAAGGGTTTTTTTTTTTCTTCAATATTTCAATTTCTTAATTTTCATTTGTATTAACGTAAGAACAATGGCTTCCATTATAGCATGCTAACTTTCCAGGAATAGAAAGCCTGTAAGTTTCTATGAGCTTGGATTCCCCATCGATGATGTCACCGGTAGACGGGTTTCTGTACAGTACACGCCCCTCCTCTGAGACACAGACTGAGTGGACACAAATGGTGCCATTTTATCATGAGCATTAGTGAGGACCAATTATACGAAGACAGGTCGAAAATGGGTGAAGTCGTCCTTTAAGGATTTAGAAGACATTTTGTAGAATGGGAACCTCAGGCCTTAATGGGTTAAAAAGTGCCAACACAGACAGTATATAGTTCCAGCCCTGACCCAGTCTGTCTGGGGCCGCTCACTTTTTATACAGGCACTGTTTCCTCTGTCTGCTCTGACAGCCTGTGTCTTCTGGGTCGCTCTAATAGTAGCTTTACAGCCAAACAGCTTTTATGGTGGTTTTCTCCTCTGGCCGGCGTCCATACCCAGTCTGGTTAGCGTTACACTACACCAATGTTCAGGGGGGGGGGGGGGGTATTTTTATACCACAATATAGAAATACTCTGTTACAAGTAAAAGGCCTGTGTTGAAAGTGTTACGTGAGTACCAAAAGTAAAAGTACTAATGTTTGAAAATAGCAGATCTACAAGCTCACAACACGTCGCGATGCGTTGTAGAGATCGGCTATGTTCACATTTCAAAATAGGGCTAAAGTGGTTAATGTATGCTTTATAATATAGTTATTCATATCTGCAAAGTATCTAATCACTAGAGTTTTCCACATAATTGTGGTGCAGTAAAAGTACAATATTTGCCTCTGAGATGTAGTGGGGTAGAAGTAAAAGAACTGAAAATTGGAAATACTCCAGTAAAGTAAAAGATTACCTCAAAATTGTACTTAAGTGCAGTACTTGAGTAAATGTACATGACATCGTTGACAGACATTCCAACACAAAAGTTTCCGTCTAACATTCCAACCTTAAACGGCGTGTCGTCGTCAACGGGCCAAACCCTTTTTCTAACGTACAGGCCTGCTGCCACCGCCAAATACTTCTCTATTTATTTGACAAAATTTCAAACATTTTCAAAACATTTAAACCCATGATGATGGGGGGTCCGCGTACAAGTACATATAATGTTGGGGGTCCTTGACATGAAAAGGTTTTGAACACACCACTGTACCAACATGCGTTTTTTTCAGAAAACTGTTAAGATAAGTGTTTAAAATCACAACTTTGTGTCCCAGTCTAAGCCGGTGTGAGGTCCTCTGGCGTGCCTCCACTGCAACTACAACCGCTCCCCTCAGGAGGGGTTAGAGGTCAGGGGTTCACCGCAAGGGTGAGGGTACTGTGGGGTGGGGTGGGGGGTGCGGGTTGAGGTCAGCCCCCCGCCCCCCCCCCCCACACACCACACACACACACGCACTTCCTACTGTCAGTGTGTGTCTGTAGCTCACAGAGGACGCTGGGAGATAAATTTAGACCCTCGGCTCTCTCTCCATCTGCCGTTTGCTCCGAGTAGGCTGGTTTCCATGGGAACCAGTGCCAGCCTGCCGCCAGTAAGCGATGTAGAGAACCGGGGCGGGTGGGGTAGTGTGTCTGTGTGTGTCTGTGTGTGTCTGTGTGTGTGTGTGTGTGTGTGTGTGTGGGGTTATAGTGAAATGACAGCAGATTTTCTAAACGACTCTCAAGTCCGGACACACACAAGCTTTAATGTAATGTTTAGCCCCTCGTATGTTTCCGCCATCGTTACACCGTCCGCGTCCGTGACACCCCCGGGAACCCGGGATGTCGACGATGAGGAGGACGGACGGACGAGAACCGAACTCTCCCCGGCGGCATCTTTTCATGTTGCCCCTCTGCATGTTAATGAAGTTTGGGGCTTATTGTTGGCGCTGCGCTACAGGGCAGGTATAATGCTGTGGACAGGACAGGAGTGCTGCCAATGTTTACCTTCATTACAATTACAAAGACTTTTAGCAGAGCACCTCCTCCTCCTCCTCCTCCTCCTCCTGCCTGGGTCTGAGATGGAGACGGTGGAATGGACTATAGGGCCACAGTGGCATAATCCAGAAGCATGTACTTTCTTTGTTTTACACCTGTGGTTCTCACACTTTTTCATGTCAAGGACCCCCAAATTGACACTTATTAGCGCGCGGACCCCCATTTCAAAAGATATGCCAGGGACCCCCATAAGAGAAGATTTTTTACGGCTCTAGCAGTGATTCTCAACCATTTTACATGGCTACAGACCCCCATTTAATGGCATTTCTATCACTTGGACCGCAATTTATATTGTAAAATCAATGTCAATTTAACTCAATGTCAATTTAACTCAATGTCAATGTAACTCTGAGAGTGTACAAATGGAACCAAACGGACCCGTTCCATTTGTACACTCTCAGAGTTACAGACCCATAAGGGTCCATTTGGTGCCTAATCTATCATTTAGCTGGGGACCCCCTGGAACTCCCTCAAGGACCCCTGGGGGTCCCCGGAAACCCACTTTGAGAACCAATGTTTTACACATCAACAAATCAATGCGGAAAAAAGTCCTACGTGATTTTCTTTGTTATAACCACTAAAAGCCCTATATGTCATACTTAATACAAAAGTAGGGAAAGTAGAAGATGCACAAGCTCACAACACGTTCTGAGCTTGTATAGTGTATAGATCGGCTATTTTCACAACTTGAAAAAAAATCCATCGTTCTACTAAAATTGATTATGTTTCATGAATCGTAGTTCATAAATCGATTCGGTTCGATTAACTGTTGCACCCCTAGAATCTATGGAATGTGATGATGATGATGACGTGTACTGTGCATGTGTTTGTTTGTATGTATACGTGCGTTACGTACACTTCGCGTTTGAGTGTGCGTGCAACGTGCGTTTGTGCGTGCATGTGTGTGTGTGTGTGTGAGGCAGACACAACAAGGACAGTCAGAGTAAGCAGTACTGCGCATAAGAGGAGATCCCGGGGGCACCTGCATCAGTGTCGGAGTTTCTGCTGACGAGGCCCACACACACACACACACACACACACACACACACACACACACACACACACACACACACACACACACCCATTACATCACAGTGCACATTCCTCGTGCCAGTGAGCATCAGTCTCAGTCACCTTTTAGGCACAGACCCAAGGCTGGTACATTACATTACATAGAAGTGATACACCAACCAACCGCCAGTGGTTGGAAGAAGTACTCCGATATTTTACTTAAGTAAAAGTAGCAATACCACAATATAAAAAATACTCTTTTACAAGTAAAAGGCCTGTGTTCAAAATGTTACTTGAGAAAATTGGCATCAAAATGTACTTAAAGTACCAGAAGTGAAAGTACTCATTATGCAGACTGTGCCATTTTAAGTTTTCAAATGTATGCAAATATTTTGAAAGTAGCAGATCGGCTATTTTCAAATGGCCTAAATGTACTGTATATAGGGTTTAAGTGGTTAATGTATGTTTTGTAATGATAATCAAAATCTACAAAGTAACTAGCAACTAAAGTTTTCAAATAAGTGTAGTGGAGTAAAAGTACAATATTCACCTCTGAGATGTAGTGGAGTTGAAGTAAAAGCACAGAAAATTGGAAATACCCAAGTAAAGTACAAATACCTCAAAACTTTACTTAAGTACAGTATTTGAGTAAATGTACTTAGTTACTCTCCACCACTGCCAACCGCCTCTTCCTGGCAGGTTGAGATGGACCTTACTGAGGAGGTGTGGCCAGTCTTCTTCTTCTTCTCACCATGGTCGTTCACACACTGCTGCCACTTCTGATGCTTTTGTGTGACGCTGTATTATGATCAAGTGTGGCGTTAATTTACCCAAAAAACGGTGTCCCCCAGGGCTCTATAGTTGTCTAGCTGATGGTTTATTCCCCTCTGAACCAAATATTTTCACCAAAAATAACCGATCGACAAGATTGGGTATTTTTGCTGTACATTATATTCACCTCCAGAATAGGGACACTCGTGTTCGTGAGGTTAATGTATATTCTGTCGTATACGACAGCGTCACATACCGAAAACAGCCTATATATACAAGCTCACAATGTTGTAGATCTGCTATTTTCGGTATGCAAAATGATAAATCAAGGCTTCGTGCTGTAGTGTCAATTTGACGGCGTAACAACAGGCCGCTGTAGATCGGATCTTATGGTGTAATAATGTGGTAGCATGGAGGAGTGTATAAATGATGTCTAACCGTGCGTGTGCACACACCGACTCCAAACCCACCCACCCCACAGGGCTATAAATAGAGCAGAGAGTGAAGGAGAAGCCCCGCCCTCATCCATCACAGAGGTCCTGTCCCACAGCAGCATCAGCACCATGTGTTGTTTGTTCCACTGATGCTGCTGCTGTGTAGGGATCGGAGCAGTGTTGATTTTGACTGCAAGATAGTCTTTAGTCATCTGAAATGTTTTAGTTTTTGTCTAGTTCTAGGCGACTAAATATCATGAGATTATAGTCGACTAAATCTACAGTTGATTTAGTTGACTAAAAGGTATTTTGGCGGTGCCTTGATGGCGTCGTAACGGCTGATTTTACACTGGGCTGCGTGCTGAAAATAGCCGATCTACTAGCTCACAACGCGTCGCGGCGCGACGCGTTGTGAGCTTGTAAATCGGCTATTTTCAGAGCGCGACACCCGAGCGCAACCAAACATAAAATTACTTGTCTTTTAGTTCCACTGGATCTGTTCTCCACTCGTCCCTCACTAACATTTTAGTCTGTTTTTTATTTGTTGACAAAATTGTCAATATATTTAGTCTTAGTTTTTGTCATTGTAGCTTAGTTTTTATTTAGTTTCTATTTAGTTTTCGTCAGTGAAAAAAGGTAGTCGACGAACATTTTCCGTCACAGTTTTAGTCGACGAAATGAAAACGATATCGACGAAATGGTCACGATTATTGTGACCAAAATAATTGCGATTTACGATATTATCGCGATACTCAAAATATGCTTAAAACTCTTAAAGAGGTGGTGCCATGGTTTTGCACTTTTTCTGTTTTTCATGTGTCTATGAGGTTGATAGAACTTCTGGATGGAATAACGTGTTCCTTCCACACGCTAAGTCCTACCGAGGAAACTCCCCCTGTCAGGTGATAAGAAGGCGACTTGGCTCTCATGCATTGAAGGAGGCATGAGCTCGGCTCTGGGCTCCCTAGGCTGGCAGGGGGAGTGTAGAGCCCAGGATCACTTGATAAAAATGATTATTAAAAAGAAAGAACATACATACAGTATAGCTATTCAAAGAAAATCACTTACCCTACCTTTAAGTGTATAATAAGCACGTTAGAGCACTGGTTGGCCAACTAGTTGTAGAACCAGATGGATTAGAATACATGGGGAAAACCCCCTCATGAAATGAATTGAAGGAAGTTGGAGAGGAACCAAGCTGGGATTACCCCATGACTATCACACCTGTGACATGGTGTTGTGTGTTAATGGTCAGCTCTCTGAGTACACTGCACACTCCTCAGAGAATGTACCAAGTGCTCACAACTAGGCCTGTCACGAATATTACATTTTGTTTGATTAATTGTCGCTCACAATGTAATTGCGATTAACGATTTTATTGCGTTTCTGTCGTGGACAACCCCCACCCTGACAAGCACTTGGAATTGTAGGAGTTGAGGTATTACATCTAGTTTGACTAGGTTCCTCAGATACATACTGTAGTGAAAATAGCCGATCTTCAAAATCTTTGCATCTTTCTTATATTATTTGACAATTTGGCCAATGTTTGACCAGTTTTTATGATACAGTTTGTTGATTACTTTTGATGCCGTGATGGTCTTTTTTAATTTCATTTCATTTATTTTTGTTTCTTCTTTTTTTTTTTGGTACTAAAAAGGTCTTAAAGTCCATACATTGTCACTTAACTGTAATCAAGTGAGTGAGTGAGTGAGTGAGTGAGTGACTGAGTGACTGAGTGACTGAGTGACTGAGTGTGTGTGTGTGTGTGTGTGTGTGTGTGTGTGTGTGTGTGTGTGTGTGTGTGTGTGTGTGTGTGTGTGTGTGAGCTCACGTGCGTGAAGGTGTGCCAGCGGTGGCATTCCTTCCTGGCAAGGCCCTGACGCTGTGCTTCCCCCACTCGGAGGAGTCTAGACGGCCATGAATAATGCACGCTGCGCTCTGCATCCACAGCCTTGCCAGAGATCATTAAGCTTACACACACAGGCCAGGAAAACTTGTTCCCGGACAAAGAAAGCCCAGCAAGTCTCACACTTTATTCTTCTCTTCTGGTGTTTTTTTCCTGCGGCTTCTCTCTCTCTCTCTCTCTCTCTCTCTCTCTCTCTTTCTACAACTCTCGCTTTTTTGTTTTGCTTTCTTTGCCCTTTCTGTCGCTCTCCTCCCCGCCTGCCTGTCTCTCCTGTTACTCTCTGCATCTATAGCCTGTACTCTCTACATCATTGGTTCTCAAAGTGGGGTCCGGGGACCCCCAGGGGTCCTTGGGGGGGGTTCCAGCGGGTCCCCAGCAAAAGGTGTTAAGATAGCATCACAATAATTTTAACCACTTTAACCTTTTATACTTTGGCTATTCAAAAATAGCAGATCTACAAGCGAGTGCCGCACTATGAGCTTGTAGATCTGCTATTTTTGAAAAATCGTGAAAATGTGTCCAAACCTTTTAATATATATATATTTGAAGTGAACATTTTTAACTCAAATCTTTGCATCTGGGGGGTCCCTGGAACAAAATATTTTGAGATGGGAGTCCGCGATACATATAATTTTGGGGGTCCTTGTCATGAAAACGTTTGAGAACCACTGCTCTACATCACTCCTGTTGATTGATTGATTGATTGATTGATTGATTAAGCGAGCTGAAAATGAATTCAAAAGGATAAAAGTACAAAAAAACGAAATAAGAAGTCTTGTTTCCACTCTGATCCTTTTGTGGAGGGGATTTAGGGGGGGCAACAACACAATAACAAAAACAAAGAGAAAACGATAAAAAGACAAACAGGTAAACACAACTAAAACAGGTATTTCTACATTAAAGACATGTTCATCTCTAATCTCTAGCCCATAGATATTCAACTGGCGGCCCGCGGGCCACGTGCGGCCCGCGAGGAGCTTCCTTGTGGCCCCTGGCCATATTCAAAAAAAAAAAAAAAAAAAATTTTTTTTTTTTTTTTTTTTTTTTTTAATTTTCATAATTATTATTT
>NC_139940.1:47335110-47375110 GCF_963454915.1 Gymnoscopelus microlampas | reverse complement strand
GGGCTGTAGGACAGAACCATGTGTGGGACATGTAGGCTGTGTAGGACAGAACAATATGTGGGACATGTGGGCTGTAGGACAGAACCACGTGTGGGACATGTAGGCTGTGTAGGACAGAACAATATGTGGGACATGTGGGCTGTAGGACAGAACCACGTGTGGGACATGTAGGCTGTGTAGGACAGAACAATGTGTGGGACATGTGGGTTGTCAAGTCCTCCTGACCAGATTTTGCGAGAGAGTACTTTAAACCTAATACATCGGCTGTTTGAGAATAGCCGATCTACAAGCTCACAACGTGTCGCAAAGCGACACGTTGTGAGCTTGTAGATCTGCTATTTTCAAAAGAATCTTGAAATATCTATGAAATATTGTTTAACCACACAATTGGGTCCCTGGCACAACGTGTTTTCAGATGGGGGTCCGCAGCCAAATACCCTGTTATAATTAATTTGGGGGGGGGGTCCTTGACATGAAAATATTTGAGAACCACTGGTCTAAACAACATCAGGGAGGAAGGCCAAATAAGCAAAACTACACTTTGGAAACAAGCCCCCCAAAAAATATTTAAAGTGACTTTACTGAAAAACAAGTCCAAATTTGCTTATAATAAGCGCAGTGGACATGGCAACTCTGCCTCTGAGTGACAGTGGTGGTGGAAGAAGTACTCCAGATGTTCGCCTTGAAAAAGTAAACGTAGCGATAACCACAATGTAGAAATACTGTTACAAGTCAAAGTCCTATTTCAACAGGAATTGATATGCACATATCCATATAGTCGCAGGACAAAAAAATGGAACATTAAAGAATAAAATAAGTCTGCCCAACAGCTGCTTCTCTGAATAAAGAATTTAGACCGGGAAATCATAGACTGAGGCTTTAAAACCTTTGCTTCTCCTCCGCGTCATCAGCGCCCATACCCAGGGTGGGGTTGGCGAAAGGGCCTACTCTGTGTGGAGTTTGCATGTTCTCCCCGTGTCTCCTAGGGTAGTTAATACCCTCACAAAAACATGTAGTAATCCTGGTCGCTATACCGCCTCCCCCATGACAGCCGGGGCGCCTGATGGAGGGGAAGGGAACTGGTTGGAATAACGTGTTCCTTCCACGCGCTACGTCCAACCAGGGAAACTCCCCCCTGTCAGGTGACAAGAAGGTCAGTTGGCTCTCATGCACTGAAGGAAGCATGAGCTCGGCCCTGGCCTCCCTGGCTGTGGGGGACTGGTGTAGCGCTGGTGTAGGGCTGGTGTAGCGCCCAGGATCACTTAGGAAATTGGCACCGGGTGAAAAAAATGGGTTACAAAAATCGCGGGATAAAAATTATAGTTAAAAAAAAAAAAAACCTTTGCTTTTGTATGAAATATCCGAGACCATTAGGGTTTTATGGAAGATGCTTCTGAACCTTTTGCTAGTTTGACCCCTTCAAAAGCTCTAATCGTAATATAATAACGGAAAATATAGCCAATCTGTAGGAAAAGGAAAAGAACTCGGAACGCAGAATTGTCCATTTCCTTTTCATGGTCATAATCATCATCAGACTGTAATTACTAATGATGGAATAATCTGTTCATCACTTTAATGTCACAGCTGATAAAGGCGGGGCTGATTTTAATGACTTTAAGTGCTGCTGGGGTAGTTTAACCAAAATATCATGTAAAAAGTACTGTATTTTGTCTCTGAGATAGTAGTGGAGTAGATGTATAGAACGTATAAAACGATAGAAATACTCAAGTAAAGTACAAAAAAAAGAAGAAAAAAGAAAAAAAATCTAACTTGTACTTAAAGGTAGGGTAAGTGATATTTTTTGGTTAAAACAAAAAGTATTTTGTTAAAAGGTTAAAGCACTATATTCTGATAGTAATCATTGCTATAGAGTATTTGTTCAGTAACAGGAGTCTCCCTGTCTCTCCAGCACTTTAATAAACAGAAAATACATTTTCCGATAGGTGTCAAAATCTCAGCCAATCAGGAGAAAGTACCCATTTTAAGCTTCATTTTTATAGTGTCCCAGTTCCAATTTTGCATGCTCATTTCTTAGTGTCACCGCTTCCAATTTAACTTGTTTAATCTATATCCTGACTGAGTTCTCTATCCTGATTGGATAAAATTGGAAATGAAACTGAAACGAAAATGCATTTTCTGTTTAATAAAGAGCTGGAGAGACAAGGAGACTCCTAATACTGAACAAACACTCTATAGCAATGAGTACTATCAGAATATAGAGCTATTTAACACTTATTTTACCAAAGAAAATCACTTACCCTACCTTTAAGTTACAGTACTTGAGTAAATATACTTAGTTACTTTCAGTGCTGACTGAGTGATTAAAAGAAACCCCCTCCTCCCCTTTTCCCCTCCAGGGCCAGATCAGATAAGCAAAGGCTATAATTCCAACATTTGTTTTGATTGGTTGCCATGACGCTGTGGCCTCGTCAAGTCCGTGTCCATGTGTTTGTTGGTGCCGGGGGGCCGGGGGGCCGGGGCCAGAACCCACTTTGGTTCCTGCAGTGTAGGCCGGTCCTGAGTCACATGAAACCCTCTCAGTTTGCTTGGAAAGGAAAACGGTACTTTTGAGGCGAGAGATTTGAACGTAGTCTGTGCGTCAGTGCAGAGGAGACTAACAGCAGTGTGCAGTGGTGGAAAGTAACTAAGTACATGTACTCAAGTACTTTTTTTTAACAAAACAAAAAGGAAACACATACACACATACACCTCAGGTCCTTAGATACATTATTTGCATTTTCACATATTTTTTGTCCATAGGGGTATAAACCGCATTCAGCGGATCTATATCTATATTTGCATAGAGTTGCAGATAGTAGTTACATACAGCGTTCAACAGTAGTAAGTTTTAGAGCAGTAGACAAATATTCATATTAAACATGACAGTGGCAACCAGTTGTCTTCATACCGCCTTAAGCTTTATGCCCAACAGGTTCAGTGGGTTCTCCCAGACTCTAGATTCTTGTTTTCTTTTCAAATAGTGCAATTTCATGTTTTCCACCAAAATCGATTATTTTCATTCAAATCGATTATTAATTTTTTATAATAGATTAAATCGATACGTTAGATTATACCTGCTGCAGCCCTAAATGAGAGCAAAGCGTGCACTCACGCACGGCTCTGTAGGAACGACAGGCACCGTGGCTGCATGGCAGCCGCTCTCATTACAGGTGAGGTCAGAACTGATGAGACCAATAACATGGTGCTTATGCAATTAAGTGTTGCTAATGATGTCATCATTACGGCTCGCTCCGCTCACCGCGCCGAACATTAGGACAAGAAGTTCAGCCTGGATGAGTCAGGATATGATATGAGAGAGAGAGGGCCAATTGTTAAGCCATGAAGACCGGGAACGCATCTGTGTCATTTTAGATTTGAGCAAAAAAAAATCATTGTTTTACACTTTGGCTATTCAAAAATATCAAAAATAGCAGATATACAAGATCATAGCTTGTAGATCTATGAGCTTGTAGATCTGATATTTTTGAAAAATCCTCAAAATGTGTGCAGATATTTGAATATACATTTTCACTGATAATCTCTCTGATGATAGAGATATCTCTAGACCAGCGGTTCTCAAACCTTTACATTTCAAGGTCTCCCCTTAACTCTGACAGCATACAAATGGAACCAAATGGACCCTAATGGGTCCATTTGGTTCCATTTGTAGGCTGTCAGAGTTACAGACTTGTAAGGGTCAATTCAGAACCCATAAAAGGAACCCAGAGAGTCCCTAGAACCAACTCTGAGAACCACTGCTCTAGACAGTGCTGCAAACGTTATGCCGAGGTTCAGTATGTGTTCAGGTCCTGTCAAGTGTGCACGTTTTAAAGCATTCTGCACTCCCATGTATACAGCTTTCCTGTGGTGCACATACAAGAAAGGTAGCATGCGGAGGCTTAGAGTGGCCTACAATGACGACCTGAGGATACTACTTCCCTAAGTGGCATAGTAGTGCCAGTCACTTGTTTGCAACGTGTGGCATCCACACATGTGAGGCTCTATTAAGGCACTCTATGTGTGGATTCATGTCTTGCCTGGATGAGTCCCGGAACAGTATTATTGAGGATATAGTCAATCCTGGGAAGAGCTGTCTCCAGGTACTCGTCCAGGCTGCGTAAACACTGGAGAGGCACCCTCTATGTATGATTTTATGTTTTTTCTTTGTTTTTTATTGTTTAATGTGTTGTGTGATGTTGATGATTTGTATGTAGGCCTACTCTATGGACCCCCTGTGTGTCTGGAATAAAGTTTGAATTGAATTAAATTGAATATATATATATATATATATATATATATATATATATACAGTATATATATATATATATATATATATATATATATATATATATATATATATATATATATATATATATATATATATATATATATATATATATATATATATATATATATATATATATATATATTTAAAGGGAACATTTTTGACTCAAAAGTCCCTATTACAAAATATTTTGAGATGGGGGTCCGAGGCCAAATACATATCATTCTGGGTGGTCCTTGACGTGAAAACGTTTGAGAACCGCTGATATTATAGCAACATAGGTTTTTTTTTTCAGAAAACCCCCAGACATTTGTAGAATGGGCCTCAGGTCTAAATGTGTTAAAGATGGAAGTGGATGATGATGGGGAAACTAATGACTCTGGCCTTTCTCTGTCTAACACTCCCAGCTATTTAGCATGAAAGGTTAGCGGCGGCGTTTTGGTCACGCTTCCCCGGTCACATGACGTTCACCCTGGGAGAGGATTTGATGTGAAGAAGGGGAGGGGCTTCCTCCTCCCGAGTGATTTATTCAGCATCGCTCACAACGGTATATATACCACTGGTTCTCAACCTGTGGGCCCGGGGGCCACTGGTGAGCCGCAAGGGACTTGCAATTTGGCCCAATTTGGCCCTTTTTAGCATAACACTATATGCTAAAAAGTGCTACCAGTAAATAAGAACTTAAAGTATACTGTTGTAGCCTACGTTAGCTCCATTGTTCCAAGGTGGAACACAATTGCTTGATTGATCGTTAAAATAAACGGCCCTCCTATTTGACCACATCAGTTAATTGTGGGGTGTGCCCTGATTCAGACACGGTTAAGAACCACTGGTATAAACTTTTTTGCCCCCTGAAAGAAATGAAATGGCCGCGGACCCGCATTTGAAAAGATTTTGTGCCAGGGACCTCCAGAAGAGACGGTTTGTTTTATGAAATATCTACATTATTAAAACATTTTCACACGCACGCACGCACACACACACACACACACACACACACACACACACACACACACACACACACACACACACACACACACACACACACACACACACACACACACACACACACACACACAATTTTGTTTTGCAGATCTACTAGCTCACAACGCGTTGCATCGCGATGCATTGTGAGCTTGTAGATTCTTCTATAGCCAAAGTATAAAATAGGATTAAAGTGATTCAAGTGGTTGCTGCCTGGTGACCCTTTGGAGCCCCTTCAAGGGCCCCTGTGGGGGTCCCCGAACCTTACTTTGAGACCCACTGGCATATATACTGTAAGTCATCACTTACCGACGGTGATGACAAGTAAAGGGTGTGTAACAGTCACCTGGGTGTATTTTTAACATTTCAGTGACTCACAGCTTCCTCGTCTTGTTTCTGTGCTTTTTCCCCTCCAGAGCCCGTTATGAGCTGAACGGGGGATTCTGCCAAGACGCAGCAGCAGAGACATGCAGAGAGGAGGAACGCTGGGAGAGACATTAAATTAAAAACCCAGGCTGGGTCTGGACGGGAGGAGAGCAGCTCCTCAGCGCAGAGCGGAGGAGCAGAGCCGTCGTCTATGTTTACCTGCATCCTCCAACCTCCGGGGCTCCTTTTAACGATGCCTTACTCCGCCCTCTCCACTGACTTTTGGCCGTTCGCGCCGCCGAGCTCCTCTTTCTCTCTTTGTGCTTTGCGACTCAGCCGGTCCACGTTCATGTTCCCCTCCCGCCCCTGACCTCCCTGCCGCCATGCGGCGAGGAGCTCCATGAGGCTCCTCCCAGAGCCCCCGCCGTCCCCGTTTGTCCCCGAGGCCCCCAACCCCACCCCATGGAGGCCGAGTCCAGCCGTCCGGCCGATGGGGAGCGCTCCGGACAGCAAGAGCAGCGGCCGGCGTCTCCCCAGCGGCCTCCCCAGCAGCAGCAGCCTCCCAACCCGCGGCGAGGCGGCCCGGGGCGCCTCCACCACCGGCAGCCCCGGCGCAGTGACCTCCTGCTGCGGCTGCAGCAGCAGCAGGCGGTGGCGTGGCGGCAGCACTCGGACGCCGCGGGTCCCTCGGGAGGCAGCTTCCTCTCTCCGCAACCGTCCTCCACCTCGCCGCTCTCCTCCTCCGGGTCCTCCTCCACCTCCGCAGCGCCACCAGGCGAGCAGCAGCACCCTCCTCCTCCTCCTCCTGCGGGGGTCCAGGTCCAGCCCAGCCAGGACGGCGGGGGGGGCCCGGAGGCGGGCGGCGGCCCGGCGTCCAGGGGACGAGGAGGGGACAAGAAACCCCAGAAGCCGGGGAAGTACGTGTGCACGTACTGCGGCCGCCCGTGCGCCAAGCCCAGCGTCCTGCAGAAGCACATCCGCTCCCACACGGGGGAGAGGCCGTACCCGTGCGCCCCCTGCGGCTTCTCCTTCAAGACCAAGAGCAACCTGTACAAACACCGCAAGTCCCACGCCCACCGCATCAAGGCCGGCCTGGCGTCCGGCCGCGACGAGCCCGGCGGCCTGAGCGGCACCGAGGCCGGGGGCGCGGGGGAGGAGCCCGAGGAGCCCACGGAGGGCGAGAGCACAGACTCCGAGGAGGAGACGGGAGAGCACCGCCACAAAGACAGACCGGAGAGGAGGAGAGGCGGCCAGGAGCCGCCGGCGCCAGGAGGAGGCCCCGAGGAGGCCCCGAGACCCGAGGACTCCCAGGCGGTCAAGCAGAGGCTGGCCATGAGGCTCAGCGAGAGGAAACGCGGGCCCCTGAGGGCCTCCCCCGACGACCCTCCCTCCTCCTCCCTCTCCACCTCCTCCTCCTCCTCTCTCTCTCTGGGCCCCGGCAGCAAAGGCAGCACGGAGTCCGGCTACTTCTCCGGGTCGGGCAGCACCGAGCTGTCCCAGGTCAGCCCCCCCAGCGCCAGTGCCAAAACCTACGCCGAGATCATCCTGGGGAAGTACGGGCGTCTGGGAGGGCAGCAGCGCGGCGGCCTCCATCATCAGCATCTCAAGCCTCCGTCCTCATCCTCGGGGGCGGGGGAGGAGAAGGCCATGTCCTTCACCGTCCCCAAAACCCAGGTCATCGAGCACATCACCAAGCTCATCACCATCAACGAGGCCGTGGTCGACACCAGCGAGATCGACAGCGTCAAGCCGCGGCGCTCCTCTCTGTCCCGGAAGAGCAGCTCGGAGTCCGCCAAATTCAGCGGCCCCAAAGACCCCTACGCGTACGACCCCAGCGGTTCGGGCGACCCGGCACGCAGGGCCCTCCAGGACCCGTCCGCCGTGCCTCTGTTCAGAAGCCACTCCGTGCCGTCGTCCGCCACCGGCCATGCGGTGGACCCGTCCGGCCCGTCGTCGTGCACCCTGTCCCCGCGAGGAGGCTACCGCCTCAGCCACTCCTTCGACGAGCAGCAGGCCGCCATGGCGGAGATGAGGGTGGGCCACGCCCAGAGGATGCTGAAACGCCAGCCCGCCATAGAAGTCCCGCTGGGGGCGGAGCTGCTCCTGGAGGGGGCGGGGCCATCTTCCTCCTCCTCCTCAGCCAGAGGGGCGGAGCCAGCAAGAACGTCGTACCATCCCCACCAACACCAACAACAACAACAACAACAAAAGTTTAAGTGTGCTGCATGTGGCGCCCGCTGCCAGGAGAAAGAGAGCTACGAGGCCCACCGAGCCGCCTGTCCGGGACGGCCCGGGCCGGACCCGGGGCGAGGGGGAGACGTCGGGGGGAAGCAGAGGGGCGACCGCCCCCAGATGATGCACTACAAGTTCAGAGCGCTGGCCATGGCCGTCCGGAAGAGGAGGAAAGAGGAGAGCCTGGACGAGGACCCTCCCAGCCCCGCCCCCGGGCCCCCCACCGCCCTGCAGCCTGGCTGCTCCACAGAAACCCCGCCCACCGAGCACAGCCACGCCCTCTCAGGTTGGTTTATATCGCCTCTGGTCGGATGGAAACCTCATATGTCCAAGACTGTTCATTTCATATTCAAAAACAGCAAAGGTAGCAGATCTACAAGCTCAAAACATGTGGCTTTGCGCAGCGTTTCGAGCTTGTAGAACTGCTACTTTTGATGCTTTTGTGTGACACTGTAGAATGATCAAGTTGGACGTTAATTTACGAAAAAACACCAAAAGTTCGAAAATGGAGATAAGAGGTTTCTGCCCTTAGGGCTGCAACTATCAATTATCTTCAGCGATTATTCTATCGATGATGTTTGTTTCAGATTAATTGACTAATCAAGAAGAGTATTTGGGGGTGTATATACATATATTTTAATTATCGAATATATCTGATTGACCACAACCTTATTTTATAGTTTGTTGTACAACAGTGTCGCACAGAAGTAGCAAACATAGCCGATCTTCAAGCTCACAGAGTCTCATTGTGTGGATTGCCTATTTTTGCTATTTTTGAAAATGCATTATTTTATTAAAATATTTCAAATTATTATTTTTTTAATATGTATATAATCGATTAAAATACTTGTATAAAAATGCCGATTTTTTTTTTTTTAAACAGTTGCACTCCTAATATCCCTACACAGCAAAATCTGGGAGAGATAGAGCCCCATGTTTACACTCTCAGAGTAAAATTAACCCATTCAATCCGGGAACGCAGTTCTGTCATTTTAAGATTTCTTTGCCTATTCAAAAATAGCAGATCTACAAGCTCATAGCGCGGCACCGAGTGCCGCGCTATGAGCTTGCAGATCTGCTATTTTTGATAAATCATGAAAATGTGTGCAAATCTTTGAATATATATATTTATAAAGCGAATATTTGTAACTCAAATCTTTGCTTCTGCGGGTCCCTGGAACAAAACATTTTGAGATGGGGGTCCGCAGCCAAATATATATCTAAAAATGTTTTCAGTGGTGCTCCAACTTTTCCATGTCAAGGACCCCCCCAGAGTACTTTTTTTTTTTACTTATAAACATATAAATTCAAAGGTTTGCAAAAAAAAAATCACGATTTTTCAATAATAGCAGATCTACAAGCTCGCTATGAGCTTGTAGATCTGCTACAGAAATCTTAAAATGACAGAGATGCGTTTCCCGGATCGAGCGGGTTAAATTAAATGAACACTGTGTTATTGTGACGGTGCAGAAGGAGGAACGGATGCTCCGGGGGTGTTTTGTCATGTTTAGTCTGGCAATAACACTGCAGACATTTGAATTGCTAAACAGAAGTTCCCTGCAAATTAACATCAGCATTAACATAAACGGCAGAGCGGTTTCTCTTTGATGTGAAGCACCAGACAAATATAGAAATAGAAAGAAGCTCACACAGAGATATGAACAGAAAGCAGAGCTGCCTTATACAGTATGAAACATTACGGGATACCATTATATAGGAAAAGTCTATTATAAAGGTGATGTAAGTTATATTCTTTTCTAAAGTGTGTTAAATAGCTCTATTTTCCCATAGTAATCGTTGCTATATTTTGTTTGTTCAGTAACAGCGGTTACTCCCCGGCTCTCCAGCTCTTTTAGTAAACAGAAAATACATTTGCAGGTCAGGATATCAATTTCATCCAATCAGGAGAGAGAACTCATACAGGCTACAGGATAAACAAGTGAAACTGGAAATGATGAAACAGATAAATGAGCAGACAAAATTGGAGTTGAAAAAAAATGGGTTCTCTCTCCTGATTGGATGAAATTAGTATCACACCTGAAACATGTACTTTCTGTTTACTAAAGAGCTGGAGAGGCGGGGGAAGACCCTTTGTTATTGAACAAACTCTCTTTAGCTATAGAGCACCGAAGTCTGACATCACTGCCGCTAGAGGGCGCTATCCCCTGAGTCGCGGCGTTATTTTCTGTGTTGAAATCCCCATAGGGGAATCTGAGATCACGTCACATAAGGACTGTGTTCCAAAAATAAACAAATCATCTGGGCGTCGTTTTTGTCGGGGGGGGGGGGGGGGGGCTCTGCATTGTTTATGATATTCATTCATATTTGAATATAATAAATATACAATATATAATATTTGATATTTGAATGAATTCTGCCTTAAAAGTCTTAAAAACTACACTTCCGGGTCTGAAATCACTGTCCCTACAGCAGCCGCGTTCATGGGAAATGTAGTCTTTGGGTCGTTTGACTCGTTTCTAGCGTTTATTGTTCTTTGGGTAAATTTGTACATTAACACCTTCAGTCGATGCTTCATATCCATAACATAAGTAAAATCGGCCGAATGATTTGTTTTATTTTTGGAACACTTATATGAGGCGATCTAAGATTCCTCTTTGGGGATTTCAACACAAAAAAATAACGTTGCGACCCAGGGGGGGGATAGCGCCCTCTAGCGGCAGTGACGTTAGGACTTCGGCGCGCTGATGATTACCATCAGAACATAGAGCTTTCATTTGAACAAAACCTCTTTAGTTTAACCAGAAAACATCCCTTCCTTCGTATCGTTTTGTTTTTTCGTCGCTAGGTGTTCCCTTTCAGACGACTGAGCCCAGCCATCAGCAGCAGCATCAGGACAGGAAGGGCGTGTCCGTCATCCAGCACACCAGCTCCTTTGAGAAGCAGGAGAGCATCATGATGTCCACGGAGGAGTGTCCTGAGCCTCACGACCCGCCAGAGAGTCCCGCTGCTGCAACAACACAGCAGCAACAAGCGGCGCCCCCGCAGCCCAAAGCCTCCTCCGCGCCCCCCTCCTCCTCCTCCTCCTCCTCCCGTCTCCTCCAACGCCAGCCCAACATCCAAGTGCCAGAGATCCTTGTCACCGTGGAGCCTGACACCGACATGCCATCTGTGTCACCCCCGGCCACGGTGTCCTCGTCCAAGGTACAGGATTATTTATGCATTTTTTTGCTTTGGGGCTGTTTACTAGTATAACCCATTAAGACCTGAGGCCGATAAAAAAAAACATTTTTTTGAAAATAATGTAAAAAATATTGTTTTCACCATTTTTCAAAAATAGCAGATCTATAAGCTCATAGCGCGGCACTCGGTGCCGTGCTATGAGCTTGTATATCTGCTATTTTTGAATAGCCAAAGAAATGTAAAGTGACACAGATGCGTTCCAGGTCTCAATGGGATAAGGCTGCAAACCAACCGTCCATTGTTTTCTTATCCGTTATTCTAGTGATTGATCGATTTATTGAATAATCGAGATGCACGTTTTTCCATATATATATTTTTTTGGATACGAACGAATCGATTAACCACTCAAGGTGGTAATGTTAACGATTTTTGTGCAGAAATAGTGAAAGTAGCCGATCTGCAGGATACTCTGGGGATCTCGAAGTGGGGTCCAGGGGTTGAGGGGGTCCCCAGCTAAATAGCTGATTAGTTAGGAACCCAATTGACCCTTTTGGGTATGTAACAGTGTACATTGGGGTCTTTATAATTAAAAAGGTTGGGGTCCCTGTCATGTCTTTTGAAATGGGGGTCCTTGGGCTAATATATAAATATTTTGTGGTTCTGTTTGAGAATCACTGATATAGACACATATGTCTTCAACTGCTTATATGTTTCCTCTTCATCTCCACAAAGGACATGGTTCTCTCATTCTGTTCCGTACCGTATGTTCTTCTTCTCCTGCAGGAGCCAGAGAAAGTGGAGGAGTTCCAGTGGCCGCAGCGCAGCCAGAGCATGGCCCAGCTCCCCCCCGAGAAGCTGCCGCCAAAGAAGAAGAGGCTCCGCCTGGCGGAGGCCTCTCAGTCGTCGGGGGAGTCCAGCTTCGAGTCGGCGTCTCTGCCCCGCAGCCCCAGCCAAGAGAGCAACGTGTCCTACACCTCGTCCCTCTCCGCCTCCGTGGACGAGGCGGCGGCGGGGAGGTCGAGCGGCCCCCAACAGGGCTCCCAGATGCTGACGGTGCCTTCCTCCTCGTCCCTCCAGAACCTCCAGGGCCAGAACCGCGAGATGCGGCGCTCGGCCTCGGAGCAGACCCCGGCCAGCCTGCAGCAGGCGGACCAGAGCGCCGAGGCCAGGAGCAAGTCCTTCGACTACGGCTCGCTGTCCCCCCAGCACCCTGCGTCCGCCTGGAAGGAGCGGAGGAAGTGTCTGCTGGTGAAGCACGCCACCCTGGGGAAACCGGAGCAGGACGAGGCCAGAGCGGAGAGCCCTAAACCCGGGCCCTCGTACTCCTCCTCCGGCCACCCTGCTCGCTACTCGCCTAGCGAGGCCGCCGGCGTCCGCAGCCTGACCCCCGAGGCCGTGGGGAAGACCCTGCAGCTGTTCCAGCAGCCTCACGTCCTCCCTCCTCTCTCTCAGGGTGCGCTCGCCCTGCGGCCCAGAGCCTGGGAGGCGGGGTTCCCTCATCCCTCGTCAGGCCGGCTGCTCCCCGCCGCCGCCAACACGGTGATCTCGGAGCTCCAGATCGTCCACGGAGCGTTCCTGCGGTCGCACGGCGCCTCCCCTCCGCCCATACAGGTCCACCCGGCGCAGATCCACATGGCGGAGCGGCTGGGCATCCCCCTCCATCAGCTCCCGTCGTCTCTCCTCCCCATCCATTTCCCCTCGGGGGGGCCCGGGGCCGCGTACCTGCCCGGAGGACCCTCCAGACTCACCATCCAGGCCCCCCCCGGGGAGGAGCCCAGGCCGTCCAGCTCCTCCTCCTCCGTGTCTCCTCCCGCTCGCGCTCACCACCAGTCCCTGGTCCCTCGCTCCTCCTCCTGCCAGTCGCGGCCGGTCATCATCACCTGCCTGGCCCAGCTGACGCCCGTGGTGTCCCTGGTGGTGCCGGTGCGTCTCCAGACCCACGTGCCCCGCTACGCCAGCGCCATGAACACCACGCTGGCCCAGATCCTGGCGTCCTCGGCCCGCTCGCATCAGGATCCCATCTGCTGCACCACCATGGTCATCATGGGCCACCTGGAGAGGAGAGACAAGATGCACAGGACCTACCTGAAGATCCCGGTGCCGGACATCCAGAGCTACCTGCCCCTGGCTCTGCAGCCCGCCGAGCTGGCCTCCGGCTCGGGGTCCGACGAGGGGGGCTGCTACTACGGCCCCCTGGGGGCCGGGGGCAGCAAGCGCATGCTGTCCCCCGCCGCCAGCCTGGAGCTGAGCACCGAGGCCCAGCGGCACCAGAAGAGGGTGAAGGAGGAGGAGGAGGAGGAGGAGGAGGAACAGAAGAGGGAGGGGGAGCAGGAGGAAGAGGAGGAGAAAGAGAGCAAGGCCACTGGGAGCAAACTGGAAGAAGAAGAGGAGGAGGCGAAGGGGGCGAGTGTGAAAGTAGAGGGGGACCAGAAAGAGGAGCAGCGCGTGCCAAAAAAACTGAGCTGGGAGGAGGAGGAGGAGGACGCCACGAAGGAGGCGAAGCCAAAAAGGGAAGAGGAGGAGGAGAAGGAGGTGACTGTGGTGCAGCGAGAGGGCGTAGGTAGGCCTGTCACAATTATCTTTAATGATCTATTAACACTAATCGCCTGATTGCAATTATTTGAGCTAAGGGGTTAGGTTTTTACTAATACTTTAACACCTTTAAATACTTTAACTCTTTTAAAACCTTTAACACTACTAATACTTTAAAACCGTTAACACTACTAATACTTTAATAAAATGATAAAACCATCAATATTTAATGCTATCAACATTCTTAGCGATCCCACACTGTTTCTTCAGGAACAGTACTTTCTAGTTTGAATGTATTGTTCCATTGTTCAATGCCAAAAAACACAAACACAATTAAATCAATAATCGCAAATTATTTGTATGACAGTTAATCAGTCAACTAACATTTAATGATGGCGACACAGCCCTAGGTGGAAGAAGGGTGGGCACGCCACCCCAGCGGTGCGCCCCCCAGAGCCCAGAGAGACCCGCCGCCGCCATCGGCCCGCCCGGCCCTCCCGGCCTGCCTGGCCCGCCTGGCCTGCCCGGCACGGCCGCCCCCCCCTCGTACCCGAGCCTCAACACAGCCACCTCAGTCAACTGGTGCTACCTGAACTATGTGAAGCCAAACCCCTCGGTGGCCCAGGGGGACCCCAGCGCCTCTGTCTACTCCACCTGGAGCGTCAGCGTCCACAACCCCAACCTGCCGGGCCTCAGCACCAAGGTGGCGCTGTCCCTGCTGTGCTCCAAGCAGAGGCACAGCGCTCAGACCTACACCATGGCCACGGGGTCTCTGGGCCCGGACGACAGGGGCAAGCTGTCTGCCGCCAGCAGTAGCAGCAGCACTACTCCACATCAGTGTGTGTCTGAGGTAAATATAACAGCAATGTTGACAATGACACCACCAGTGGTGGAAAAAGTACTCACTTTTTTTTAACTTTCATTAATTTGATGACCAGCAGCGGTTCCGGTAGGAGACACAAAGAGTATCCTTTGAGTCTCCTACCGAAACCGCTGGTCATCACTTATTGACTTAGGAATGTGACAAAAACAAAAACAGTGGGTGAACTATCCCTTTAAGTAAAAGTATCAATACTGCAATGTAGAAATACTCTGTTACAATTGAAGGTCTGGAATTCAAAATGTACTTGAGTAAAGTAAGTGTATTTAAAATCATGCAATACAGTTATCTCAACTGCATTGCATGATTGCATGATGTTATTTGTCACTGTCATTTGATTGATAATCCGACAGTAGTCACTGACACTGATTTGGGGGATTGAAAAAAGGCCTCTTGATTGCTCCTCCCCCACCCAGTCATGATTGTCTGATCCCCATCAGGTGTCTCTTTGTTGGTGTGGCCTACAGTATATATATATAAGAGACCAGTGTTTGTTGGATACGCTATCGCGTTTTCAATAGACTAAATGGTTATTAGACTGTATATGCTTTTTTCCCAAAAAACCTGCACTGTATAGTGCTTGGCAACGCGTCGTCACCACGGGATGCGGGTGGGGGGGGGGGGGGGGGCGTGGCATAGTAGCTGCAGACATATTGGGGGGGAGTCAATGTTAATTCAAGCTGTTTATGACCCACCAAGATGTCCACCGCTACCAACTGACACTTGTTGACGCCCCCCTTCAGGATTTTTTGCTACGCACTATACGGCGTGTACAGCGTAACACGGTAGAACACACCACTGGTCACAGCTAACGGGCGGTTGTCTGAGCGCTTCAATTCATCCATTTCAGTCTCGATATTTAAATTGTTCTTGTAAGAATCATTTATCGCGGTATAGTTCAGGAAGGCACGGCGGTCAGGCTGTTCCCCATGCTCAGTCACCCTCCAATCTCATTGGCTATCAAGTTACGCCTTCAATCCTAATGTTTCCTTTTGGGGGCGGTCACAGCACCTCTTCTGCAACTCCCTTCCACCTCCTCGGCCTCTTCCTTGTGGCGTTTTAGTTCTTCTGTGGATTTCATGATGTATCTGTATCATATCTGTGTATCTAACCCTTAACTTATGCCCTTGATAGGCTCAATGTTATGTCCATGTATTCATTCTGTATCTTCAGACTCTGCCTCAGTGGGGTTCGTAATCTCAGATTCTGTCATGCTTTCACAGATAAATCTGTGGAATCAAAGGGGCAGATCGAGTCAACCGACAAATTTAATGCAATCTCATTGCAATGAATAGTTTATCTTTGACAAAAGTGTCTTCACTGAACTACAAGAAAGTAGTCCCCGCGACTGCCTGCGCAAACAAAGCCGGGGGGAAAAAACAGAACACTTGCGCCACTGGCCCTGTGTGTTTTGGGACTTGAGTTTGATTTGATTCGATGCCAAATGAAAGCAGTGAAGGGAGTGTGAAGGCTTTAGAGGCTTTTGACTTCACAGGAGAGTTTCATGTGAGTCCCAACCTGTGGGCCCTGTAAGGATATAGGAGAAATCAAAAAACACTCGCACACCGTTGGGCTCCATTGCAGACAGGTTTGAACTTGTAGATCTGCTATTTTTGTGCAAATATTATATATTCTGAGATGGGGGGGGTTAGCGGCCAAATATATATCATTTTGGGGGTCCTTGACAAAATGTTTGAGAACCACTCAACATAAGTTTAAGAAAAGAAAAAAAAAATAGGATTGAGAAGACATTTGTAGAATAATATTCTACAAATGTCTTCTAAATCCTTTTTCTTTTGTTCTACTTTTGAAAAATCGTGAAAGTTTGCGCGATTTTTCAAAAATAGCACTATGAGCTTGTAGATGTTCTATTTTTGAATAGCCAAAGAAATGTAAAATGACAGAGATGCGTTCCCAGATAGGCTCTATGCACAACAGCCATATTGGGAATGAATTGGGCCCCTTCCTTACTTCCTTCACAGGTGTTACCAATGATACTAATTAAGGCTCTGTTCCATTTAGTGTGGCATAGTGGTTGTCTTATTTTCAAGGACCCCCATAACTCTGAGAGTTCCTGAGAGTACCCTTACGGGTCCATTTGAGAACCAAAATGGAGTGTTTCTAGTGAGCCAACATGCACAATATCAGCACCCTGACCAGAATGGAACAGAGCCTTCATTAGTATCATTGGTAACACCTGTGAAGGAAGTAAGAAGAGGCCCAATTTCTTTCCAATATGGCTGCTGTGCATAGAGCCTATTGAACAGGTTTACACGACAGCCATTGGGCTGCTGTGTTAAGTGGGCCAGATGGGTGGGCCAACGAACAGAGGACGTTGAACCACTGCTCCGGCGTTGTTGTTCCAGCGTGGGTGAACGGTGTTCCTGTGTTGTGTCTGGAGTGTAGGTACACGCCGCCCCACCCGGCGCCCCCGTCGAAGTGAAGGAGCAGCCGCCGCCCCCCCACAAGGAGGAGAAGAAGAAAGGGAAGAGGGAGGAGGAAGGAGCCTCCACCTCCAAGCAAGGCGAGCAGCCCCCCCGCGTCCGCATCTTTGAAGGCGGGTAAGACGAGACCAGATGAGAGAGACACACTTTATTAACCCCTGGGGAGAAATCGGGGGTGTTACCTGTACTGCAGCATGAATGATGAAAATAAGCAACCACACACACACACACACACGCACACGCACACACGCACGCACGCACGCACACACACACACACACACACACACACACACACACACACACACACACACACACACACACACACACACACACACATGGACTCTAGGGGTGTGGGAAAAAAACTATTCGAATACGAATCGTGATTCTCATGTTAGACGATTCAGAATCGATTCTCATTTTCCAAAGTATTTTTGTATAATGACATTTTTGAGAAGTGGCAAGTTCTGGGCTGAATCGGGTTTCAGTTTTGGATTTTGAATCGGAAAAAAAAACGTTTTTTAATCGAGAATCGTTTTGAATCGGAAAAAAAATCGAGAATCGTTTGTTTTGAAAAAATTGGAATGAATCGGAATCGTGACCCCAAGAATCAGAATCGAATCGAAACGTGAGATTCACAGCCCTAATGGACTCGCAACCTGTTCTCACTCCAGAGGCGTCACATTTTGCCGCTCTGTCAGCAGCCCTTTTGACATGACTGGACGCTATTGCAACGTCGCATGTTGACAAAACTATGCCTAAAGCTTGTAGATCTGCTATTTTCAAACATTTGAGTACTTTTACTTTTGGTACTTTAAGTACATTTTGATACCAATACTTTTATAATTTTACTTAAGTACATTTTGTAAAGTAGTCTGTTAGCACAAAGGAAAGTCTGCACCGCCCCGTTTGGATCTCAGGTAGAAGGTGCTCACACTCTTCCACCAGCTCATCATGGAGGTGGATAGGAGGAGGTTTTTACAGGGTGGAGTCAGTCAGTTGGGTTAAGGAAGGCGAAGGCGAGGATGTTGAATACTAGGGCTGTGAATCTTCTGCTCACGATTTGATTCCATTCCAATTCTTGGGTCACGATTCCGATTTTTTCCGATTTTTTAAAAACAAACCATTCTCGATTCAAAAACGTTTTTTTTTTCCTGATTCAAAACGATTTTCGATTAAAAAATGTTTTTTTTTTCCGATTCAAAAATTATTTTATCCCCGATTCAGCCCAGAACTTGCCACTTCTCAAAAATGTCATTATACAAAAATACATTCAAAAAACGTTGTTTTTTTTTAGAATCGATTCTGAATCGTCCAACATGAGAATCGCGATTTGTATTCGAATGGATTTTTTCCCACACCCCTATTGAATACCCACCATTCTGATGGAAAGTAGAAGGAGCCGTCCAGCCCTCCCTCCCAGTTGTATTTGTTGCTAGTCGAAGCAGCCAGACAGCGTAGGAGGGGAGGGGGACACGGTGGACGCTGAACCGCTGTGTGATGACAGTAAGGACTGTCACCACGGAGAGGAGACGACAGATGGCAGGACCGCTGCCCTCTGGGACGGGGACACACGCACGCATGCACACCCATGCACTCAACACACCCCCTCTTTCCCTGCTGTCTGTTCCTATACTCCCAGAGCCCAACTTAAACTTGAGTGCTCTCTCTCTCTCTCTCTCTCTCTCTCTCTCTCTCTCTCTCTCTCTCTCTCTCCCCTTCCATTTCAACCTCCCTGTGTCCTCCTTATGTACTGTAGACGTGTGTCCAGTTGGAGTGATCTTAAACCCTCTGTTCTTGCAGTAAACAAGCACAACACTCCGGTGTGCGAGGTGTTTTACAGTATCTCGCCGCTTGTTACAGTATCTCCGTCTTCCTGTCGTCTGTACGGCGACGCTGACGAGGGGTGACGACAACGTGTGCCTGTTAGTTCTAGTACCACTGTCCCCAGGGGGGAGGGGGTTGTGTTGCCAGTTTTTGCGAGAGAAACAAGCAACCAGGTCTGTGAAAACAAGCCCAAAAGAAGTGACTTGTAGGCCAGATGAGCAACTTGTAGATCTGCTATTTTCAAAAAGAAGTCTTGGCAAAAAAAAGAAGAGGAGTAGCATGTTTTTTGAAACATTTTTACAACACAAATCTTGTACTGGGTATATAGTCAGGGGAAACTAACCCTCAAACTAGGGTGTTTTTATGATTCTGAATCCATTGCAGGCATTTGTTTTGCACCAAAACCACTCCTTGGGCTAAAAACAGCCCAATCTCAATGGGCTTTTTACTCAAAAAGTATACCTGGAAAAGGATGGCTATGGACGTTTTTAGCCCAAGGAGTGGTTTTGGTGCAAAACAAATGCTTGCAATGGATTCAGAATCATAAAAAACACCCCAGTTTGACCCCTCACATGCTACTTAAAACATGCATTTTTTTGCATGGAAATGCAGGGAAATGGTGGGCACCCCAACTTTCAGCAGCTGTCAAAAATTATCCTAGGGAAACTGCATTTCAGTCTTTGTGAGATGTGTTACTAGACACCTTTACAAACACATTGGTGAAGATTCTTTTTGGTAAGGAATTTATTCCAATATATTTTTAATATCCCCTGACTAATAAGATATTTTCTGATGGGAGCGGGGGATCCGTGGGGAAATGCACGAACATATTTGAGAACCACTGATTTAAAAGACATTAGGAAACGAGCCCAATTAGCTACTAGACAAAAAAAAAGGCCCAAAAAATGCAACCCGCAACTACCAATATTTACAAGCAACTGTATTGAAAAACTAGCTCAAAGTCACTTATATACGCATACATACGCCTTTTCGATGTAATGTTATAATGGTATAGCAACCACAGTATAGGGTGGATCGGTATAGGGTGGTGCAGGGGAAAAAGTAACTGCCCCACCACCACGGGCTAGGAGTCTAGGGGTTCGAATCTGACGCGGTGCAACCGGCTTGCATCCGGCTCGCGTCTATCTATGAACCCAACCGTCTGTGTTCGGTGGAGGAAAGCCGGGCGGAGAGGGTGATATTTGGTCACTGCACGTACGTACTCCATATATGGGCTGGGGGGGAGGCGCTACCTTCCTCCCGGTGGGGGCTCCTCACTGGCCTAAGGCCCAAGCCTTAGGCCCGGCCTAAGGTATACAACAGCAGTGGCAAGCAACGGGAGGTATAAATTGGCCACATTGAAATGTAAATTGGTTTCTAAAAAAGAAAAAGTAAATGCTCATTATATATTGCTTCAGCATCACGTGTATAGAGTCACCTTCCAGAGTCAACCGCGTTGTTGCTCGCATTGCCGCTGTGGAATTGACAGCTTTATACAAAACTCAACATCCTGCTAGGAAGTAATATTCTGTACACAATATCCTCCCACATCCTAAATGTGGCTTATTGTACCAAATGGGGGCAATCGGTCTGATTTCTCACTGGAACACCTGGAGTGCTTCTCAGATTGAATGGGGAGACAGACGCGCAGAGAGAGAGAGAGAGAGAGAGAGAGAGAAGAAGAAGAAGAGCAGCTTCCGTCTAGCAGCGCTGCCGGAGATGTGAGCGGGGGGGGGGGGGTTGTGGGGGGGAGGGGGGGTATTTTTAGCAGCGACAGAATAACTGCTGTTTGTGTGTCAGTGAGCGGAGCGGCAGGCAATGAATGCAACAGAATCATGTCTCCAGTGGTGGAAAGTAACTAGAGTGCACTGAGTTACTTAAGTACAAGTTTGAGGTATTTGAACTTCACTTGAGTATTTTCAATACGTTTACTTCTACTCCACTACATCTTGGACCCATGTATTGTACTTTTACTTCACTATATTTATTTGAAAACTTTACTAGTTACTGTCTTTGCAGATTTAGATTATTATTACAAAACATACATTAACCACTTCAGCCCTATGTAGATTTCGGCCGTTTGAAAATAGTCGATCTATATAGTCGATCAATGCGACGCATTGTGAGCTTGTAGATCTGCTATTTTCAAAAGATTTGCGTACATTTCAAAACTTGAAATGGGACATTCTGCATAATGAGTACTTTTACTTTTGGTACTTTAAGTACATTTTGATGCCAATACTTTTGTACTTTTACTCAAGTATATTTTTACTTGTAACAGAGTATTTTTTTTATTGCAATATTGATACTTTTACTAAGTAAAACATTTGAGTACTTTTTCCACCACTGCATGTCACTCCTGAGACCGTTTTTAACAGTGGAACCTTGGCTTCGCTCGCTCTGCGCTTTGCCCGTCCTCGTTGTTCCACGTCAGGGAGGCAGCGGTTTCTGCTCGCACTGATGAGTTGTACTTCCTGTAATTAAACGTCGGCAGAGAAGCACAGAGAATATCGTTGCTGTCGGTCAAGAAACCTCTTATCTCCGTATTCTAACTTTTGGTGTTTTTTCGTAAATTAACGCCCTGCTTCATGCTACAGCGTCACACAAAAGCATCAAAAGTAGCAGATCCGCGAGCTCGAAAACGCGGCGTGACGCGACGCGTTTTCAGCTTGTAGATCTGCTACTTTCGCTATTTTTGAATTTGAATCCTGAAAAGTAACAGTTTTGGACATATGAGGTTTGCACCCGACAGAGAAGATATTATACAGCACAGAATGTTGACTCTACGTCAGGGCCTGATGGGAGATATGCCTTCAAATCAATATCACGGCGCTCAGGTGGGGCACAGTGGTAATAAAAAGTGCCTCTCCTCCACCACGGTGGAGGTTGGGGGTTCGAATCCACCGTGGTGCATCCGGCTTTGTCGAGCGTCTTTAGTAAAAGCACTGTTTCCCAAACAGTGGGTCGGGACCCATTTGTGGGTCGCGGATCTATTTTCCTGGGTCGCGACTCGCGAGTGAATATCCCATATTTTTTTGTTTCCTGAATTTTGTCATTAATTATTATTATTTAAAAATGTTTTCTAAAGATTTCCACAATAATGGAAAAAGAAAGTTGAAAACAAATTCAAACATTTTTCAAAAAAAATAATCAAATAAATTCCCTAAATTACAAAAAAAAAACGTTTGAGAAGTAGAGAAGTTCCGAGCTTGTAGATCTGCTATTTTCACTAGTTTGGGTCCCGGGCAAACGTCTAATTTCTCTTTTTGGTCTTGAGCTAAGAAGTTTGGGAACCAGTGGTCTATACGAACACAATTGGCTTGTGTTCGGGGGAGGGAAGCCAGACGGGTTGGGCGGGAGGAGTAGGACAAAGGCTCTATACGTCCTCCCGGTGGGGGCTCCTCACTGGCAGGTGAGTCAGTAGGATCAGCAGTAACAACACACAAATGTGTGTTGGAAGGAATCCGTGGGCATAATGACTAAATTGGGGAGAAACGGGGGTAAAAACTAAGAAATAAAAAAATATATATCAATATCACGGTTATTTCAAACTTTGAATGATTATAAAAAAGGGGAAATAGCTGATCTACAAGCTCACAAGCTTTTATTGCTAATTATTGCTATTTTTTGCACACCACCATTGTACAACGATGTATAATACAGAGCTTAAAGGAGTAGTTCACCCCAAAAATTACTTATTTTCCATTCCAATCACACACCCCATGAAGCCTTGATTTTGTAGTTTTTGTGGCATTCCTTAGCCAATAATATAAGTCTGTTAGATTTTTTTTCGTGTCAATTTGTTTATATATAAGAAATCATATAACAAATTATCCCCAATTTCGGTTTGGATTATGTTTTCGGTTTATTGCCCGGCCCTGCTGTCCGTGTCGTCGGCGAGGAGGTGGGAAGGAGCCGATTGCAGTTCTTGCATAGAGAGGACAATTCATAGCAGGGACATAAAACATCTGTGGTTTGGTTCCACTGACTGCAGGGTCTGCAAATAGCCTTTCAGTAAACATTCCAGATTGCATAAACAACATTTTTATAGAGTGGATCTAAATGTGTAGCTGGATTTCTTTTTTAAATACGCTGCCTATTTTTGAGTTGTTGGCCATAGGCAGGCTTCCCTGCCCCTCTCTCTCTTAACCCATTAAAACCGGGAACGCATCTGTGTAACCACTTTAACCATTATGTTATACTTTAGCTATTCAAAAATAGCAGATATACAAGCTCATAGCGTGGATACAAACTTGTAGATCTGCAATTCTTTTTGAAAAAAAATTTTTTTTTTAAAGCTAACATTTTTTTTTACTTATGTTGCTTTGTATATCAGTGGTTCTCAAACTTTATTCTCAAACTTTTTCATGTCAAGGACCACCCAAAATTATATGTATTGCGTCGCGGACCCCCATCTCAAAATCATTTGTTCCAGGGACCCCCCATAAGCAAAGATTTGAGTTAAAATGGTATATACATTCAAAGATTTGCACACATTTTCACGATTTCCCCCCAAAAATAGCAGATCTACAAGCTCATACCGCTTGTATATCTGCTGTTTTTGAATAGCCAAAGAAATCTTAAAATGACACAGATGCGTTCAAGCTCTTAATGGATTAAGCTGACTGCTGTTGTTGGCAGGGACACCCGGACGCTGCAGAAAGGCTGGCATTCTGTGTGTGCTCCGCTCCGCTCCGCTCTGCTCCGGACAGAGTGCATGAGGGACGGAGGGAACTGCCTGCCTGCCAGGAGGTTGAACTTGGGTTTTTTGGTGGGGCTTCCCCCTCCAACCTTCCTCCATAAAGAGGGCCTTGTGTGGAGAATGCTGTGTGTCCATTTCCATCGTGGCTGTCGAGGCTTATCTCCATATTCTAACGTTTTGTGTTTTTTACGTAAATGAAATTGATCTTACTACAGCGTCACACAAAAGCATCAAAAGTAGCAGATAAGCTTGTGTAGATCTTCTACTTTCGGTAGTTTTGAATTTGAATCCTGAAAAGTCACAGTTTTGGACGTATGAGGTTTCCACCCGACAGAGACGTTGTTTTTTTGTAAATTAACGCCCTACTGGATCATACTACAGCACAAAAGCATCAAAAGTAGCAGGTATACAAGCTCGAAACACGGCGCGAAGCGACATGCTATATTTGTGCAATTTTGAAAGTGAAAGTGTAAATTGTTAAGTTTGTCTGATGGGTTTTATGCAAGGGATAATGTGTGAGGAGGTGGTCATTATTGATATCACCCTGAAGGGCTTTGTTGTAGCTTATTACACAGCTACTTAATAAATAAATAAATTGACCCAAAACTAACAATAAAACTAAGTATTTCCTTGCTTACGGCAATGAAAGTATTCCATAAGTATTGGGCTGGGCGGACAAGTTCGCCTCGGAAAACAAATAATACAATACAGTAATCCATAAGGTAACGGGAAGACTCGCCCCAAAACACACTCACCCCCATTCTATATACCGCCGATTTGCCTGTAATACCGCCGGATTTGCCCCGGGGCGACTGTGTTTTGGGGCGAGCGTTTTGGTATTCCCCCGTTGGTGCGCCACGATAAACAAGGAAGTGTAGTGGATCAAATAGAATCACTTGTCGGTCATTGCATCGTCTATTTCTCACTTCAAATGTTTTCAAAAACATTCTTGAGAGCAACGTTTAGTTGTGAATGACATTGTTTGTTTGTTTACATGGCTGTCATGTTGGATACAGCATAAAACCAAGCAGCGCAGGTTGACATGAGCAGGTGCTCTGAGTCTCTGATTACACAGCGGCCCGTTATAGAGCTCGTTATCCAGAAATAATGACCGATGATTGACCAATCAGAATCGAGCATTCAACCAAGGCGTGTAATACAAATAATTAACCAACGAAAGGTATTAAGAACTTGTGACGAAATAACAACCACAGTGGATCCATTGGAACACATGGTTCTTCTTTACGTGTCCTGAAAAGTAACGGTTTTGGACGTACAAGACGAAAAGGCAATGTCGTGTGTGTATGCGTGTGCGCGTGTGTGTGTGTGACATTAATGTCCTCTCTCTCTCTCTCTCTCTCTCTCTCTCTCTCTCTCTCTCTCTCTCTATCTCTCTCTCTCTCTCTCTCTCTCTCTCTCTCTCTCTCTCTCTCTCCTCTCAGGTACAGGTCCAATGAGGAGTATGTGTACGTGCGCGGCCGCGGCCGGGGGAAGTACGTGTGTGACGAGTGCGGGATCCGCTGCAAGAAGCCCAGCATGCTGAGGAAGCACATCCGCACGCACACAGACGTCCGTCCGTACGTCTGCAAACACTGCAACTTTGCCTTCAAAACCAAAGGTAAGACCGTGTACTGTACGTCTCATAATGCGTGTGGTGTCCGTGGTAGTTACAGTGATTTGAGTACAGGTGTTTTATTATTATACACCTCTCCATGCCTCCGGTCATTGTTTTCCTCATGCGCTACATTGCATTTAGCTATCTAATATATATCGAAACCTCCTATGTCCATATTCTAACTTTTTGTGTTTTTTCGTAAATTAACGCCCTGCCCTGCTTGATCTACAAGCGCACTGCTTGAGCTTGTAGATCTGCTACGTTTGATACTTTTGAATTTTAATCCTGAAAAAAACACTGAGTTTTTAAGCGATTCTCAACCTGTGGGTCGGCGCCACTTGGTGGGCCGTGAGGATATTGCAAGTGGGCCCCCAAATAATTGGCAAAACACTAAGATTTATATGATAATATAACATTAATATAAACAAAATCATGTAAAAAGTCATGGTATTTTGTCTTTAAAACCTTGAAAAACAAAGAGTTTATCTTGTGTTACCGATATATAGTAACTTAAAAGTAAATACTACAAACACTAGTCCACCAAACAAATCCAGCATGATTTTGTGCATCATGGCCACACGGTCACAAACACGGGGCATTCAGTCCTTTCCCTCTTCCTTCCCAGGGAACCTTACCAAACACATGAAGTCAAAGGCTCATGGGAAAAAGTGCCAGGCGATGGGAGTGTCCGAGTCGTCATTGGACGAGCCAGAGAGCGAAGAAGCAGGTACGTACCGTACACGTTTGGGGGTTCATTTAAAAGTGAAGGAGAACCACGCACCCACTGTAGGGCTAAGACTATCCACTGTTCACTTAACCATTATTCTGTCCATTACTTTTTTCCATTAATCGATTAAGCTCTTCACAGGTTCATAGGTTTGGGATTTGTATTGTGCCCCCCCCCCCCCCGGGGTCTGTAGAAAGAGAAAAAGAAAAAGACAAGAGTAAACCAGAGGACAAGACAAAAAAGACTAGACTAGGACAACAAGAACCTCAGTCACACAGTCAGTCAGCCACGACAGGAGGGGGTCGAAACTAAGCGGACACCCAAAATGATATGTATTTGGCCGCGGACCCCCATCTCAAATATGTTGTTCCAGGGACCCCCCAGAAGCAAAGATTTGAGTTACAAATGTTCGCTTCAAAATATATATATATATATTCAAAGGTTTGCACAAATGTTTTTCAAAAATAGCAGGTCTACAAGCTCATAGCGTGGCACTCGGTGCCGAGCTATGAGCTTGTAGATCTGCTATTTTGGGACGCCTATAATGATATGTCCAAAATAGGGATCCATTTTTGTATCTAATATTTTATGAACTTTTTGATAGATTGATTATTTTCAGTAACCGTTGCGCCATGCATTCAACACAGCTGGGTGAACTTTGAAAAGCCTGCTAGAAGCTTCACCGCTGACAGAGGTTACGCAACCCCCATGTTCTGCTCCTCTCCCCTGAGAGCAGAATACAGGATAGAATAAATAAATGAAAGAATGCAGAGCATTCCTCAGAGTCTCAGAGACGTTACTACTGCAGTGGTCTGGCCTGAGGAATGGTTCTCTGAAGGATGTTCTGTCGGTCGCTAACAAACACATTCCAAACACACAAACAGCAACCCTATGCTTCTAACCCTGCGGACAGGACAGAGTCTAAGCAGCACCTCTCACCATGTCATCCTTACGGCTGTCACCACTGACATATTTCATTCAATTCAAAGGAGCTTTATTGGCATACACGTTTATATTGCCAAAGCAAGTGTCAAAATATATCTCAAATAATATATTCTTCGCAATTAGACGATTATGTAATAATTGTGACAGGCCCAGTCATCCTCCTCTCCTTTCCTCTCCTCTCCTCTCCTCTCCTCTCCTCTCCTCTCCTCTCCTCTCCTCTCCTCTCCTCTTCATTACATTCATTACACCCAGGGGCTGCTATTCATACGTCTCCATTCACAGGACTGCTGTTTATGTGTTCATCAATGGAGGTACAGTGCTGCTAGGTAATGAAGTCCTGTGTTCCTCCATTCTCAGGCGATGTCGTTTAACACAGAGTGGTTGACGGGGGCAGTGGAGGCTTTGCTAGGCAGACCAGGCCACTAGGCACACTGTGCTCAATGCCTTGAGCTGGTTCCCAAACTGTGTCCTTCAGGTCACTGTGTCCCAAACACTGGGTCGGAACCCATTTGACCTAAACTTTAGGTCACAGGTTTTCAAAGCCACAGACCTGTGTGTCAACAGAACAAATTAATCCATAGTGCTTTATGGTTATATCGCTAGATGTTAGGTACATATCGGTGTTGTCGGGCAGAAACCTCTTATCTCCATCTTTTTCCTTTTTGTGTTTTTTCGTAAATCAATGCCCTACTTGATCATTCTACAGCGTCACACAAATGTATCAAAAGTAGCAGATCCTCAATCTCGAAACGCGTCACAATTTGAGCTTGAATTTAAATCCTGAAAAGTAAAGGTTTTGGACATATGAGGTTTCCATATGAGGAATTTGTTTTAACATTTGAAAAAGATATATATTTATTGAATGAAACTATTCATGTTAGGATTAGACTTGTAGGGGTTAAACACATTGGTTACTGATTTAGAGGTTAGGTTGGTAGCTAGCAGGTCAAGTACAAATGGGTTTGATGTCCCCACAAAGATAGTTAAGACAAAACCATGTCTATGTGCATCTGCTCCCACAGGGGGCAGCGAGGAGCGGGCGTACGGCTCCGAGGAGCTGGAGGAGCATCAGTTCTCTGACGTGGACGAGTCCGACGAAGAGGAGGAGAACGAGGACGACGACGAGGAGGAGGACGAGGAGGAAGAGGAGGAGGAGGAGGAGGAGTCCTCGTCCCATGACGACCCGCCGTCCTCCTGCTCCTCCCATGACACCCGCCCGTCCACAGGGGGGCGCTCCAGCAGCAGCGGCGGCGGCACCAGGGGCCTCAGCCCCAGCCGCGGCCAGGAGAAGAAGGCTTCTCCGAGGAGGAGGCCGTGGCCCGGCGGCCGGAAGTCCGCCTCGCCGGGCAGCCGGAGAGCCGCGTACTCGCGGCGCGGCGGCTGGAACGCCGGCCCTCCGCCGCGAGCCTTCTCCTCCCCCAGCAGCGGGAGCTGCTCCCCCAGCCGCAGCCTGTCCCCCAGGCTGGATCTGTCCTCCCCGATCCGCAGCCTGTCCCCCAGGACGGACCTGTCCTCTCCCGGCGCCCGGCACCTCTCGCCGTCCCCCGAGAGAGGCCCCTCCCCCGTCAGGGCGGGGTCACCTCTGCGCGGCCGCCTCCCCCCTCCCGGCGGGTTCCGGCCGGCGCCCTGCAGGGCCCACGTCTCTCCCTCCGGGGCCCACGTCTCTCCCTCTCTCCCACTCAGGCTCCTCCAGCACAGACCTCCTGCTCACCTGCCCTGGGAGAGCCCCGGGACCAAGAGGACCTGGGTGAGCTCAGCAATACCACAATATGAAAATACTCTCTTACGAGTAAAAGGCCTGTGTTCAAAATGTTCCTTGTGTAAAAGTACAAAGGTATTGGCATCAAAATATGCTTAAAGTATCAAAAGTAAAAGTACTAAAATGTTTGAAAATAGCCGATCTACAAGCTCACAACGCGTCGCATCGCGACGCGTTGTGAGCTTGTAGATCGGCTATTTTCAAATAGCCTATGTATAAAATAGGGCTAAAGTGGTTAATGTATGTTTTATAATATAATACATTATATATGCAAAGTAGCCTAAGTAGTAACTAAAGTTTTCTAATAATTGTAGTGGAGTAAAAAGTACAATATTTGCCTCTGAGATGTAGTGGAGTAGAAGTGAACGTACTGAAACTTTTAAATACTCCAGTAAAGTCAAAACACCTCAAAATTGTACTTAAATCTACTTAGTTACTTTACACCACTGGGTGAGTCCCACTGTATTTCTCTTTTCTCTCATTCTATTACAATTATAATTCTATAGGCATTTACTGTAGCAGACGCTCTTATTCAGAGCGACTTACAATAAACAAGGTAAATAATCACATAAATAGAATGCAGAGAGACAGGAAATGATTTAGATAATTTCCTCGTTCCACTGTTTGACATCAGGAGTTCTGGGGAGCTTCCAGTTATGAAGCAAAAGTCCTGGCAGCTACGATAATTCCAACCTTTACAATGTTAAATTCATTATTTGTTATATTGGGCACCACTGCTCTGTCTGGAAACTTTACACCAGAAAAGATGAACGTTCCCAAATCACCTCATCCTTACATTTCCAACACACAATGTTATTGTATTTCTTTTCTTTATTGGTCATTATTATTGGTCTTTATTGGTCATGAGCAGACTTCGTAAACAGGGAGATGAAATGTTGAAGTTGAATTGTATTTGCGTCGATGTTTTTATTGCTCTGACTAAGACATGGCAAACAGGAGGCTTAACCTCAAAATAAAGATTTTATGTTATTGTAGATTCCCCATTATCTATTGGCAAAGAGTTCATGAGTTGTTGCATTGATGGTGTCTTTCCGCCCTCTACAGGAGAGAAGTGGTACAGCAGGCGAAGTGCCCACGTCCCCAGAGGCCACGTCGTTCCCTCCTGCGTTCCGACTCTCGCCCAGCGACGCCCACCCCGGCCACCAGGCCGCGGACCACGTCTTCAGCCACCTCCCTATGCACTCCCAGCAGGCCAAGGTCCCCTACCTGATGATCCCCATCGGGGGCATTCAAATGGTCCAGGCCAGACCCCGTTCGCACCCCACCACCACCACCACCACCCACCACTACCACCCGTCCTCCCCGACCTCTCCCCCCAAAGACGGGCCGTCGCTGGCCAGGTTTGAATGGTCCTCCTGGGGCTGGACCCCCAGAACTCAAGGGCTCAGGACTCCGGGGCCCCCCTGGTCACAGAGCCAGGGAGCGGGAGCCAGCCGGTCAGTCCCTGCTAGTTCCAAACCACAGTTAGAGGCCACGGACTCAAAGCAATATGGCAGCTTGTACAGCTTCACCCACACACACCACCACCACCACACCACGCCCAGGTGTGTCGCCGCCGTCCAGACCGCCGAACGTCGCTGCTTGAGAGACAGTCATTTGAGACCGCCCCTCAATCGGGCCACGCCCTTGTCCTTGCACGCCATTGGACAGCCGCCAGAGTGGGAGGAGCCGCGGTCCGTTGCTGAGCCAGTGGAGGGAGAGACGGACAGATCAGACCAGAGCACTTGAGCCTGATTCGTACCGAGCTGCGCGCCACAGTGTCACTCACTGACAATAGCCGATCTACAAGCTCACAACGGGGGGGCGCTACTCGACGCGTTGTGAGCTTGTAGATCGATTTTTTTTTTGCATGCGACACTGGCGTGCAGCTATATTATAAATCAGGCGTTTACTAGTCTCTGCACCTTGATGCACCATGCATCCATTTTTTTCTTTTTTGGTTGCTTTTCTTTTCTTTTCATTATTTTATTGCTTTGTTTTTATACAGTTTTCAAGACTATTGTTAACTTAAATGTTTGTTCTTTGGCAATATTCAGGTTTGTTATAAAAAAAAAAGAAAATGCACTTTTTTTTTCTTTTGTGGAAATAATGTTTATGTAAATCTCTATCTATCCCACATGTATCTCTATTGATACTTGCTTAATATCTTAATATCTATTTGAATAAATATGTGTCAAAGGAATATTGAATACAATTTGTAAATGACCAAATTTAATCAAAAATAATTCCTTTTCTTTTTTCCTTTCGTCCCAGTATTATTCAGACTGTATAGTTATTACTTGTGCCTTTTCTGTCTGGGTTTGTGTTTTGGGATGATGTACAGTAACATGTACAGCAGGGGTTTTCAACTGATTTTGACCCAGGGACCACCATCCTGACTAAAAGCAACCTGGGGACCACCACTATTGTGCGTGGCGGGTCCATCATAGACCCACCCCACACAATAGTGGTGGGGGATTCATGTACCACAGGGAGCTGGAGAAAATAGTTATAATATCAATATAATATCTAATAAAATACAGCGATTTTGTTTGAATATGATGGAATATGATTAAGGATTACTGTGATTATGGTAAGCTCACATTTCATATTACACACACAATACAGTAAGAACTCCTGTAAGTTATTAAAAGTCAAAAAAAAAAACTTTTAAAAACTTTTTTTTTTTTTTTTTTTTTTTTTGGCCAGGGACCACCTGCAATACCTCCGCGGACCACCGGTTGAAAACCCCTGATGTACAGTAAACAGGTCAAACCAAGAAGGAGAAGGCTGTGAACATTTTTAGAATATCCTGTTTTTGTTTTGTGTTTTCGGGGGCCGGGGGGATGTAATGTTTCTTCAGATTGTTTCTATTCCAGCGGTTCCCAACCTGTACGGGATCTTGGGCCCGCTTGAACATCTGGAAGGCGTTTGTGGCTCACCCACCACTTAGCCGTGTTAAGTGGTCAGATGGGTGGGTATTTTAATGATCAATCGATTGGGTTCCAGCTTGGATCAATTAGAGTTCTCAAATTCTGGCCGAACCCGACCCTACCCGACCCGACGTTTTCGGGCCGGACCAGGCCAAAAATGTATGCTAATTACTCAGGCCGAGCGCCGGGTTCTGTGAAAAAAAATAATAATAATCAATTACCCCCAGAAAAGAAATTCCAACTGCCCCTAGCGGCCGAACGGTAAGGCCGTGGATATAGCAGTGGATGTGTTTTTTTTTTTTTTTTGCAAAGATTTTGCAACTTTTTCACCCGGTGCCAATTATCTAAGTGATCCTGGGCACTACATTCCCCCCGCCTAGGGAGCCCAGAGCCGAGCTCATGTCTCCTTCAATGCATGAGAGCCAACTGACCTTCTTATCACTTCTTAGTGACCTAGGACGTAGCGCGTGGAAGGAACACGTTATTCCAACCAGTTCCTTTCCCCTCCATCAGGCGGCTGTCATGGGGGAGGCGGTATAGCGACCAGGATTACTACCTGTTTTTGTGAGGGTATTACCTACCCTAGGAGACTAGGGGAGAACATGCAAACTCCACACAGAGTAGGCCCTTTCGGCGCTGATGACACACGCAGAGGAGAAGACACGCCCCCAGCGCCCACAGCGTCCCCGGCGGAAATAGAACCCAGGACTTTCTAGCTGTGAGGCGACAGCGCTATCGACTGCGCCACCGTGCCCCCGCAGTGGATGTGTTGGATGCAGCTCAAAGTGTATTGACTCAGGTATCTAGTTCGTCGCAATCCGACCTTCCTAGCCCGTGTTATTAGAAAAGAACTGGCGAAAATGGCCCAAACTCAAACATTGAGTTGTGGCCGTTTTCAAGATGTTTTGGCCATTATCTCTGGAACGGAAGGTCCACTCTGCTCAGTTCAAAGCTTGTTGGATGCGTGACTTTTATGACATTAAGCACTTAATGACACGTGTTGGGTTTTTCGGGCCTAAAATTATGGTAATTATTCGGGTCGGGCCCTGTTCGGGCCGGCCCAGTTAGGGCCTTCACAACATATTCTACCTGACAGATTGGATGAAACTACATTTTATTCATTAAAATTAGCTTTCAAAATTAGTGAAGTAATTTTTCAAGATCTTAATTAATTTTATTTTCTCTTTTTATAATAACAAAGTTATATTATCATAAAAAGCTTAGTGTTTTGCCAATTATATTTTGGAGGCCCACTTGCAATATCCTCACAGCCCACTAGAGGGCCCTGGCCCACGTGTTGGTTGGGAATCGCTGCTCTATTCTAATGGCCATTGCTTTGATGTCAGGGTTAAAGGAGGAGTTCACCCAAAAAATGACTTATTTTCTATCAATTGCACACCCTATGAAGCCTTGAATCCATGGATTCTTTTTTGTTTTTGTCGCATTCCTAAGCTAATAATTTGATTCCCGTCTCCTACCGGCTAATGTATCCGGTAGGAGACACAAAGTAGATTATTTGTGTCTCCTACCGGAAATACACACGGTCATCAAATTATTGTCTTAGGAATGCCACAAAAACAAAAATAAATCCATGAAATCAAGGCTTCATGGGGTGTGTAATTGATAGAAAATAAGTATTTTTTTGGGTGAACTCCTCCTTTAAAGAGCGAGAGAGAGGCATTTGAAGGAATAGAACTTGTCAAAGAGGAAAAAAATGCACTGAAGTTATATTTTTTATTACAAAATATTTTAAATTAGAACGTATCTCTGTACAGAGAGGAGTGTCCTTATTTATTGATATTTGATGACATTGGTCATTGTTTCTCTTTTTTTTCCCCCTCTTTGTTTTTCCTTTTTATTATGGGATGGTGGGGGAAGGGGGAGGCCATGGCGCCGTTAATAAAGCTCCAATCCGGGATTTAGATGAACTATATAAATTGTTGTTGTATGCCTCTGTGTGGGCCTGTGGGGGGAGTATGGCAACACAATACAACATTTGGTTTGGTTGGAGACATTTTCCATGCTTCATGTTATTGAAAAATGGTCTGGTTATTAATAGCCAATCTACAAGCTCACAACGTGTTGCAATGCGACACGTTGCGAGCTTGCAGATTGGCTATTTTCACTATTACAAAAACATTTTTTTTTGTTATAATACTAAAAAAGGAACAGTTGTGGATTTCCACCCGACAGCAACGATATATTTGTGTTCATGTTCTCTTCACTGGATAGCTGGATACCAACTATGGAAGCACGAGGCCGAGGATCTCGCTCCTCCCCCATATTTGCTGTAGTAGTTTGAACATCATTTCTATGACCTACAGTATGACCTCTCACCGCCAGGGGGGGAGACAGACAGACAGACACACGTAAATCCAGGGTTGGAGCTTTTAAGTTACATGTGTGTGTCTTTTTCATGCTGTTCTTGTGACTTGATATGGAGATGGGGACAAGGAGGATCAAAGGCCCTGCAGATTTCGCATACAGCTACATTTCTGGTCTTGGAACAAATAAAAAAAAGTGCACCTGTTTGTGAACCTTTCTGAAACCTTGTGTTTTGTTTTCTATACCTGACTATTCCTAGCGTAGGCTTGTTGTTGTCATGTGCCCAGAATAGGCCCTATGCACAGCAGCCATATTATCACTTCCTTCACAGGTGTTACCAATGATACTAATGAAGGCTCGGTTCCATTTAGTGTAGCACACTGTAGTTCTCAGACCTTTTTATTTCCACGACCCCAATAACTCTGAGAGTGTACAAATGGAACCAAATGGACCCGTAAGGGTCTTTGGAGTTACACATTTGGAGTTACACATTTGGAACCCCCTCAAGGAACTATGAGGGTCCCTGGACCCCAATTTTAGACCCACTGGTGTAGCAGAGTGTTTCCAGTGAGCCAACATGCACAATATCAGCACCCTGACTCTGTTTGACCAGAATGGAACAGAGCCTTCATTAGTATCATTGGCAACACCTGAGAATGGCTGATGTGCATAGAGCCTATTGTTATTTATGTTTTCATTCTGTTATCATTCTTGTTGAGTTTAGACATAGACCTAACAGTAGGTCATCATTACAGGAGACAGCCCGGTTACATAATGCTTCAATTCAATTGGGTAACACTTGCTCATTTGGTACCTGTAATTAACGCTTAATTTGTGATTACTGAATACATTATGTAAGCATTAATTAGGCGTTAAGCATTAATTCATCATGAATTCATCATGAATTCTTTGTAATTCATCATTAATTCATGTATTAAGTAACGTTGCATAACTAATGATTAACTCATGATGTTAATTAATGATGAATTACAAAGAATTCATGATGAATTAATGCTTAATTCATGTATTAAGTAACTTTGCTTAACTAATGATGTTAATTAATGATGAATGGAATACAAGGAATTCAAAATGCTTAATAAACGCTTAAATAATGTATTAAGTAATCATAAATGAACCGTTAATTACGGGTACCTATGAGCAAGTGTTACCTTATTCATTTCCAACATGATTTGAAATGGATTGACATTGATTTGTGACATTGATGAATGCAAGAGAACTGGACCCTGTACAAATCGGTATATTTGTCTTTAATGTTTTAATAAAACATTGTTTCATTATTGTTTTATTAAATGTTAAGTATTATTGTATCCATATCTATTAGGACAACCTAATAATTAGGTATTAAGTAAAAATGAAATTAATTTGTAAAACTAGAGTCTCGGGGGGCTACGCCCCCCTCAACCCCAGCCGCGCACGGGGCCCAGCGTGGGCGCGTGTATATCGTCAGATTAAAATGTGCAAAAGTAAAAAAATGAAAAATAAAAAATTAGAAGAAATTATATTTTTTATGTTGCTGGGGGTCCGCGGACCCCCTGCTGGTCCGCGGACCCCCTGTGGAGTGTCGGGACGCGCGGGGACCCCCGTGGAAGATGACGGACCCCTTCGGTGGTGTTTTTTTTTTCATGAAGGTGGTTGCTTGTTTCTGGCGCTTGTTTTTAGAAAACCTGGCATGCCAACCTGGCATCCCAATGGCGGCGGCGTGTTGTTTTGCCTCGGTGGTGCGCACGGTAAACAGTAAGAAGCTGTTTCCCCTTCCGTTTTGTCCGAAATGTGGTGAGTAGAATTAATTATGTTGCGACGTGGAAACTGTGTCGTGAGCAATGAGAGGTGCCCTACGCCACCCGTAAATTCAGCGCGTCCGCCGTGGCTACTGTGCTGGCGAGATGTGGTGTGTCGGCGTTGTGTTTACTCGATTACAGAGCTGTGGCTATAGCGTCAGCGGCGCGCGGAAGTGACTTGCCGATTATATAAGTAGATAAAAAAATACATATCGGTGAAGCCTACTGCATTCACTATTATTCATTTGTTTGGCAAAGTATTAACTACAAATAACCAATCAAGCATATTTGTTTTCCAAAGATGTATTTTGAGCTGAGAAATTGTATACAAATCATGTTTGTTTGACTCTCTCTGTCAGTTTGTCTGTTAGTCTAATGCATTATGTAGGCCTATTCATTGTTATGTTGACACAGCATTTTCGGTGTTAGGAACCATTTAGAGCAAAATGCTGTAAATGTAAATAGTAGACAATGACAAAGTAGCAAGACAATGCTAACAATGCACCTTAGTGATTAGAAATGGGTTCCAAAATGCGAAACACGGAATGGGCTTAGTTCTCAAGTGGCCAATTCTCTGGTTAAAGGGATATTTCACTTTCAAAAAAACTTTTGGTCATTTTATGGTCTACTCAGGCTTTTGTGAACCCCCCAGACAGTTTTTAAGTTGCTTGATTCAGTATTTAGATATTTGATATTCATTTTGCCAGCCACGCCCCCTTCCTATACAAACCCATTGTAACTTCAAACTCTATTTTTAACCCGTTTAACCATCAAAAACACCCGTCCTTGGTTCTGGTGACTCACCCTGCCCTCCTAATGCATGAGAGGGCCGTGTTTTTTTGATAACTTTTTTCATTTATTTTTAATATTTTTTTTTTGTATTTAATTTTTTCATTTTTCAAAAAAAAATATTAAAAATAAATGAAAAAAGTCATCAAAAAAACACGGCCCTCTCATGCATTAGGAGGGCAGGGTGAGTCACCAGAACCAAGGATGGGTGTTTTTGATGGTCAAACGGGTTAAAAATTGAGTTTGAAGTTACAATGGGTTTGTATAGGAAGGGGGCGTGGCTGATAAAATGAATATCAAATATCTAAATACTGAATCAAGCAACTTAAAAACTGTCTGGGGGGTTCACAAGGGCCTGAGTAGACCATAAAATGACCAAACGTTTTTTTGAAAGTGAAATATCCCTTTAAGTACTGTATATAATGGCCATACACAGGTCTTTAAATGGCCTTGAGGCATGTCCTCCTTATCAGGTATACAATGTAGGAGGGAGTATTCAGGCTACAGTATTTTGCCTTGTGAATGCAATCACACATAATGCACCGTTCTGCCAGTGGTGTAAAGTAACTAAGTACATTTACTCAAGTACTGTATTTAAGTACAATGTTGAGGTATTTTTTGACTTTACTGGAGTATTTCCAATTTTCTGTACTTTTACTTCTACTCCACTACATCTCAAAGGCAAATATTGTACTTTTACTCCACTACACTTAGTTACTTTGTAGATTTAGATTATTATTACAAAACAAACATTAACAACTTCAGCCCTATATATACTTTGGCTATTTGAAAATAGCAGATCTACAAGCTCACTAATGCGTCGCATCACGACGCATTGTGAGCTTGAAGATCAGCTATTTTCAAAAGTGTTTTATACATTTTGAAAACTTGAAATGGGACATTCTGCATAATAAGTACTTTTACTTTTGGTACTTTAAGTACATTTTGGCACATTTTGTACTTTTACTCAAGTGAATTTTGAATTCCGGACATTTACTTGTAACAGAGTACTTCTACATTGCAGTATTGATACTTTTACTTAAGTAAAACATTTTGAGCACTTTTTCCACCACTGCGTTCTGCAGTAGTGCCACAAGATGTCGCCACTACACCCAGGAATACAGCAGCATAGTCACAATGTGCACAGTCACAGGCTGGTGCCATATGAGATGTTAGAGCTCAAGACCCTGGTGGCTTTAGGAGTTTGATTGATTGATTGATTGATTGATTGATTGATTGATTGAATACTTTATTTAGAAAAAGCGCACGAAAGTACAGTTTAAATCACACATGGGCAACTGGCCCATGCGGCCCCCACCTTCACTTAATGCGGCCCACAGGTTAATATCAGAATACTGATATATTATTGATTTCAGCTGTTGCAATTCCAAACATGCAAACATGACCCGCTTTAATTACTTCAGTCTATATGAGTAGCTTGATGACTAGTATTACAATTCTATTGTCTTTTTTATGTCCAATGTATTTGTATTTAACTTCATAAAGTTAACAACATAAGTATAACGAAATGCAAATTAAATACAAATGTAACTTTTCAGGATTCCAATTCAAACATAGCAACAAAAAATCTGGATTCCAATTCAAAAGTAGCAAAAATAGCAGATCTACAAGCTCAAAACGCGTCGCAGCGCGACGCGTTTTGAGCTTGTAGATCGGCTATTTTTGCTACTTTTGTGTGACATAGAATGGCGAAAAAAGTTAAAATACGGCATATGCAATGTGGCCCTCTGGAGTGAGTGTGGAAATATAGCGGCCCTCTCCATCATCAAAGTTGCCCACCCCTGGTTTAAATACAAGGTCAACTAAAAAAGGATTAAAAAGCCCATGAAAGCCTAATGGCTCGTTTCAAATGGAGTCCAGAGTTGGTGTTGACTGGACCCGGTGTGTTCCCAAACCTTTCAGGCTGCGACCCCCCAAAATAATCCTCTGGGGACCCCTCACTTTGAAAAAGCACTTGGAATTGTATAGGAGTCCTTCGAGGAATTCAATTTTGTTTGACTCGGTTCCACAGATAAATATTGTGAGTAGCCGATCTACAAGCTCACAACGCCTTGCACTGCAAGGCATTGTGAGCATGTAGATCGGCTATTTTCACAATTTCTGCCTCTTTCTTAGGTAACATTTGGCCAATGTTTGGCACTTTTTATATAGTATTTTTTTCTCTTCATTTTATAGGTAAAAAGGTCTTAAAACTCCTGAAATTGTCACTTTAGAAATGTGCAGATATACCCTTTTTACACTTATACTGTATGTTGGTTTGTTTACTGTTGAATGAGAAAACAATAATGTTGCACGTTAAGCAAATCTTGGGGACCCCCCCCCCTCCCTAATAATTTAGGGAGTCCCAACCCACAGTTTGAGGAACCACTGGGCTAGACCACACTCTCACATTGCATATCTCTCACACTCTGTCTCTCTCTTGTTTCTTTTCTTTCTCCAAAAGTGTCTTACTACATTGCCAGCCTTAGAGCCTGGCAGTGTCTAATGGAGCAGCTGTTTGGTTTGACCGCTGGCTCCTGGCTCCTGGCTTATAATGACGTTAGTGTCCTTGAGTAAAACCCTGAACCCCTACTGCTCCCTGGGCTGTTCAATAGTTCCCCACTGCTCCCAATAGACAGGATGGATTAAATGTATGCACAGTATATTATACCCCAACTACAACAACTAAAGGGGACACATTTATTCTTTCTTTTAATTATACAGTCAAGGGCATTCCACCAGAGCCCTGGGGCCACTTGCACCAACTCATACTAAGTTCAAACTTAGCCTAGTTATAGCTTAAATGGCTTTTAAAAAGCCATCTAAGCTATAACTTCAGCTTAGTGTGAGGTGGTGCAACTGGCTCCTGATAACTAAAGCCAGGTCACCTTTATAGTCCTCAGACTACCGTGGAACTGCCATGCCGGCCCCACCCGACCCGAGGCTGTACAGTGGCTCACAGGGAGACAGAAGATCAGACATACAGCGTGAAGGCACCAGCAGGCCATGAAGGGCTTGAAGACAATCAGTAAAGATCTTAAGGTCAACTCTAAAACAGTGCAGAGACGCTAAAATAGTGATAATATGATCCTCCTGTCTTCTTGTTTTGCTTAAAAGCCTGTAGCAGCAGAGCTTTGCAGTTTCACGCTGATCCAGTTTTTTTATTTGAAGACAGACGGACAGACGGACAGACGGACGGACGGACAGACAGACGGACAAAAAGAAAGAAAGAAGAAGATCAGTTATTTTCAAATGATTTTTATACATTTTAAAAACTTGAAATGGGACATTCTGCATAATGAGTACTGTAGATGTAGTGGAGTAGAAGTAAAAGTATTGAAAATTGGAAATACTCCAGTAAAGTAAAAAATCACACCCTGTGTGAAGGTAGCGGCGCCTTTGATACATTTTGTCATCGATATGTGTTTATAATGTGTTTATAGCCACGTGTCACGTGAAGCTTGACCAATCACTTTGTTGACAGGTCTGACCAATCAGAGCGTTGACGGGTCTGACCAATCAGAGCGTTGACGGGTCTGACCAATCAGAGCGTTGACGGGTCTGACCAATCAGAGCGTTGACGGGTCTGACCAATCAGAGCGTTGACGGTGAACACGGACAAAGTCAGGTATAGAGCAGGACCCGCTCTATACCTAAAGGTATAGAGCGGCTAGCACCGCTAAAAAACTTACCTAGAAGGAGACTTTAGCCAAATGAA
>NC_139940.1:47295110-47330110 GCF_963454915.1 Gymnoscopelus microlampas | reverse complement strand
GGGTCCGTGGCCTGATTCATACCAAATTCACTGGCTTAAAGCAGCACTATGTAACTTTCCTCTTCTAGCCCGGATTTGAAACTGGTTTCCTGCGTAAGTGCCCCCGGAGCCACTGCCGGTCTAAAAAATGTCTCAATAGAAGAGCAGGGAGACAAAACACAAGCGCTTGTATTAACATACTCTGCCATTACAGATTGGTCAAAATTACATCTTGTTCATTTAAAAAAAGTTACATAATGAGGCTTTAATTCACTCAGTTTCATCGGTCTTCCACATGACATTATGACCAAACACACAGCAGGGTTGGATTATGTAAACCACCACACACTGGCACATGAGCATGATGATAACAACAAGGGGAAGTCCCATAGAGTTGTTGCTGTGCCTTGAACATTCCATAACATTACAAACGTGGCAGTACTAGGGGAGGGAAGCGTTATTTCTGAAGGTTTATTATTATTATGTCGTCTATGTCGGACGGAAACCTCATATGTCCAAAAAAAACTGTTGCTTTTCAGGATTCAAATTAAAAAACAGCAAAAGTAGCCGATCGACAAGCTCAAAACGTGTCGCTTGGCGCCCCGTTTCAAGCCTGCGGATCTGCTACTTTTGATGCTTTCAAGTAGGGCGCTAATTTACAAAGAAAACACAAAAAGTTACTTAAAAATATGGAGATGGAGGTTTCTGCCCCGACAGTGATGTCACAAATAAACTGCACAGTGTAGCGAGGAAGGGAGTCTGTCCTCCATGAGGAGTCAGTGGGTCAAAGGTAGAACTGAGAGAGCCAAGGTTAGCCGGAGTGTAAGGCACTGTATTATTTAGGAGTGACAGTGTGTAGAGGAGGCGATGTTGTTAATTAAAAATAAACACCTGTTTCCATGACACGGTCAGGGGGAGTAGCGGCAGAAACAAAGCGCTTATCTGACTTTTCCGTTGATTTGCTGCTGCTCCGCTGTGGAGTCAAAACAGGGACAAGACAGTATTGTAGCTGTTTACGCTTGACTTTGTTTTGACGCCTAATTTTTGCTCTGTTGTGCAACGGTGTGCATGGCGCACCAAACATAGTTGATCTACAGTACAAGCTCACAAAGGTCGGCTATTTTCATTTTCTTTCTTTTTTGTTGTTGTATGAATCCAGCTATATGATGAATTCACTGTGGCCTTTTGTACACTTCTGAAGTTATTATATTGTTGCAATGTATTCTTCTTGTAAGTTGTAAAGTTGTGTAGACGACTTGTAAATAAGATTTTCTCTTCTTTAAGAGTGATTTGACGATATTGGATTGATTCCTTGTTGGTTTGCTGTATGGGTTGTGTATATTATGGTGTTCATTTTCCTGCAGGCCCGTGGGCTCCGACAGTGGTAATGAGCTGATTGATGACACCCTGTGCCTTCGGTCAGCCTCTCTACCATTGGTCAACTCTAACAGGCCTACTGCCTACTTAAAGCCAACATGGTCACCTCTAATAGGTCTACAGCCTACTTATGGCCAACATGGTCACCTCTAACAGGCCTACTGCCTACTTATAGCCAACATGGTCACGTCTAACAGGCCTACTGCCTAGGCTACTTATAGCCAACATGGTCACCCTACATTCAGTGTTGATGATGGTCACCCTAAGCCCCCAAGAGACAGTGGGGGCAGTAGTAGAGACAGTGGGGGCAGTAGTAGAGACAGTGGGGGCAGTAGTAGAGACAGTGGGGGCAGTAGTAGAGACAGTGGGGGCAGTAGCATAGAGACAGTGGGGGCAGTAGCATAGAGACAGTGGGGGCAGTAGCATAGAGACAGTGGGGGCAGTAGTAGAGACAGTGGGGGCAGTAGCATAGAGACAGTGGGGGCAGTAGCATAGAGACAGTGGGGGCAGTAGTAGAGACAGTGGGGGCAGTAGCATAGAGACAGTGGGGGCAGTAGTAGAGACAGTGGGGGCAGTAGTAGAGACAGTGGGGGCAGTAGCATAGAGACAGTGGGGGCAGTAGCATAGAGACAGTGGGGGCAGTAGTAGAGACAGTGGGGGCAGTAGCATAGAGACAGTGGGGGCAGTAGCATAGAGACAGTGGGGGCAGTAGCATGCCACTTGGACACAGTCCGGGTCAGATCAGCCTCGGTCGGGTTGCCTGGAGGAGGGTGTCTGTTGCAAGACCCGAAACACCCAGTGACTCCAGGAAACAACACTGATGATGTGTCCAAGTGTGTGCATCAGTAGATGTTTTTGTTAACCGAGGACCGAAACGTCCACTCTCTGTGTCCACTCGTTTATTTCACCATGTCACTTCTTGCACTTTTGTAAGTAGAAGCTAGACTATATGTTTGCATCCAAAAAGCCTCAATTTGAATTTTTTAGTGTGCGAGCCTTTTTGTTGTTTATGGACCAGCAGAGAATGACACAGCTGTGATTCAAATTCAAAAGCAGCAGATCTACAAGCTCGAAACGCTTCGCTTTGCTTTGTGCAGCGTTTCGAGCTTGTGGATCTTTTGATGCTTTTGTGTGACGCTGTAGTGTGATCAAGTAGGGCGTTAATTTACAGAAAAAACACAAAAAGGTAGAATATGGAGATAAGAGGTTTCTGCCCCGACAGCAAATTATGTAAACATCAGGGTGACAATGACTGAGAACTAAATGTGTGCCACTGCTACAGTGTGGCAGTGATTGTCACTGTCACACATTCCACATACCAGACAACCACATTCCACGACACAAGAGGAATACAGCATTTTCTCTTCCTTAATCATACAAATTAGTTAGTGCTGTCAGTCAATATTATTTTTTATCATGATTAATTGCTTGATATTGTGTTGTTAATCGCGCGATCAATCGCATAATAATCACATAATAATCACATACTGTTTTATTCGCTCAAACTTGAATGATGTACTGAAAAGTGTGATGCATGTGAATGTATTATTTATTACATTTCAGGTATCCAGAATACATTATAAAACCAATGTTATTTATTTATACATTATATCCTCTCTGGTGTACACAGAGACACACCCTTTATTTCTCTCTCTCTCTCTTTCTGTCTAACACACTCTTTCTCTCTCTCTCTCTGTCTCTCTCTCTGTCTCTCTCTCGCACGCACGCACGCACGCACGCACGCACGCACGCACGCACGCACGCACGCACGCACGCACGCACGCACGCACGCACACACACACACACACACACACACACACACACACACACTTGGTCTTGGTCCTCCTCCCAATGGGACGTGGCCAGAGGACCTATATGAGATATTAAGTCATATGACAAAGTGTATCTTATAATTCTGAGAAAGTCTCATTATATATATAGTCATAATTATGAGAGACATTAAGTCATACATCATGAGAAAGTATCTATATTATTGTGAGATGTCAACAAGTCGTCATCATGAGAAAGTAGCCATCTCCAATATTATGAGAACCTATCAGATTATTATGAGAACCGATCTGATTGTTATGAGATACTAAGGAGGGCCCAGAGCAGACTGTTCTTCGTGAGGAGTGGGCTCCGGTCCTTTGGCATGTGTAACGGGATGCTGCCAGTGTTGCCATGTCTGCTTATCTTTTTCTTTAAAGGTGCTTGTAAATATTAGTAGTTGCAGGTTCTTTTTTTTTGGGGGGGGGGATTGTTTTCATAGACCTGGCTGCTTATTTCTCTCACAAAATCTGGCAACAGTGGATGCTGCAGCAGATGTTGTTGTCAGCATCCTCTTCTCTGCAGGGGGGGGCGGGGGGGGGGGGGGGGGGGGGGGGGTACATTACAGTAATAGGCTGCACAAGCTAGTGTCTCTGTCATTGGTGCTAAACAGGATGGTGTGACTCTGGAGGTGGAGATGGTCTCAGTCAGAGGTAAACACAATGAAGAAGCTGGTGGTGGCTATCATCATGTCTGACCCTTCCATCCCCTCCAGAAGGAACCAGCAAGGCGACTGAGTAACAATGATGAACAGCAGATTCATCCTTCCAATACACAATCCTGCTGGCTGGGTAAGTCCTTCATGCCAGCTTGATTGATTGATTGATTTAGTGATTGATTGATTGAATACTTACTTAATAAACAAGTTTCGTAACATTACAGGTAGTACAGTCAAAGATTATGCTAAAAAGCCCCAGGGGACTTGTTTGCATTGTGGGCAATTGTACTCAATTAATCAGTAATACATACAATACACAACACAATATACAATACTTCAGAGGGATCAGAGGATGCTACAGGGTGTTCAAGAAGTTAAACTGTGCTCAATTGTATTTTAAGGTCATCCATTCTGTTAGGTTAGTTTTAAGTTTGGGTAGGGGGGGGGGGGGGGTGGGGTCGAGATAACATTGATGTCTCTTGGTAGGTCATTCCACACTATGGTGGCAACAACAACATAGTAGAATGAAATGTTTTACCCATGTTTGATAAAGTGTTTTGGGGGAACGAGGTCAGATGAGCTCCTTCTGGTGTTATGAACCAACGTTCTGATATGAACAAAAAGGCCATCATAACACGCTTAGCACTTACAATAACAAATGACACTGAGCAGCATCCCCTGTATCGCTACTTCAAACTCATGCCATCAGCGTGAAGATACAGAACCTTGAAGTGGGAAAAGGTTCGTTTTAGCGGGAGTTTTGTCTCTTCATTCATTGCGGCATTAAACAAACTGCCTCAGCGATAGGATGTGTTCTTTTTGTGTGTGTATAGCGGGGACCTCATGTATATTGTCTTGGTGTTGTCTTATATTATGTGGTGTTTTTTGTTGTTGTTGTTGAACAGACTGTGAAGACAAATATCCCTTTGGGGATAGTAAAGACTATTATTATTATGCCCCATGGGCATCACTAATTCTAGAGCAGGGGTCTTCAACGTTTTTCCGACCAAGGACCCCTTAGCTGAGAGAGAGATGAAGCAGGGACCCCCACTGTATAAAATTGTGCTGCACATTAAACTTTTTTTTATTGATTTCGTAGATGGCTTCATAGACTTGTTGCACAGCACTATGATTAGTGTAAATTAATGTTTTGTTAATGTGTATTTTCAGACATTTATCCACTTAGACCCTCACTACTCAAGTAAACTCGCCCCTTTTTTTCCCTGTACACGAAATCTCTTTGCCAAAAATAGCAAATCTACAAGCTCACAACGCCTCGCAGTGCGAGGCGTTGTGAGCTTGTAGATCTGCTATTTTCTGCAAATGTCCCCCCAGAATAGAGATGCTGGTGTTCAAGTGGTTAATGTGAAAAAAAAGTTCCTATCACACAAAGATTTTGCAGACCCCCTGATGAAGACCCCTTCTCTAGAGAAGTACTGTAGTTTGACCGGTATCTGGGAACTGATCTTAAAAGACCACCAGACCCATTCAGATACTATATGTGGCTTTATGTCTTCTTCCTTCTTCCTTGAGATAAATTGATGAAGGTCTAATAGACCGAAACATTGTTATATTATTCCCATCGAAATTCCCTTTTTTTCTTGCATTTGAAGACAGTGTACTAGTTAGGTTCTAGAGACATTGAGATGTTAGGTGAACCATGCGGTGCATTAAGATGTACAATGACGCCACCAGGCGTGCCGACCGGTCCGTGGTCGTGGTGGAAAGATCAATTTGACTCTTGTTCTTGCAACTCTTATACCTCACGTTAGCTAATGACTGATAATGATTATGTGACACTGATGTGTCTGTATCTTCCATTCATGCTGGGTTGTCATAATATCTGCTCTTTTTGTCTTGTGTATGACTATCTGTCTATCTGTCTATCTGTCTATCTGTCTGTCTGTCTGTCTGTCTGTCTGTCTGTCTGTCTGTCTGTCTGTCTGTCTATTTTGAGAAAATATGTCATTACTATGAGATACTACGTCATTCATGTTTGTTAAAGTATGTCATCATCATAATAACATTTCACCACATTCCACACTTCCACTCTCTTTAATGTTTACATACACCATCTAATCAAAAGGTTTAAATTAACCCATTAAGACCTGAGGCCCATTATACAAATACCCTCTAAAACAATAGTTCTTACACTTTCACGATTATTTAAAAAAAATGGCAGATGTACACGCTATTGTAAATGTGGGAAGAAGTGATGCTCTGTGAGCTTGTACATCTGCTATTTTTGAACAGCCAACGCAAAAATCTAAAATGGCACAGGTGCGTTCCCGGTTTTAATGGGTTAAGAACGGAGCTATAAACTCAACAATGAGAGTGGTATTGAATGGGCTGGTCTCACGGCCCTGGCAGGGACATGATGTATGTAAATACAGTTATTTAAGACAGTGTGATACTGTTCTTTTCACCCCAGGAACATGTTGTATATGATGGAGCTAGACGCTCCTTGTTTGGGTTATAAACAGTATGGGAAAAAGTGCAGAAGACATGTATCGTAACTAAGTACACTTACTCAAGTACTGTAGTTAAATACGTTTTTGAGGTATTTTTACTTTACTGGAGTATATTTCCAATTTTCAGTACTTTTACTTCTACTCCACTACATCTCAGAGGCAAATATTGTACTTTTACTCCACTACAATTATTGGAAAACTTTAGTTACTACTAGTTACTTTGTAGATTGTGATTATCATTGCAAAACACACATAACAAACTTCAGCCTTATATATATATACATTGGCTATATGAAAAGCTTACAACGGGTAGCTTAGCTTGTAGATCTGCTATTTTCCAAATATTGTTACCTTGACATGATGTAACTCCAATAAATCAAAACTAGTAGCTCCATTGAGTAGAAATCATTCAAAATATGCTCCTCATTGACTCATTAAGTAGCCTACTGGGTTTTGTGATGTTCTATATGGTCAGAATCAGTTTTGTTTGTGTGTTTGTTAATGGGCTAAAAGAGTGAATTTGGAGAGCTCCCCGGACCCCACTTTGAGAACCAATGATTTAGGTAACGTTTCAAGCCACCAGGCTCTTAAAGTAACCTAAATACATCTGCAAAGTATAGGCTGTTGGTGATTGATTGATTGATTGATTGAGTTCCGCTCTATTGTTGGTATACAGCTGGCAAAGAGGAGGACGAGGGCAGTGGTGGCTCCTATTTTGTACTTAAAGTAAAAGTATAGCAATCCCACAATGTAGGAATATTTTGTTACAGTACAAGTCCTGTAATCAAAATTTCACTTCAGTAAAAGTTTAAAAAAAAAAAGGAATTGGCAGTAAAAGTAGGCTACTCATGGCTTATTTATGTCAAGAATGTCATTCTTCTGCCATTACTTAAAGAGACAAGGGAGATCCCATGGAGATACTGTACAAACAAAGATGAATGTCCAGTCGATATTCCCATTTTAGATGGTAATCTATTGATATGAAATATCTATTGGTATGAAATATTACTTGTCTTGTAATAATAATAATCCAAATCTACATTCTCAGTATACAGTATACTGAGAATGGATATACCAGTAAACCTTTTGTTGCACTTTTTTGGTTTGTTGTTGCTCATGTTTCTCGTCTGTGCGTCTTTGTTTGGCGTTCTGGTAAGAACTGTGTGTGCCTCCTCTGCCTGTGCCCATGGGCTAATTACTGCACCTGTGCCCGCTACAGTGCATATATACACACGCTCTGCTGTGTCTAAAAATATTGCAAAATAACCAAAATAACCTCCCAACAACAAAACATAAATGCTGTTTTGAACAGGCCGACAGGGAGATGCCTCTGGGAATAATGTCAGTGAGTTCTCCAGACACAGAGACATGGCCTTATCAGCAAGTTGCATTGATGCTGTTTGTTCAGTGGTGTAAAGTAACTTAGTACATTTACTCAAGTACTGTACTTGAGTACAATTTTGAGATATTTCTACTTTCTTCAGTGGTTACAATTTTCAATACTTTTACCTCTACTCCACTACATCTCAGAGGCAAATATTGTGCTTTTACTCCACTACAAAAACTTTACTTTGTAGATTATTATTACAAAACATATATTAATCACTTCAGCCCTATATACATTTCAGCCACTTAAAAATAGCCGATCTACAAGCTCACAATGCCTCGCGATGCGACGCATTGTGAGCTTGTAGATCTGCCATTTTCAAAAGATTTGTATACATTTGAAAACTTGTGAAATGGGACGTTCCGCATAATGAATACTTTCTACTTTTGGTACTTTTAAGTACATTTTGATACCAATACTTTTGCACTTTTACTCAAATACATTTTAAATTCCGGACTATAGAGTATTTTTACACTGCAGTATGGATACTTTTACTTATGTGAGAAACGTGAGTACTTTTTCCACCACTGGTTCTCAGACACGGAGACGGACCTTATCAGCAAGTTGCATTGATGGATTTAACCCTGCTTAAGCAGCAGCCATGGACTGATTAGAGAGGTACAGTAAGTGCTGTACAACATGCATGTGGTGCTGCCTTCAGATCCTGGAAGTGTAGGGGACTGCCCCTGCCGGTAGTGCTGGAAAAAGTACAAAAATGTTTTACTTAAGTAAAAGTATCAATACTGCAAAATAGAAATACTCTGTTACGAGTAAAAGTCCGGAATTCAAAATGTACTTGAGTAAAAGTACAAAACTGTTGGCATCAAAATGTACTTAAAGTATCAAAAGTAAAAGTATGCATTATGCAGAAAATAGCAGATTGCATCGTGAGCTTGTAGATCGGCTATTTTCAAATGGCCGAAATGTATAGGGCTGAAGTGGTTAATGTATGTTTTGTGATAATAATCTAAATCTGCAAAGCAACCAAAGCTGTCAAATAATTGTAGAGGAGTAAAAGTATGATATTTATGTTAAAAATCCTCAAAAGTGTACTTAAGTACAGTACTTGAGTACATGTACTTAGTTACTTTACAACACTGATGCTGCCTTGGAAGTGTGGGGTCTGCCCATGCCGGCCTCCACAGAACCATCAGAAGAGCAGAGAAGGAGTACATTGTACTCCTTTAACCTTGTACTCAGTACAAGGTTAAATCGGAGGATGAGTTCTACGCCTAAGCCTGGAACCAAGCCATTCAGGTTTTTTAGTATAGGCTATATATATATATATATATATATATATATATATATATATACACACACACAAATGGGTTGTACAGAGAGAAAATGTACATACAGAGAGAATAAAGTTGCATTTCAATTATGCGTTTTAGTCCAACATGCCACAATAGCTTTGCCGACTAGAATAGAAAGATCCATTTTAATTCTTAACTTCAACTCTGAAAGAAAGACAGACACCCTGTCTATTTTACAAAACCTTTGGTGGTCATCTCTGTATCTCATCCACATTTTAAAGACGGACAGCTTTGCTATTTGCTGTTAATGTCAAATTTACTGTACACTATATCTGCCACTAGGTCTATAGGTTGTGTTAAGACCCAAAATGATACCACAAAATAAAGGGTATTTTTAAATATTGTGTGATTCACCACAGGAGCCTGAATGGCTTGGTTCCAGGCTTAAAATAATGTATATACATACTTTCTGAAATCTCTATGTGAAAAATGAATGGGATTTCTATCGGTGGCACCACAAAATGGCCACCACTGCTCTGCCCTATAAAGAAGGCCCACCAGCTGCCTTTTTATTTCCTCAGGAAGCTGAGGCAAGCTGACCTCAACGTCAGTGCTGGAGGCTTTCTACAGGTGTGTGTGTGGTGGACACCCTCCATCACCACCAGGCTTAGGAACATGCTCTGCCGCTGACAGGAAGGCTTTGTGGTGAACACCGCCCAGAAGATCCCCCACCCACAGCGGTCTTCCTTCCATTGAGGCAGCAGCCAGTGGTGTAAAGTAACTAAGTACATTTACTCAAGTACTGTACTTAAGTACACTTTTGAGGAATTTTTACTTTACGGGAGTGTTTCCCATTTTCTGCACTTTTATTTCTACTCCACTAGAGGCAAATATTGTACTTTTACTCCACTACAATTATTTGGAAACTTTAGTTACTAGTTATGTTTAAGATATAAATGATTACATTATACAACATACAGTAACCACTTTAGCCCTATTTTATACCTAGGCTATTTGAACATAGCCGATCTACAAGCTCACAACGCGTCGCATCGCGACACGTTGTGAGCTTGTAGATCTGCTATTTTCAAACATTTTAGTATTTTTTTCTTTTGGTACTTTAAGTACATTTTGATACCAATACTTTTGTACTTTTACTCAGGTAAATTTTGAATTCCAGACTTTTATTTGTAACAGAGTACTTCTACATTGCAGTATTGATACTTTTACTTAAGTAAAACATCTGAGTACTTTTTCCACCACTGGCAGCAGCAGGTGCAGAAGCAGTGTGGCTCACATTATGGAGGACCCCCACCAAGGTTATTAGTTAACAGGATATTTCACTTTAAAAAAAAATTGGGTCATTTTATCGTCTACTCAGGCTTTTGGGAGCACACCAGACAGTTTTTAAGTGGCTTGATTCAGTATTTTGATATTTGATATTCATTTTATCAATGAACCATGTTAGATTCATCGGAAACACCCATCCTTGGTTCTAGTGACTGATATTGTCCTTATAATACGTGAGGAGACCGTGTTTTTTCAATTACTTTTTTCATTTATTTTTAATATTGTTTTTGGAAAATGAAAAAAAAACAAATACAATAAAAATGAGAAATGAAAAAAGCAATTGAAAAAACACGGCCCCTCGCGTATTAGGAGGGCAGGATGAGTCACCAAAACCAAGGACAGGTGTTTTTGATGTTTGAAGTTAGTTTGAAGTTTGAAGTTATAATTGGTTTGTATAGGAAGGGGGCGTGTCTGATAAAATGAATATCAAATATCTAAATACTGAATCAAGCAACTTAAAAACTGTCTGGAGGGCTTAAATGAAATATCCCTTTAACGAAAACTATAATTGAAAAAACATTTTCAGTTTTAAATTTCAATTTCCACAATAAAAACGAAAACTAACTAAAACAAACTGAAACTAGAAAAAGTGCTCAGGTCTCCGCCAGGTCAGGTACGTTATTGTAGCCTCCTGGTGGCGCTATAAAAGGCCAATGTGAAAAGGGTGCCATTTATTCTTAGGCCTTTCACGGCAATCGGACACTGCATTCATGATTTGAGGCATTTTGTTCCGAAAATAAGTTTTGCTAAATTAGACCTGCTGGTGGCACTATAACAGGCCAATGTGAAAAGGGTGGCATTTCTTCTTCTGCCTAGTGGGAATGTGCGTGTGAAATTTCACGGAAATTGCATGCTGTGTTCATGATTTGAGGCATTTTGTTCAAAACGTAACAATCCTGCAAACTTTGGAAGCCAATCTTAGCCAATGAGGATGGAATATGGAAAATCGGAAAGATCCGTGTTGATCACATGACTATAGAGATACTGTGTACCGATTTGCATGACGTTTGGATAAAATCTGTAGGATAATATAAAAGAATGGGTTTTGCACAAATCGGCCTCCTGGTGGTGCTATAACAGGCCCATGTGAAAACATTTGGGGTAGTGGTTCTGAATTGGCATCCAGGGAGTGTGTGTACACAGTTTCGCAGCGACCGGGTCCACGGTACCGGAGATTAGCTGCTAACGGACGGACAGGACACACGGACGGATACACACACACACACGGACGGACAGGGTGCAAAACATACTATCTCGCCAGGCCGAAACAATTATAGACAAAATGCCCGTAGTTTTCTTTTGTGGACGGTTGGTGGTTCATCCGTAAGTGAATACATTTTTAAATGCTATCTTTTGTTACGTTTTTATTACACAATACTTACCTTTTCAATCCTGCACTTGACAAATAACTCAAAGTATAAAAAACTAAAACTAACACTAAAAAAAAAAAAAAAAACTATTAGCATTTTCAAAAATAAAAACTAATTAAAACTAGCAAATCTGCTGAACTGAATTAGAAAAGAAATCTTCAAAACAAACTAAAACTAAACTAAAATGAAAAATCCAAAGCTATTATGACCTTGACCCCACTCACCCGGCCCATGTACTGTTTGACCCCTCCCACCTCCCCCCCTCTCCCTCCCCTCGGGCAAGAGGCTGCGGAGCATCAAAGCTATAGAACAGTCAGGCTCAGTTGCAGTGGTGTAAAGTAACTAAGTACATTTACTCAAGTACTGTACTTAAGTACAATTAGAGGTATATTTTTTACTCTACTGGAGTATTTCCAATTTTCAATACTTTTACTCCAACTCCACTACATCTCAGAGGCAAATATTGTACTTTTACTCCACTACAATTATTTGAAATCTTTAGCTACTAGTTACTTTGCAGATATAGATTATTATATTGTAAAACGTGAATTAACCACTTTAGCCCTATTTTATTAGCCTGGTAAAGCCCCTCCCTCCGGAAAACCTCATGAGATTTTCCGGAGGGAGGGGCTTTACCAGGCTACTATCTTATACCCTATTTGAAAATAGCCGATCTACAAGCTCACAACGCGTTGCATCATGAGCTTGTACATCTGCTATTTTCAAACATTTTGTACTTTCACTTTTGGTACTTTAAGTATATTTTGATGCCAATACTTTTGTACTTTTACTCAAGTAACAGAGTATTTTTATGTTGTGGTATTTGCTACTTTTACTTAAGTAAATTATCTGAGTACTTCTTCCACCACTGCTCAGTTGCAGTTTCTATTGAGGCTGTTAGACTGGTGAACTCTTCTTACTACAAAATGATGAAGCACGCACCAAAAAAAGGAATTTCACCCACATCTTTACAAAATTCTTTAAAAAAAACTGTGACTAAGTTGATTCTGATAAATGAATAGTTCTTACTGTGTGTGTGTGTGTGTGTGTGTGTGTGTGGGTGTGGGTGTGGGTGTGGGTGTGTGTGTGTGTGTGTGCGCGTGTCTGCGAGCGAGCATAGTTTATTTCTGTATCTATCTATACTTGTCTATAATTATCTATTATTGTATAGTTTATAATGCTGTATTAAATCTTCATTTATTTGTTAACGGGCAAGAACACTTTGGTAGAGGTTTGGGTTGTGTAGTTACCTTGCCATGGTGTAACTCCAAAGGTGGACGAGACATAAAAAATAATGGCTCCATTGATTAGAAATTGATAATACGAAATATGCTCCTCATTGACTAACAACATTGTACGGTGAAACAGCTCTCAAAGTAACAATTTAAACACGTAAACCAATGCAAACGAAGCCGATTCAGACAATAATGGAACATCACCAAACCCAGTACTGTTTTTTTTTTTACATAAAAATGTCAACTTCCTGTTAGTAAAATCAACAGGAAGTTGACATTTATTTATTTATATATATATATATATATATATATATATATATATATATATATATATATATATATATATAAGGTTCTATATTGTCCGTTTCTAATCAATGGAGCAATTATTTTTGATTTCTTGTCCACCTTTGGAGTTACATCATGGCAAGGTAAATACACAACCCAAACCTCTACCAAAGTGTTCTAGCCCCTTAAGCACATTATTTGTCAGTACCCTCCACTGTCAAAGAAGGAGTCTGTTAACCGTTCAGCCATACAGTTCTTGGTGCACTTCTGTCAAACGACGCCTTTGTCAAAAGTATGGTTGCAGTAATTGCATACTTCCATTATGGTTGACACTAACCCACACACACAGATAAACTTGTCATGTTTCTTCCCTGCCTGGGGGCAGCGGCAGCCCGGGGACACGTCTGACCCCCATGTTGCCCGGTGACTGGACACAGTAGCCATGCACCCAGCCCTTCCTGATAGCCAAATGGAAGCCTTCGCTCATGTAAATGAGAACGACCGCTAATCTCCCAATACACTCCTGATCAGCAAAAACATGATGCTATCAGCGCGCTGCGGCTGTATCTTCATGGCAGCTATTCAGCCCGAGCTGACAGGTGGAGGAATCAATCGTCTGATAAGGAAATTAGGTAATGATGAGTATGGAAATGGAGGCAGATCAACGTGTCAGTCTTTTTTGCCAGTGGGCCTGGATGATTTGTGCCCTGGCTGAGACAATACGTGGGCCAGTGATAGAGACATCATTTGTACACGAGAAGGGCAGCGGTTTTAGAGGAAAGGTTGTGTGGCCTAATAACAATTTAGAGGGATTTAGGGATTTAGAAGATGCTCTTATCCCGAACGACTGTCTAAACCATTGTCACTGATACCCTGTAGCGTCTCCATTTCAACACCAGCGGTGCCTCAATCCTTGTCTGTAGAAATTCCACATCATGATCTAGACGCCCGGGGTAGAACAATATAATTATGTATATTGAGTCAATATAGAAAGATCCTGCTGTCATATTTAGACGAAGGGGTCAATTATGACGCTGTGTGGGATTATATATTGTACTATAAGTGTGTCGGAATGTGACCAAATTGTGTCCAAACAGCCCTATTTGATGAGTTGAGAGTGAGAAAGTGTTGGTCTAAACTGCATGCTATCTAAATTACATTCTTAACATTTGTGGTCAAGCTTAAATCAAAGATAACATGACATAATATGAACAAGTACCCAACATAGATTCTGCATAGTATAACTAGCACCTATGAACACACGTGACAAGAAGGGAATGAGAAATGATGAGGGTTAGGTCTGAAGAGGTGAGTTTTCTGAGTTGGGGTAATGGGGAGTGACGTCACAAGGTCATATTTGGGGTCAGACTTGTCAGTTTTCAAAGCAGTGTTCAGGTGTAGAAACAATACATATATCAAAAGAAAACAAGTTATTGTGCAAGAAAAGTAAGAAGCCAGCAGGCTTATCTGGAATACTTTCCTTAATGGAAGAGATCATTAAATAGCATACATTAAAAGTGCAATAAGAAAAATACAAAAGAAAGCTAGAATCATTCTACTTTTACACTATTCAGCCTTAAATATGTATGTGTTGTTCATAAAGAGACAGCCGTTTTAGTCATACAGTGACTGCCTATGTAACTGTTGCCACTGAAAGACCAATGTTTAGTTCATGTTTTTCACTTTGATTTGAATGTTATTTGTTCAGTTTGTCACCCTCTGGGTGTTAGAGCAGCAAAGAGTAAACAAAACAAAAACTTCACAACAACTGTTAAATGTTTATTTGAAAAGGTTTCCTCTATTAGTAATCAAATCTTCAGAGACAAAGGTTTATTATAACATTTGTGATGTTCAAAACATGGCCCTTTTTTCAATATTTACAAAAGCAAAAAAATCATTAAAATAAAAGCAAAGAGAAAGCAACCATGAAACACACCAAACGTTTGGAAAAATATTTAAAGCTGTAAGCCTACTGTAGGGTTCCCGTATCAAGAACTCTGTCAGTCATTTTGGTACGTTTTTAAAACTCAAACAAAACTTTGTTTTTGTTTTGTTTTAGTGGGACACTTTTTGTTAGGGATGGAGACATCGACAAAACTCAAGAAAATGTTTGTGGTGCTGCTGAGAATAAATCCCCTCAGATAAGAACTTTCCAGAACATGTCCTCCTGATGAAGGTCCTTGTCTTTACTGAGACGTTGACAAATAAAGGATGGAAGGTTTAGTCTATATATAATTGGGAAAAAGTGTAAAGTAAGTATGGCAGCCATAGCATTAAGTCATCATGGCACGTCCCCTCCGGTCACAGTTTCCAGGGTCCCCCCCCATTCATTCACTGCCTGGTCTTCCCCTGTCAGGCCTTATCTGAGCATATTCAAATAACAGCCAATCGGCATCCATCTCTCTCTCCTCTTTCCCCCCATGCTCGGTTTCTCCATCCCTCCATCTCTCCAAAGCCCCTTCAGGCTTCATTCATATTAATGTCGCTGTCGGGCAGAAACCTCGTATCTACCATATTTAAAAGTTTTTTATGTTTTTGTTTCGTAAAATTAATGACGTAGTTCATCATACAAGACAAATAAAAAGCAGATCTACAAGTGAACAATGCATCACATCGTGACGTGTTGTTTGCTTGTAGATCAGCTATTTTCACGAATTCACTTTAAAAAAAAATAATGATAATGATAAAAAGGGAAAGTGTTTTGGACATACAAGGTTTCCACCCGACAGCAACGAGATCATAGTTAGAGGAAGAATGAACCCATCGCCATTCATCACTCCAACACTGACAGCAGACAGACATACAGTAAAATGCCTTAGGATATCATCTCTGTCGGGTGGAAACCTCACATGTCCAAAACTGTTACTTTTCAGGGTTCTAATTCAAAAATAGCTGGTCTACAAGCTAAAACCTTTTTATCCTTTTGACAGATCATGTACAAATATTAAAACTTTTCAGGATTCAAAGTCAAAAGCATCAAAAGTAGCAGATCTACAAGCTCAAAACGCGTCGCTTCGCGCCGCGTTTCGGGCTTGTAGATCTGCTACTTTTGATTATTTTGTGTGACGCTGTAGTGTGATCGGTGGATCAAGTAGGGGCGTTCATTTACGAAAAAACACAAAAAGTTAGAATTTGGAGATAAGAGGTTTCTGCCCGACAGCGACGATAAACGTTATACACATGGAGGGTGACAGACCTCTTCTCCCCTGTACAGTGTGCTCTGGGTCCCAGGCAGGCAGGCACAGCCTGAGGGGCTTTAGTGTGTTGGAGGTTGATAGTCTGCTGGACTAGAGTTCCACCAGAGTCGTGGAAGACATATTCAGATTTGTTACATAAGTGAAGTTACCAAAGTATTGGCATCAAAATAACAGTTTTGGACATAATGTGACTCAATACAATGGTTTGATATGTCTTAAAGCGGCACTATGTAATCATTTTCTTTATGAATAAAATGGCATTTTGTCCAATATGTATGGTAGAGTATAATACAATATGACGTATACAATCTGTATGGTAGAGTATGTTAATATAATAAAGCCTCTACAATCTGTATGGTAGAGTATGTTAATATAATAAAGCCTCTACAATCTGTATGGTAGAGTATGTTAATATAATAAAGCCTATACAATCTGTATGGTAGAGTATGTTAATATAATAAAGCCTCTACAATCTGTATGGTAGAGTATGTTAATATAATAAAGCCTATACAATCTGTATGGTAGAGTATGTTAATACAATATAACTTATGCAATTGGGGTGGTTGTATTTTGTCTCTGCTCTTCTATTGAGACATTTAAATCGTGTCAAAGGTCATGTCTCACCTAGACGCAGGATCTGACAACGAATTTTGACCTGATGGTCAAGATTGAATTTATCCCCTGAGCAAGCAGGCAGGCTCTATTAGCTCAATGGTAAAAACGTCAGCCCTTGCGCAGGAAACCAGGGTTCACATCCGGGCCAGAAGAGAAAAGTTACATAGTGCAGCTTTACTTACAAAGTAACTTTAAAATGTTCAAATAATTGTAGTGCAGTAAAAAAGTACAGGACCCCAATGGAAACTTGCTTTCTTAGGTTTAATCCTTTTAGCATTCTTTTGTATTGAATTGTACTTTATTTGCTTTTTTTTGCAAACTGTTAATAAAGTATTCAATCAATCAATCAAAAAATGCCTCTGAGATGTATAGTGGATGGAGTAGAAGTATATAGTTTAAAAAATGGACATACTCAAATAAAATGAAAAGTACCTGAAAATGTTACTTTAAATACAGCATTTGAGTACATGTACTCAGTTACTTTCCACCACCGCATGTGGCAGTCGATAAGTGAACAACCTCTTCCCTGTATACTGTGTGCTGCTGGGTCCCAGGCGGGCAGGCACAGCCTGCGGCGGGCTGATAGATAGGAGGGGAGGAGAGGGGGAATAGGGAAAAGAGCAGTGGTGTAAAGTAACTGAGTACATTTACTCAAGTACTGTACTTAAGTACAATTTTGAGGTATTTTTTACCTTCTTCAGTATTTCCAATTTTCAATACTTTTACTTCTACTCTTCACTACATCTCAGAGGCAAATATTGTACTTTTACTCCACAACAATTATTTGAAAACTTTAGTTACTAGTTACTTTGTAGATTTTGATTATTATTACAAAACATACATTAACCACTTCAGCTCTATATAAATGTCGTCCGTTTGAAAATAGCAAAATTGTACAAGCTCACAATGCGTTGCGATGCGACACATTGTGAACTTTTTTCAAAAGATTTGTTGAAAACTTGTGAAATGGGACATTCTGCATAATGATACTTTCTTACTTTTGGTACTTTTAAGTACACTTTGCACCAATACTTTTGAACTTTTACTCAAGTACATTTTTGAATACCAGACTTTTACTTGTAACAAAGTTCTTCTACATTGCAGTATTGGTACTTTTACTTAAGTTAAAACAAAAATGTAGTACTTTTTCCACTACTGGATAGGAGGGGAGGAGAGGAGAGGGGGAATAGGGAAAAGAGGAGGGATGGTTGGAAAGGAGGGGGAGGAGGAGGAGGAGGGGGGGAGGAGGAGGAGGAGGGGGTGTACTGTAGAGTACAATGAAATGGCAAAGATTCCTGGAATGTTTGGGCTAGTCAAACAGCCTGGGGTTGTATAACTGAAAGTTGTAGCAGAGACCAGGCTTTGCATGGGGTGGGGGGAGGCGGGGCTTCCAGTGTGACATCATGGCTGGGAGGTTGGGTATAAAGTAGTGCATGGAGAGGAGAAGAGACTCATGCACCTGCAGACTAACACAACAGTGTTGTATTATAGCTGCTCTATTAGCTCCCACTGGACTCTTAAAGGATAACACTGTGCACAGTGTTGACAGACAGCTGTATAACATTATTAACCATGTCCTCTCACTCCGGACTCCTCCTGCTCATCACTCTGTGGGCCTCCCTGCACCATGGTGAGTGCTGATGATGCTTTATTTTTTGTTTGTTTGTTTGTTTGTCTTACTCCCAGAAAGAACAGATTCAGCTGCATCATGTACTGCAGTATAGGCTCTATTCACAGCAGCCATAATATGAAGACATTCACAGGTGTTACCAATGATACTAATGAAGGCTCTGTTCCATTATGGTCAAACAGAGTCGGGGTGCTAATATTGTGCATGTATGTTGGCCCACTGGAAACACCAGTGGGTCTACAGTTGGGGTCCAGGGACCCTCATGGGCTTCCAAATGGCCCCTTACAGGTGTGTAATTCTGAGAGTTACGGGTCCATTTGGTTCCATTTGTACACTCAGAGTTATGCGGGTCGTGGAAACCACTGTGCTAGACTAAATGGAACAGAGCCTTCATTAGTATCATTGGTAACACCTGTGAATGTCTTCATAATTTGGCTCCTGTGAATAGAGCCTATTAAGATAGATGCAGCTACATGCAATGTGTAAGGAGGATTTTGTAATGATGCTGGTATTTAAATTGGCCCATGTATAGGCCAATGCATTTTGTTAATGTCCTGTCCATGTATGTAGGTAGTAGGTATACTGCATATTTTGCCTTTTTACTCCAAAACAAATGTCTCCCCCATTTGGGAGACAAATTAACTTTGACCTTGAATTTGGAGCAGTCTGCATTACAGCAATTAGTTCATCTGACACTTTAGTTGTTAACGTTTTGCTCCACTATGGTAAGAGGAATGAAGTTTGAAAAAACGTCATTCCTAAACTTCAAACTAATTCATATGCTTTTTGGTGAAGGGAGCAATGTACACAATGAATCCATCACTTAGTGCAGCATTACACCAGGCGCACAAAGCAATAACCGTCTTCTATATAGATGCATGTTTCAGCAAGTCCTTTTCTTCGCCTTCCTTTAAAAAATGTAACAAATTCTAGTCAACATTGCATAAGAACTACAATGATAAATAGCTGCATGCTATCACTAGATCTATAACCTGTTGCGTAACATTTGATCTTTTTCTTGGAGATGATTTTTCTCTGATGTTTTGACCAGAGTGAGCTGTTATATGCTCCTGGTCTGGTCTCTGCTCTGTCTACAGGACCTCCAGCTCTATGACCATGTGGGGCCTGTGGTAGCATGACAGTGTTTGCCCTTCACTTTGTCAGCCGATGTATTTAGAGGGAACACTCAAATGTTTGACTGGCACCTATTTACAAGACTTTTTTAGTTTGACATGATGGTTGAAGGAACAATCAAACTTTCTCATAAATCAAGCTTCTCTCACTGGCCTGTGGATGCCCTTTTATATCTGCATTGGCAGGTAGATTCTGTTAATTGAGCAATTACGAGAAAAGATAAGAGGCTCAGAAGTTGCAACTGCAAGAAAAAAACTCAGAATTCTGTGATATAAAGTAAGAATTTCACGAAAGAAAACTAGTAATAATTCAGGGCCTTTTAACTTAATTTAATTCAGATCAGACTTTTTAAAGAAGTGAAAGTGAATTTATTTTTGTACTCTCTCAAAATGTATAAATAAGCAGGGGTTTTCTACTGGTGGTCCGTGGACCACTGGTCGTCCGTGAAGGTATTGCATGTGGTCCCTGACCATGCATGTAGTAATGTAGGAAAGTGAAGATTTTGTATTTGTTCCACTAGTTGAGAAACAAATGACCTGGATGATCTCTGATGGTGTGTCAATGTGGTCTTTTGCTGGGAAGTTGGAGGTCAAGAAATTCCACAGAAAAAGGGAGCAAATATATCAAAAGGGGGAAATGCACCGGATTGTCTGGTTGAGTCATCATTATTAGGAAATGTGCCCATGTGATCGCATGTGTCTGCTCGGTCATAAATGAGTTACAGTTATCAGTATATCAGTTAATATGAGTTTAACATGGATAAAGTGAATTAACTTAATTACGCCATGGACCACTAGTAGTCCATGGACCGTTGGTTGAGAAACTGTGGGATGCATGGAATGCATATCAAGTGTTTCCAAAAAATAACTAATCTTATAGCCCCTATCCCCACCCAACACAACAGTGGTCCCCCTCCCAGGTTGATTCTTTAGTCAGGGTGGTGGTGGTCCCTGCTTCACAACTAGTTGAAACCCCCTGCTGTATGGTAAAGCATGCCATGTGACAGTACATGAATGGAACAGCTGAATCAACTTGTCTTGTTCTGTTCTGTTTTCCGGTGGCAGGTTTGGCTCTTCCTCTGACGGAGCAGACAGACGTGGAGGCCGGTGACGCCGTGGTCCCTCCACAAGGGGCCAGTGACGCCGTGGTCCCTCCTCACCGGGTCAGGACCAAGCGCTGCGCCTGCAGCAACCAGCTGGACACTGAGTGTCACTACTTCTGTCACCTGGACATCATCTGGGTCAACACTCCAAGGTTTGATTGAGTTTTGATTGATGTTTTACTTGACTAAGAAAATCGCACATAATATACAAACATGACCATATTGTCGCTTTCGGGGCTGAAACCTCTTATCTCCGCATTGTTTTCTTTACGTAAATTAACGCCCTACTTGATCATACTACAGTGTCACACAAAAGCATCAAAAGTAGCAGATCCACAAGCTGGAAACGCGGCGCGAAGCGACGCGTTTTGAGCTTGTAGATCTGCTACTTTTAATACTTTTGGATTTGAATCCTGAAAAGTAATAATATTTGAACATGATCCGTCAAAAGGATAAAAAAAAGTCAGCAGCACAAATACAAGCATGTGCGACTCTGAGAGAGTGCAAACGGAACCAAAATGTTCAAGGTTCCATTTGCACACTCTCAGAGTTATAAATTAATATAGTGACACACACAAAGACACACGCATGCATGCGCACACACACACACACACACACACACACACACACACACACACACACACACACACACACACACACACACACACACACACACACACACACACACACACACACACACACACACACACACACACACACACACACACACACACCACACATAATGTGTTCAAGCACACATGCACGTTAATAAACACCCACACAAATTGCCATGAAGTCAAATGTGATGAGCATCCACACAGCTCATCCACTTCATTGTGTTCTGTTACTGTATGTAATGTACCTAACAGGATGTTTGATATAAACCATAGGTTATCAGTATGGAACTCATCATGCTATCTGCACTGTATGATTATTACTGTATCATTAATCTTCCAGTGCGTCATCATATCAAAGAACAAAGTTTAAACAAACAAAGCAGAATATTATCTGTTTTCAATGGAACGATTAAAAGAGTATAGGTGTGGCCCTATAGGAGTAGCCCTGCCCGAGGTCATGTATGTAATGGAGTAGCCCTGCATAAGACTAATAGCTCCCTCTGGTCAAGGGGGATTCCTTTTTGGATGAGTGGTAGAATCCGGCCATAATAGTGTGACCAGTACTTCTGCCACTATTTTGTGTTTGTGTTAACACTGAATGATCCCAGCAGTAATAAACAAGTCTAAAAGGAATATTGTATTCATCTTATTGATTATCGGCTGGCAGAACATCATCAGAGAAACTTATCAACAGTACTTGATGTTGAATTTGTGTCTCTCTGTCTCTCTGTGCAGCAAGACAACAGTTTATGGTCTGGGCAGTGCCCTGTCCCGGCGCCGTAGATCTACAGGTCGCTGTGTGTGTGCCAACTCTGCTGATCACAGCTGTGCCAGCTTCTGCCACAACAGGTGAGTTGGGAGCCCGACTACCCCAGACAGACAGACAGACAGACAGACACACAGACAGACAGACAGACAGACACACAGACAGACAGACAGACAGAGAAAAACCTTATCCATTGAGGTCGTGCAAAAAAAAAGTATAACTTTGAGTGTGACAGCTCAGACACTTGGTGACCCTTGGTGACACTTGGCATCGGTCTGCATTATGTTTACGAGGGCAGGGTCCACACACAGCTCTTTATGGAATGTGTGTGAGGCGTGGTGCCGTCCATGGCACACACAGGGGTCAGCGAAGAGTTGAGATGCTATCATTAGCTCTGATGCGTGTAGCTCTGATGGGTGTTCAGTAGTACCCTCTCATCAGAGTGTTTTGATTGGCCGAGGGCTGAAGGGAGTAGGAGTTTGATAGGACTAAAAGCCTGAGTCAGGGATTCATGTCTCCAGGAGACGACACGTAAACAAACAATATAACCATGGCTGGAGAGAGTGACGCGCCACATGAGACACACTACAGACACCACAGTTGACATTTTTAAAAACATTTTGAGAAATTATAGCATAGTATATAAAACATGTGTAATCCACAGGTTACAATAAAATCTTTAGTGAGTGTGTAAAGATAAGAATGTTTTAGGTTGGCAAAAATAAAAGACAACAACTAACTATAACTATATAGTAACTATAAATTCCTTGACGGCATGTTGTGGGTCATATTGTTCCAAGGAGATGCGACACCTTTTCTGTTATTGTGCCAATAAAAACATTAAAGTGTAGTTAGACTGATATAAAAAGGGTTCTGAAGACATCTTCAGTTCAGTTAATTTCAGTGATATCTTCTAAACTCTATGACTCTGTTATTGCAGCCCTGACATGCCTTCACCAAAGAACGCTGCCAACATGCCTCAAACCAACGTGCTCAGTATCCTCAGGTAAGGTTTTGAAACCCACGAATACACACACAAATATATTGGCTCTATGGGGTGGTTGAGGTGCTGCTATACAGCACCGCTGTCATACAAAGAACCTGAACCACATCCTAGTGGGCATGTCATCATAGGCTAACATTACGCACAAATAGGCAAACATTTTGGCAACATTTGTTGCTATTATGTAATCTGTCAAACACATGTAATCCCTCCAATTCCTAGTGCTTGTCAGGGTGGGGGGTCCCCAGTACAAATATTATTATTTTGGGGGTCGCGGCCTGAAAAGTTTGGGAACCCTTGCACTGAATAAAACTTCAACTTAGCCGGTTCTGTTTCTGTTTGTCACTTACCTGTACGTTTGTGTGGTTTTTTTTTGTCCACCACCAGATCTGTGGCCAGCATGTCCGCCAGGCTCCGGGACGCGGGCCTGTTGTCCCGCCGCCGCCGCCAGGCCTCGAAGCAACAAAACGAGCGCTAACCGGCGCCGTTCCGGAAGGCGGCGAGAGAGAAAGAGAAGAGAGCGAGCGAGAGAGAGAGGAGCGCGAGCACCTGAACAAATTTCCCTCCTCGGACACAGAGGAGGAAAAACGGGCTGCTGAGAGACGTGTCCCACGCAGGAAGTGGCGGCCGTGGCGCCGCCACGTACGACCGGTCTGTTTGTACCCGAGAATACAGTAGAGAGGGTGGAAAATGTGATACGGCGCGATCCTGGGGACAGTCAGCGTGACAGCTCATGGAAACCAGATGCGGTGGGATTATAGTTCTCAGTGAAAGAGGGCTAAAACGGCAGGCTTAGGAGTCTGTGGGAGAACAGTAAGCTCCCATGGCTGTTGGGTAGTGGTGGAAGAAGTACTGAGATGTTTTACTTAAGTAAAAGTATCAATTCCACAATGTAGAAATACTGTCTGGTATTCAAAATTTACTTTGAGTAAAAGTACAAAAGTATTGGCCTCAAAATATACTTAAAGTACAAAAAGTAAAAGTAGTACTCATTACGCAGAATGTCCCAAGTTTTCAAAATGCATACAAATCTTTTGAAAATAGCAGATCTACAAGTAGATTGGCTTGTAGATTGGCTATTTTCATACAGCCGAAGTATTTATACTGTAGGGCTGAAGTGGTTAATGCATATTTTCTAAAAATCTAAATCTACAAAGAAACAAGAAACTCACAATTTCATATAAGTATAAGTAAAAGTATTGGAAATACTCCAGTAAAGTAAAAAATACCTCAACTGTACTTACAGTAGATGTAGGCTACTTAGTTACTTTCCACCACTGCTGTTGGGGTCCTGGGTCACTCTGGAGTTAAACGTCTTTTATTTTATTTTAATTTAATTTAATTTTTAATTTAGTCTTATTGTGTGTCATTTCACCATACACTATGAGTGTTAATTTAAAGGTGGTGTAAGTGATATATTTTTTTAGCTGGAGAGACACTTATAGCAATGATTAATATATACAGAATATAGAGCATTAACTTTTTAACAAAAAAAAAAATGTTTTAACAAAAACGTATCACTTGCGGTACCTTTAACTCTGTAGAGTGCAGTCCATTTGTACATTCTCAGAGTAACACATCCGTAAGGGCCCATTTCGTTCCATGTGTACATTAAGGAATGAACACTATTTTACTACAGTATGTAGCCACCTTAAATGGCAGGCTGTCACTGAAATGGAAGTATAATGGTGGAAATGACTGAACAGGCTCAGACTGGCTTCTGATACAACCACTGCGTTTCATTCATTCTTTAATCATTTCTTTGACATTCTCTATTTTACGTAATAATAGCTCAGTGTGGCGTTGCAATTTATTTCATACATGAAAACCTATATTATAAGGGCAGGGGTTTTCAAACCTTTTCATGTCATGCACCTCAGCTGAGACTCTCATCAGGCCATGGAGGGGACAATTAAATTGTGCAAATGAAATAATTGTGCATGAGGAACGGATTCATAGTGGTGATACTGAAACAAATACATTTGTTATTTTTTTATTTTTTTTTTGTATTGTAATAAGTAATAAGTGAATTTATTTAAAACACTCTCCTTTCCCACTTTGAACCCCACTGACCTAGAGCACTTTAATATGATGTATATGTATATTGGTGGCTGCCTGGGGGTTGAAAGGTTAAATTAAGTTATGTAGAAAACATAAAACTATATTAGTGAGTAGAGTTGAATTTCAACACTTATGTATCGCTTGCTGTTGTGTGGAAAAGTGTGAAATGAAATCAACCGAATAAACTGAATTGTTTTGCATCATTTAATATCTTTCACATTGAGCATTCTTGACTGCATATGGTCTTCAAAAGCAATGGTTTCTGATTTCTGTTTCATGACTGTTTGGAAAGATGAAAGAGGTGTGAAGTGAAAATGACAATATGACACATTTTTACATTGTGAACGATAGTTCACACAATTTTCTTTTAACCAAAGTAAACACTTCTGTGAGTTCACATGAAAGCCTGAGGTACCGTAGAAAAATAGGTAGAACATCTAAAATCAATAGTTTTGCCCAGCAGACGGCTCATGTGTTCATATATGGATCCATGGTACCTTGGACAGAATGAAAGAATGCAATGTTTTGTAACTTTCCTCAAGGAATGGAGGGGAGGGGGGGGGCGAGGGTGGTGGTGCTTCTCATTGTACAACAGCTTCGTGTCAACCCTTGTTCCTATAGTTTGTACATACTGTCCTTATTCCTTAAACATTCTCACATGACTCTTTAACACACTCAGACACGCAGACCACAGACAGGGCTGTGGTCTGCATGGGACCAATCAATCACCAAGCATGATGGGAATTAAAGCCCAAAGTAATTTTACTGTCACTTGATGAATCATAGCGTTTAGTGAACTGACCTGCACTCATACCTTCTGATGGGGCTGATGAGTGATGCTGATGAGTCCACCTGATAACGCTCCAGTGCTAATGCGCCTCTAATTACTGTAGTGTCTCCCCCAGGAGAGTATGCGTTCGGTGTGTTTGTGCGTGCAAACGTATGTGTGAGCGTGTGCGCGTGCATATGTGTGTGTGTGTGTGTGTGCATGCGCGCTTATATGCATGCGTGTGTGTGTGTGTGTGTGTGTGTGTGTGTGTGTGTGTGTGTGTGTGTGTGCTCGGCTGATCATTGTCAAATTTCTTTTGCACGCTGACAGGTCAAGAATCTCAATCCGCAAATATTATACCAATCGGTCAATGACAACTACTTTTTTTCATCAAGTATTGATTGATTGATTGAATACTTTATTATTTTTTTCCAAAAGGTAGGGGGGACGATTATACAATGACGCTAAAAGGATAACACAAAAAGCCCTGAGGCCTCGTTTCCATTGTGGTCCTATGTATTCAATTCAACAAGACATTTAAAGGCATGTACAGTAACAGACAAGAAAAAAGCAACTATCCCTCCAGGCTATGGAATAAGCATCCAGCCAGGCTAGCCACTTGCTAGTGTTCCTCCGGCTAATACAGGAACAAGCCAATCAATCGCTGATCAACGATGCAAGATCGCTGCTACAAGGCGACATTAGAGGAACAAACACCAACATACATTTAGAAATGTTTATGGGAATCTAGGTGATTTGTGCTCATGACCGAGTCACATGACCAGGAAGTAGTTAGGAAGTGATCAAAGTTGAGTTCCTCCTGGTAGAGAGCTATGTTGACTCTGCTGCATGCAGATGCAGGGTGAAGGAGAAGTCATGGTAGGCCAAAGCTCAGCCTTGTGTAGCTCTGACTGAATAGCCTTGTTTAATGCTATGCCTTGTTTGTTGTATGGCTAATGCTACTGCTGGCCTTTGTTTGGTTTAGGCTATTGTTTGTTTATGCATATGGGTGTTTGCAAATGCTTATAGCACTTTCATTTGTGTCGAACATCATCTTAGTAGTTTATTCAAATGCATTTATTTTATATGTTTCAGTTTGCAAACGAAGTGACCTCCAACAAACTGCTGTGGCTCTAGAGACCTGGAGATACTGGTAAAACACTATCCATTCTATGTGTTGTACATGTCCTCTTGTGTTTCCTACTATAAACCCTCTGTCTGTGAGAATCCATTTCTCCTCAGTGGGTTGACTAACCCACGAGTGGCCACAGGCTCTCTCTCTCTCTCTCTCTCTCTCTCTCTCTCTCGCTCTGTTGTAATGGTTACTGGACTTAGCTTCGGGGCTACTGTTTTACACACACACACACGCACACACACACACACACACACACACACACACACACACACACACACACACACACACACACACACACACACACACACAGAGGCACACGCACGCGCACACGCCGTGAACGCCAGGACAGCCAAGATCAAATGAGCAGCCTCCTCTCCAAAAGTTAAAGCATACTGTACAGCACATAACCCAAAGTCTGAAAATACTTTTCCCTCTCTTTTCCAATTGCCCCCCCTGGCTTGTTTACAGCCAGTGTGTGGTAGGCTGTATCAGTGTCCACATGGCAGTAATGAGAAGTGATGATTGAAGGGGTGATCAGTGTCAGTCCTGTCATATCTTCTGATCTGCATGTTGTTGAGCTCCCCGGGGGCCATATGCTCTGCAGACAGACTCTGCAGACAGACAGGCCTGGGCTCTGCAGACAGACAGGCCTGGCTTCTGCAGACAGGCCTATGGGCTTACACACACAGTCATGATGAGCTGCCATTTCTGCAGCCATGCAGTACCAGGGATGGGCTGCAGTATGGAACATGTATGTCTGCGATGGACAACCAGGTCACACCATTACCCTGTGCATTAAGTCATGCTCGAGGCTGTACTGATTATTTACAGTTGGCTCGAGATTCCCCAACCTTTTTAATAAGGGTCAATAAGGACCCACAGTTTGATATGCATTAGGCCATGGATGCCCATTTGATACAGTTTCTATCTCTTGGATCCCAATCCACAGTGTAAAATCAAGGGGCTAGCATCCGGCTTGTAAATTGAGGCTATATAGGAAGCGTGACAGTTCATATGAATGGCTTGCAGTCTCGCTGTTTCACCGCTGCTGGTTGTAGAAGCATTTTAGGCTCTATTTAAGCGGATGTTTTTTTTTTTTGGCCGAACTTTACACTATTGTTTTTTTATTACCTAATTAACATTGTCATACTATATGCTTCCAGTTGCTAGTTTAAAGTCTTCTTTCAATCACCATGCGTTTTGGTAAATTATGGTCCCATTTATTTTAAAATCAAAGATTAAGTAGGGTATATGTTTGATTTCTACTGGTTCTACCGAGTGAACACCCGCCCTAGCTGCGGTTTCAGCCAATAGCATGCATTTCCGTTTGCATTTCGGACCGGATATCAACCGGATATAGAAAGAATCGCTGCAAAATAGGCTTCATTCACGGTCTGTAGAAACCAATGGCGTGACACTGTCCATATTTTTGTGTTAAGTCTCACCTTTCTGAAAACTGCTGCTTTCCAAAATTTCCTGGCCGCTAGTACGCTTAGTGTTATGAACCCAATTCTGGGAATCCCAGTTCTAACAGACAACAGAGCTACGTACCAAAGGTGTCACCAAAAAGACTACTAAAATGGTGTTACACAGTATGACTTTAAGCCAATTATTTATAGTATATAGGACCATGTTGCTTGGCCAAAATAGCAGACTTTCACTGGGAAACCAGTGAAACTGAAAAAACGTCAATGCCAGTGTATAACGCCCAGGATTCGAGCAGTCTACCACGTGGAAAGGCATCATCCTATATCCTCATCCTAGATATTAGGCCTTTTTAATCATCGGGCAGAGAATCTGAGCCAGTCTGCTACACGACCTGACAATCAGTACATTTCCGAGTGACACAAGTCGTCTAATTAGGCTTCCGAATGTCAGCATAATATTCCTAGGCAGAGTGGCTATTCTTTTAACGAACCTTGACCCATTCAATCCGGGAAGGCATCTGTGTCATTTTAGATTTGAGCCTATAACCATTATTTTATACTTTGGCCATTCAAAAATAGCAGATCATAGCCGCGCTACGAGCTATATGTTTATATATACATATATGTTTATTAAAGCGAACATTTTTAACTCAGATCTTTGCTTCTGGCTGATTCTACAAATGTCTTCTAAATCATCCTGAAAAAACATCTTGCTATAATCAGTGGTTCTCAAACTTTTTCATGTCAAGGGCCCCCAAAAGGACATGTATTTGGCCACGGACCCCCATCTCAAAATATGTTGTTCCATGCAGGGACCCCCAGAAGCAAATATTTGATTTCTTTTTATATATTCAAAGATTTATACACATTTTCACGATTTTTCTAAAATAGTAGATCTACAAGCTAATAGCGTGGCACTCGGTGCCGCGCTATGAGTTTGTATATCTGCTATTTTTTTTATAACCAAAGAAATCTTAAAATGACACAGATGCGTTCCTGGATTGAATGGCTTAAACCCTCTGGTCATGAGGTATACGGTGGCAGTAGGTATTCAAGTTCCACAAAGAAAAACAGGATACAGTTTGAACATTCCTGTTCGTCCACGGCAGAGAGAGGAGGAATGGCAGGAAGTAGCAGGCTAGTCTCTGGTCAATCACAGGAAAAGATATGAAGTCGTACAGCGCTTGATAATGAGGTGATTAATCTTCACTTCTGACTTTTTTACACCCCGGTTGCCAAGTAGCACCTGCATAAGCAGGGATAAACAACAACAATCCTTTATCCTGTACCGAGGGTGTTAATTCAACCCTATAGGGACCTATACTTAGTGGACCGCGATCCCCTGCAGGGGTCTAGAGGCCCCTACAGTATACTTTTCCCCTCTACACTAAAATCTGCAGAAAATGTACAAGCTCAGGCTACAAGCTTGTAGATTGAGGGCATTTTTTAACGCATTAAAAAATAGCGACCCTGTGCACTCCCGGTTCATAGGAAAATATAGAGTGAAGCCTTAGTGCTCTTACGTTCGAGCGTGGAACGGTAAGACTGGACTTGCGGTCTTGAAAGAAAAAGATACATTTATGAAGCAAGAGGTCTACGGGCCGACGGTATGGAATAAACTCCCATAACACCTAAGACAGGCAGCCTCTGTGGATAGCATCAAAGCACAGCTCAAGACCTATTTCTTCACTCTTGCTTTTAGTTGATTTTTAAATCTCTGTGTTGTTATTCATGTCCTCACTATTTTGCCTGATTCACTGCCTTTTGCTATTATTTTAATGTTGTTTTAAGCTTTTGCTTTTCTTTTTTTTGCTTTATTGTTAAATTATTTGTACTTTTTCTGTAATTGTATTCTTGCTCTGTAAAGCACTTTGAGCTGCATTTCATGTCATGAAAGGTGCTACTCAAATAAAGTGTATTATTATTATTTTGAACATTTTCAAATAGTTCAAATAGCCGATCTTCATCGACACATTGTGAGCTTGTAGCTTGGCTAGAACTAATTGAAAACGTGACGGCGCCCAAGATATACTGTAGGGCCCTGGCTGTTTTTGCCAAAATGTCCACCCTGTAATAGTGATGCTGCTACTGATCAAGTGGTTAATGTCCACTTGATCATGTGATTAATAATCTATGTATTGTGGTCGTTCAGGAGCTGCTGCCACATCTTGGATCTCTCTCTCTCTCTCTCTCTCTCTCTCTCTCTCTCTCTCTCTCTCTCTCTCTCTCTCTCTCTCTCTCTCTCTCTCTCTCTCTCTCTCTCTCTCTCTCTCTCTCTCTCTCTCTCTCTCTCTCTCTCTCTCTGGCAGCTCCAGCGCTCTGTCCATGGTGCCTGGAGTTGAATCATTTGACTGCTGCCATGGCAGCTAATGATGATGATGATGGGCTGCATTAACAGTCAGTGGGCGTTTGGCGGTTAGACTTTTACCCTTGTTTTCTTTTGCCTTCGGAACTTCTATATCAATTCACCTCCACGGAATAAAATCAATCCACTTTACAGATCAGAGTTCCTGTTTAGAGATATTTTAACCACTTAAGCCCTATTTGTTTTATACTTTGTCGAGTGAAAATAGCCTACCCAAAAAGCTTGTAGAGCAACTATTTTTGCCAGTTTTTTACCTGTAAGGACATGCCCAAAATAGATACGCCACACTGAACATGATTAAAGGGATAGTTCACCCCCAAAATAACTTTTTCTATCGATTTGTCACCCTATGGAGACTTTTGTTTTTGTCGCATTCCTAAGCCAATAATTTGATGACCGGCGGCGGCTGCCTACCGCATTGTCTCCTAGCGGAGACATTAGCATATTTCCGCCGGTCATCAAATTATTGTCAAAGGAATGCGACAAAAACAAAAACATCTCCATGAATTTAAGGCTTAATGGGGTGTGTAATTGATAGAAAATACGTTTTTTTTTGGTTGAACTATCCCTTAAAGGAAATGTGAACAACTACAACTTGTAGCATTTAAATATGTTCCCAGAATTTCCTCAAAGTGCAGAAATGAAAAGCGGTTGAAAAAAAGAAAAAAAAAAGAAAAAACTCTTACGTAAGAGTCTCTGAAGTAGGCATGAGTAAACGGATAAGTCTGTGAATATGTAACCGACTGGGGATAAGACACAAATGTTCACTTTCAGCAGCAGTGTGATTGCCAACTCCATTAATCAAGCCGACTGTATGAACCGTACCAGAGCCTGTAGGCTTTGTATTAACGGTGGAATTCATTCTCCTCACCTCATTAGTCTCACAGGTCAATAGGTCAGACGTTTGGCTTCACAGCAACAGTGGGTCAGTGAACACACATGTTCTCTGGATGGGAACTAGAACAATGTCTTATAATTATGCCACCACATACAATCTATTATACTGTAAAGCTATGGTATAATGCTGCATATAACTTGGCATATGGCATAAGCGCTCACTCTGAAGTAAGAAATGTCAGCCATGCAGAACGTGCTCTTCACTGCAAGGACGTTTTGCTGTGAGATCACAAGGTTGAACCATTACTCAGAGAGAGCAGTGGGAATAAAAGTACATTATGAATGTGAGATTGCATTATGACTCATTAGGGATTGCAAAGCCGGTCTGTATTTTAGCCTAGTGCATTTGCATTATATTTTGATGCCAATACATGCCAGTACTTTTATCAAGTAACATTTTGAACACAGGCCTTTTACTTGTATCAGAGTATTTTTTATTTTGTGGCATTTTATATTGTATGTGCATGTAACCGTACATCTTACACAATATGCTAAAGGCCATCCAGGATTCGGCCTTTAAAGGTCAGCGTTTATATTTCATATCAATCCAAATAAACCCTGTAGATTTCACTAAACAATACTCCTATCCACTTCGGCATGAATAATTAATTTGGCGGGACAAGAGATAATGGCTGAGTGCAGCGTTTTCGGACGTATAAAGTCAAACGTTGCCGGTGTCCATTATCGTGTCCACCTCGGCTGACCCGTGTCGAGCTTTGGTGAGGCGATCTGCACAACAGGAAGCTCTGCTTCCCCGACAGTCCAAACAAACAAAACTCTCTCCCTTTTCGCCCCTGTTTCCCTTTCTCTCCTCTGATAAACAGCCCTCTCTCTCCCATTGTCCTGGGTTTGGCTGCCATGCGAACGACCCCTTTGACCCCCCACGGAACACAGTCTCTGGGGGTCACGCCGCGCGCTCTCGTGTTGTGTCTGGGATTGTGTTGCTTGGCTCCTTTTGAACGTTTCAAACTCGGTGGGTCGACGTGACCCACCGAGAGAGCACCTATGGGACAATGCAGGGTGAACGATATTGTTCAAGTATTGTTCCAGCTCTCGTTTAGGGAAAATGAATTGTCTGATAATGAGATAAAGAGAGGAGGATAGGGGGCTGACAACCATGATGACATAAATAACATACTGTGGCCTATATAACATTCCCTACATTTTTTCATTTATCTTAAATCTTGCCCCACTTGCACACATATTGGACTTGGAGGAAAAAATGTATCCCATCATGGCCGGACTGCCCCTTGATACTTTAATGTGTACTTTTTTCCAAAATGTTTTTTTTTCATTGTCAAACGTCTAATATGGACCACAATGGAAACTAGAAAAAGTGCTCCTCGGAGCACAGGTCACCGCCAGGTTATTGTGGCCTCCTGGTGGCGCAATAATAGGCCAATGTGAAACGGGTACCATTTCTTCTTAGGCCTTGCACGGCAATCGGGACACTGCATTCATGATTTGAGGCATTTTGTTAAAAAAAAAATGTTTTGCTAAATTAGACCTGCTGGTGCGCTATAACAGGGCAATGTAAAAGGATTTGTTCCTCAACGTAGTGTGAATGTGCGTGCAAAGTGGACCGCAATCGGACGCTGCGTTCATAATTTGTGGCATTTTGTTCAAAACAAGCACTACTGCAACTTTAGATGTCAGACCGATTTGCGTGAAATTCGCATAAAATCGGAAGGAGTAATATAAAAAATAGTGTTTTACATAAGTCGACCAGCTGGTGGCGCTATAAAAGGCAGATGTGAAAAATGCAGGGCAAAGGTTTTTGCTTTACCTCTAGAGAATGTGCATACAAAGTTTTACACATACATGTATCGGTGTAGTTATAGGTAAAAACACAAATCGGCCTGTTATAGCGCCACCATGAGGCTGATTTGAACATTTCCAAGTGGCATTTCTTCTTCGGCATGGTGGAAATATGCGTGCCAAATTTCACGGATTGCATGCTGTGTTCATGATTTGAGGCATTTTGTTCAAAACGGAGCACTCCCGCAAACTTTGGAAGCCATTTTTACTGATTTGTGGGATTTTTGGACACAATCTGTAGGAGTACTGACAAAAAATATGTTTTGCACAAATCGCCTTCTGGTGGCGCTATAAAAGGCCCATGTGAAAAATTTGAGGCAGAGATTCTGCGGTGACATCCAGGGAGTGTGTGTGCACAGTTTCGCTGCAATCAAGCCAACAGTGCCGGAGATTAGCTGTACACAGACAGAATGACACACGGACGGACACACGGACGGACGGACAGGGGGCAAAACATACTCTCTCGCCATGCCTTTCGGCCTGGCGGAGACAACAAGCTACAGATTTTTTTCTGATATATCCATGTTTGAATTGTTTGTCATTCTATTCTATTCTATCATATTCTATATAATGACATAACATACAAAAAACTATGTACACGTACAAATGTGAAGTTGAGTAATATTTGAGAAGGAGTATCTATACTCTGACTCAAGTACTGGGGTTGTGTATTTTGTCCGGCACTGGACCCCAGTATGGCTCAGTGGGGGGCACTGGGTTCATCCTTCCAGACATATTGCATTTAAATCAGCCTCTAAGGGTACGACTTAGTTATTTATCTCATATCCATTCTTTATAAATGGATAGATTCAGAATATTACAACGTTATACTATTTTTAAAGCATTTTAGTTGCAGTTTTTCCTATAGAATTTAAATTATTAGGGAAGTTTTGTGTGCCAAGAGTTTCAGCTGCATGAAACAGTGGTTTCAGGTGAATATGTAGACTGGTATAGTCAGTTATTTAACCACCATCATAACGTATGTCCTTTACTGAAGCTAATCATTTAAGTTACTCAAACAACACGCTAATACTTTAGTGAAACATTTAGCCACAATTAAGCATTTTGTGACTGAGTTCATGTCTGAGTTAGAGAGGGGTGCGGTGAGGATGTATGGAAGCTTTAGATAAATAGATATGAGTGTCTCTCTCTCTCTCTCTCTCTCTTCTCTCTCTCTCTCTCTCTCTCTCTCTCTCTCTCTCTCTCTCTCTCTCTCTCTCTCTCTCTCTCTCTCTCTCTCTCTCTCTCTCTCTCTCTCTCTCTCTCTCTCTC
>NC_139940.1:47207519-47290019 GCF_963454915.1 Gymnoscopelus microlampas | reverse complement strand
GAGGACAATTTCACGATAACTTAAAATCTCTGCAATTATTGTGAGCGTTTTTTTTTAATCACGATAATAAACGATTATCGTCCCATCCCTATGGCAGACATGTATATTATACACAGCATAAACACTAAACCCATTACAGTACATTCTGCACGTGCTGCTCCGTTCATATCGTTTTTAGTGTGATGATGACGAGGAGGATGCATGATGGCGTCTAGTAGTGATGCGCGGGTCGGGTTTTTTCATGACCCGCCCCGCCCCGCCCCGCCACGGAACGCAACCCGCCTCAGCCCGCCCCGCGAACCCATATATAAATCTATGGCTCAACCCGCCCCGCGACCCGCGATTTTTTTTTTATTTTGTAAAATTATGGTTAGAAAATAATCCCCAAGTGTATTCAAACTGTTTTATTGTTATTATTCTTATTCTTATTAGGAATAAAGACAAAACAAGAGCATGTTATTATTTTTATTTTTTTTGCGTGTGAGAGCGCGTGACCCGCTCACCCTCAGCCCGCATCATTTTCTCCGAAATTCTGACTTGACCCACCCGCGCCGCGGGTTGACCCGCGGGTCCCGCGGGTTACGGGTCAACCCGCGCATCACTAGCGTCTAGGGTTGGGATCCGAAACCGGAGAAACCGGATCCAACATTGAGGAACCGGAATCGGTTCCATCACATCGGGAACCGTTTCCGGAACCGTTTCTTTATCACACTGTCAGAGCTGGCATGTGGACTTCACATCCGCTCTACAATTACGATACCGGTTGGTTCTCAAACTTTTTAATTTCAAGGACCACCATAACTCTCAGAGTTACATATCTGTTAGGGTCCAATTGGAACTCCCTATAGGAATCGTTAAAGGGAACCGCTACGGAATCGGACCGCTAAGAGGGACCGGAATGGTTAAAATCCTAAAGGATCCCAACCCTAATGGCGAGGTCGGGCGCCGGACGGACACATTGTGTTTTAGCCAAAGGTCCGTTCGTTCTACTCCAGGTGGAGAGAAAGAGAGAGACATTGGAAGAAGTAAAAAAAAAAAAAAAGTTTTTGCAAAGGAGACGAGCGTTTTTTGGGCTCCTTCTCGTGGAAAGTGGGCCATAGGTCCCTGTGGTGGGTGAGAGTGATGCTTTTCTGGGACAGGCTCAGCGGCGATGACGCTCTGCTGGCCCGGATTGGTCGCAGATAACGCAGGAGAAAAAACCAAAGCCCAAACCCGGACCGACCGACCGCGCATAAAGAGGCTGCGGGTCTGCCACCGCATTCCCCGGCGTCCTGACACCTTCGGTTGGGGTAGAGGCCCCGTCACTGACGGCCTCCTTCTGGAGCTTATAGACCTGCTGTAGTGTGAGTATCTATACCTCTCTGTCTCAAGCTGCCTCTCGTTAGTAGAAGATTGCGTTGTGTTCCATGTTGTGGAAACTTGCTTCTATTTGCCCTTTGGTGTTTGGTCGGCGCAAAGCGTGACACTTTAGTTTTAGCGTGTTTCTGTTTTAGGAGCAGCTCGAGGCAAGCGTTGGCAGGCTAACGCCAGCTAATTCAGTGGTTCGTTCTCCCGACGGTTTATTTTTCAAGGATCCGCATACGACCCTTGCGGGTCCATTTTGTTCCATTTTGTACACTCTCAGAGCTATAGAGTTATAGACCTGCAAGGGTTCGTTTGGAACCCCCTTAAGGGACCATGAGAGGTCCCTGGAGGACCCCTACTTTGAGAACCACTGGCCTAATTTGTGCTCAGTCACACTGTGGCGGTGTGTCGCTCACGGAAAATACTAGATTTGTATTTCCAACAAAGTACTGTATGAATAAAGCCTAAGAAGAAGAAGAGTGGAGATAGCGCTTTTTTCCCCCTCCACTATGTTGGCGGCCGTTTGCCCCCCCCCCCTTCCCCCAAAACCAAAGCCCCCCTTCCTTCCAAGTGAAGAGGCGGGCTGTTATTTAAAGATGGCACAAGAAACAAGCCAAGCTGCTCCCATTTCCGCTCTCCGTCGTAATTGAATCATCGCTAGTTGAGTGCGCCAGTGCGCGTGTGTGTGTGTGTGTGTGTGTGTGTGTGTGTGTGTGTGTGTGTGTGTGTGTGTGTGTGTGTGTGTGTGTGTGTGTGTGTGTGTGTGTGTGTGTGTGTGTGTGTGTGTGTGTTGCACACTGCCCCTCCACACACTACTAGATTATACAGTCGCATCTCCAGAGCGGTCTGCAAAGGGCCACTTTAGCGTACCTTGATTGTTGCTCTCAGGCTTCCTATTCCTGGTTGGTGATGTCCGGATGTTTGGGATGTTTGTGGGGGTGGGAACATGCATGGCACACAGCGCTGGGCTGGCTGGGGGGGGGCAGGGGGGGGGGACAAGGACATCACATCCCACACGCATTGGCATGTAATGTATCTACTGTACGTTATGTAAAAGTTCACACCTTAGTTTTGTAAAGCACTTCAGCCCTATAGTATATTCTTCGTCGCAGGACGAATAGTGAAAGTAGCCAATCTACAAGCTCACGACGCGTCGAATCGCGACGCGTTGTGTGAGCTTGTAGGTCAGCTGTTATCTGTGTCATCAGGACACCAGGGTTAAAGTCGTTACTTTTCAAAGAGCGGGGGAGACTTTTGTTACTGATTGGGTCCACCACAAATACAAATTTAAATGGAAGCTGATGCTATGCTGATCTGATTAATCATGCCACCTGCACTTAGAAATAAAATAAGAATTTCTGAATTTTTGAGGTCTCAATCTTATTCTCTTCTTTTCTCTCAGTTCAATCTCAAGAGAGACCCTGGTGCTGGTTTGTGGTTTCTGATCAGAAGCCAGAGGTTCGATTTTTTGACGATCATTATCGTCTCTCTTGGGTGGAAACCTCATATGTCCAAAACTGTTCGTTTTCAAGTGAAAACAATAGCAGATCTGCAAGCTTGTAGTATGATCAAGCAGGGCGTTAATTTACGAAAAAACCCAAAAGTTAGAATATTGAGATAAGAGGTTTTTGCCCTGACACGACGATATCCTTGATTGCGGCGGTTCTTCCATGTCCGCCGTGTCTCCTGAACGGCCGCTTGACGCCGCGTGAGGTGACATTGCTCATAGATCTGCTGTTAAAGCGACGGCTGGCTGCCGAAGGCCTCTAAAAATAATATCTCTCACATCATATCATGATCGGGGACGAGTTGGAGTGACAGCCGTCCTCCTGCGCTGCCGGGCGGAATCGTCTTCTTCTTTACATGGATGGAAGGATGGATGGATGGATGGATGGATGCAGCAGATCTGTCTGTATGCCCGGAACCCAGGGACAGGGAAGGAAGGGGTTAACAATCGAAACGGGAACTAGGCCATTAAGATCCTTTTTTCTTCTTCTTTTTTTTCCTCCGTGGGCAGCGTTGCGCGGGCGGGCTGTGACCACGACAGGTACCAGAGGAAGAGACACAGACCAAGGCCGCCGCCGTGCACACAGTGTCCGTGCAAAGCACGGTTCCTTTATAGGCAGTGGTTCTCAAAACATTTTGATGTCAAGGACCCCCATCTGAACATAATTACGTTGTGCCAGGGAGTGGACCCCTGTATCGTTGCTGTCAGGCAGAAACCTCATATCTCCACATTTTTGTTTGTTTGTAAATTAACACCCTACTTGATCATACTACAGCATCACACAAAGGCATCAAAAGTAGCAGATCTACAAGCTCGAAACGCGTCGCTTTGCGACGCGTTTCGAGCTTGTAGATCTGCTACTTTTGATGTTTTTGAATTTGAATCCTGAAAAGTAACAGTTTTGGACGTATGGGGTTTCCTCCCGACAGACGACAGATAAAATAAAAAATTATTATATATTTTTTTAAGATCTTTTAATTTTTTTCTTTTTAAAAAATAGCCGATCTACGAGCTCGGTTAAAGTCGTTAAAGTGATCGTGATGCTATACTTACTAATTTCCCTCCCCTGGAATCCCTTCAAGGACCCCTGGGGGTCCCCAGCCCGCACTCTTAGAACCACTGCCTTAAATAGAATCATAATATGTTTATGACACTCTAGTGCTGCTGCATGCGAGTGTCATGCATGCATTATGAAGCCATCATGGTCGAGGGGGAAAAACAGGCTTAAGATTGTCAATATGGGCCAGTATGCACATTCCTGCTCTCTCATCGCCCCACCCTGCTAAATCAATTCAACTCTGCGTGTTTAAGCAGCAATCTGGAACTTATTTTAATGACTAAAACGTTATTTTAGTCAATCTGCAACCCATTCAATCTGGGAACGCATTTGTGTCATTTTAGATTTTTATCTATAACCATCATTTTAGACTTTGGCTATTCAAAAATAGCAGATCTACAAGCTCATAGCTGAGCTTGTAGATCTGCTATTTTCTTTTTTTATCGTGAAAATGTGTGCAAATCTTTGAAAATATATGTTTTTAAGCGAACATTTGTAACTAAAATCTTTGCTTCTGGGGGTCCCTGGAACTAAATATTTCGAGTTGGCGGCCGGCAAATCGTTTTGGGGGTTCGTGACATGAAAAAGTTTGAGCCGCACTGATATAGCAACGTTTTTCAGAAACAACGTTTTAGGATTTAGAGGACATTTGTAGATTTCCCGGTCTTAATGGGTTAATACAATATAACTGGTACATGTGCAGTGTTTGGAGGTGGTCTCCCTACTCTCCCTCTGAGACATTCAGACCTTTCAAATAGTTCAACTAGCCAATCTACATCGACACGTTGTGAGCTTGTAGCTTGGCTATTTAAAATATTTGAAAATGTTTTTAAAAATAGTTAAAAATGGCAAAGAAGTTTAGAGATGATGGGTAAAGCACTGGCAAAAATAGTGCCCCAAATCTCTTCCCCACAAATAGACACGTGACGCGGTGTGAGCGCTGTGTCCCCCATATTAAGGCCGAGGACCCCCTATGGGTCCCGGACCCTCTGTTGAAGACCCCTGGTTTACATGAACACTCTGTGATTGAACACGAAGTGAACACGTGGGATTTATTTAGTGGTGTCTGTCAGTCGGTGTGTGCCGTCTCCTTCTTTCTCTTCAGACATTCCGTGCAAAACATGTTTCCTCCTCTTCTTCCTAAGATGGAGAAGCAGTGGAGAGTAGAGTGAGTCCGTCAGCCAAGAACAGTGGTGTAAAGTAACTAAGTACATTTACTCAAGTACTGTACTTAAGTACAATTTTGAGGTACTTTTAATTGACTGGAGTATTTCCAAATTCCAGTACTTTTACTTCTACTCCACTACATCTCAGAGGCAAATTTCATACTTTTACTCCACTACAATTATTTGACAACTTGAGTTACTAGTTACTTTGTAGATTTTGATTATTATTACAAAACATACATTTAGGCTACCGCTTCAGCTCTGTATAGAGTTCGGCCATTTGAAAATACCCGATCTACAAGCTCACAATGCGTCGCGATGCGACGCATTGTGAGCTTGTAGATCTGCTATTTTCAAAAGATCTTTATACATTTGAAAACTTGTGAAATGGTGACATTCTGCATAATGAGTACTTTCTACTTTTGGTAGGTACTTTGAGTACATTTCGATGCCAATACATTTGTACTTTTACTCAAGTACATTTTGAATTCCGGACTTTTACTTGTAACACAGTATTTTTTACATTGCAGTATTGATACTTTTACTCAAGTAAAATATTCGAGTACTTCTTCCACCACTGAACACATGTTTCCTCCTCTTCTTCCTAAGATGGAGAAGCCGCGGAGAATATAGTAGAGAGAGTGAGTCCGTCAGCCAACGAGGCTGTGGCGGTCGGCTCTGGGCGGGAGTGTAAGAAACTTCATCTCCAACCACACACACATCTGCAACCTCTCTGTGGTCTTTGGCTTCATGCTAAACTCTGTCGTCTCTGGTCTGCGTGCTACACAAATACTTGGACGACGCGCCGCTTCATAAAATGCGTCCTTTAACCCTTTAAGACCGGGAACGCATCTGTGTCATGTTAAGATTTATTTGGCATTTCTTTGAAAAAATAGCAGATATGCAAGCTCATAGCGTGGCAAATACGAGCAAATATTTGAATATATATTTTTTTCAAAGGGAACATTTTTGACTCAAATATTTGCTTCTGGGGGGGTTCCTGGTACAAAATATTTTGAGATTTTTTTAGAATTTAGAAGACATTTGTAAAATCCCCAGAAGCAAAGATTTGAGTTGCAAATGTTCACTTTAAACAAATATCTATATATTCAGAGATTTCCACAAATTATCCACGATTTTTCATAAAATAGCTGAGCTATATATAGCAGAGCTTGTATATCTGCTATTTTTTAATATCCAAATAAATCTAAAAATGCCACTTGCGTTCCCGGTTTGAATGTGTTAAGGACTCTCTCTGCACTGCAAAACACGGCTCCGTTTTCCACTTGCACGGTGAAATCCTCAGTGTTCGTTCACATTTCCGTTTCTTCGCTGTTGTCGGGCAGAAACCTCGTATCTCCATGTTTCAACTTTTTAACGTTTTTTTTCGTAAATGAACGCCCTACTTCATCATACTGCAGTGCAGTGTCACACAGTAGTAGCAAAAATTGCCGATCTACAAGCTCACGGGTGAAGGTGGTTAAGTGTGTGTCTGTGGGTTTTGAAAACATTGAAGTCGAACCCAATGAAAAGTATTAATAAGGGCAATAAGGGCAGAAAAATAGCAGATATACAAGCTCATAGACCAATTATTTGTTTACCAACATTGAGATGCACAGGTGATTGTTTCATGCAATCAATTCTCAACCTGTTGTTTCGGGGTGCGCTGGTTTCAGCACACCCCAACCCCCTCTTGTGTGTTGGCTAGTGATGCGCCCCCTATAGCGAGACCTGACAGAATGGGTTTGACGCTTGCGCAGTATGACGCTTGCAACCAGCGTGACGTTGTCTGCTAAGGGGTCGATAGCGCGGCACCGAGTGCTGCGCTACGAGCTTGTAGATCTGCTATTTTAGAAAAATCTTGAAAATTTGTGCAAATCTTTGAATACATATTCTTTTAAAGCGAACATTTTTAACTCAAATCTTTGCTTCTGGGAGTCCCTGGAACAAAATGTTTTGAGATGGGGGTCGGCGGCCAAATACATATCATTTTGGGGGTCCTTGGCATGAAAAAGTTTGAGCACCAACATATGTTTTTCAGAAAACTGTTGGGATTTAGAAGACATTTGTAGAATCGGCTTCAGGTCTTAATGGGTTAAATGATAAGTACGCTGGATTCATCACAGGTCAACACAGGACATACAAGGTTTCCACCCAACAGTGATGATTTGTAGACTCTGAGGTTGTACAAAATGACACCAAAAACGGACCCACAGGGGTCCATTTGGTTGCATTTTGGACACGCTCAGAGTTACATTAATGCTCAGGGTGGATTTTAACTACGTGGGAGAGTTCTTGGTCTCAGGGAAATGTTTTTTTAAAAGGACATTTAATTGTAGAGTTTAATGTTTTTCTAGGGACATGTTTTGGAGACCATGATGAGTCATCTATGGCCAACTTCTGCTTCTGACTGGGAAGCTCACCTTTGACCCTGCCAGTAATTATAATGCTTGTAGAAAGAGGAACAAACAAGGCGGGATGGCATGACAGGACAATATGCGTGATGTGAGGAATGATGTTCCTCACACTGTGTCCTGCTGATGTCGTAACCACACTGTGATTGCGTGTATTAGCCATGCATGGACTCTTTGATTGCTCCTATTAGCGGCAGTGGTGGAAAAAGTACTCACATGTTTTACTTAAGTAAAAGTATCAATATTGCAATATAGAAATACTCTGTATCAATACTGCAATATAGAAATACTCTGTTACAAGTAAACATCCGGAATTCAAAATGTACTTGAGTAAAAGTACAAATGTATTGGCATCAAAATGTACTTAAAGTACCAAAAGTAAAAGTACTCATTATGCAGAATGTCCCATTTCAAGTTTTGAAATGTATAAACATCTTTTGAAAATAGCAGATCTACGAGCTCATAATGCGTCGCATCCGGACGCATTGTGAGCTTGTAGATCGGCTTTTTTCAAATGGCCGAAATGTATATAGGGCTGAAGTGGATAATGTATGTTTTTTGTATTATTATTAGCCATGCATGGACTCTTTGATTGTGTGTATTAGCGGCTAATTAGCCAATAGCCATGCATACTTAGTTTTTAAATATGCTGCCCGTTCTTCTTGGAATGATTTTCAGAAGGATCTGAAGTCCTGAATCTGAACCTGAATCTGAGCTGATCACTTTGAGGATTTAAATCTATTTTAAAAGATAGAGAGACTACAAAATATTGGCAATTGTGGTTGCGTTTGCATTCCTGTCAACTGCCGCACTTGAAATTGTTCATCATAACCACTTTAGTTCCTGATCCCGTTTTGCACTTTGCTACTGGATATTGTGTTCAGTTGTGTCTAGTGTGTGAGATACTGTATACTGTATGTATTTTTTATTGTTCTAATAATGCTGCCTCTTGGCCAGGTCACTCTTGGAAAACAGATTTGAATCCCAATGAGTATTTTAACCTGGTTAAATAAAGGATATGATGATGCATAGACACTGTGATTGTGTGTATTTGCTATGCATAGTGTGGGATATTGTAATGATAGATAGATAGATGGATGCATTCATACAGATTTGTCTGTAAAAGAAGCATGATGAATATATAATACATTACATCAATAGAAATCTCCCCCCAGTGCTTCATTGTACAGTCTAAATGGTCCTTGGGATAGAGGAGTTCTTAATGTGTCCGCGCTACACTTCTGTGATAGAAACCTATCCCTGAATGTGCTCCTCTGTGGGTAAAGTGCTGGTGGGTGCAGTGGGTGGCTGGCATCCTCCAGTACGGATACTGTCTTAGCCAAACGTCCTCCTCTCTGCCATTGCCACTGTGTATAAGTTTCAGCATAGTGCAGCTTACTGTGCAGGGTGTATAGCCTACTGTGCTGTTGTGGTGTACTATCGTTCATTGTCAGTGGTGGAAAAATGTTTTTAGGAAAATGTACTCAAGTAAAAGTAGCAATACGGCAATATAGAAATACTCTGTTACCAGTAAAAGTCTGGAATTCAAAATGTGCTAGAGTAAAAGTACTTAGGTATTGGTATCAAAATGTACTTAAAGTACCTAAGTAAAAGTACTCATTATGCAGAATCCCATTTCACAAGTTTTCAAATGTACACAATGTATACAAATCTTTTGAAAATAGCAGATCTACAAGCTCACGATATCGCGACGCATTGTGAGCTTGTAGATCGGCTATTTTCAAATGGCCGAAATATATATAGGGCTAAAGTGGTTTATGTTTTAATGTTTTGTAATAATAATCAAAATCTACAAAGTAACTAGTAACTCAAGTTTTCAAATAATTGTAGTGGAGTAAAAAGTACAATATTTGCCTCTGAGATGTAGTGGAGTAGAAGTAAAAATACTGCAAATTGGAAACACTCCAGTAAAGTAAAAAGTACCTCAAAATTGTACTTAAGTACAGCACTTGAGTAAATGTACTTAGTTACTTTGCACCACTGTTCATTGTTGATGTTTGTGATGTTCTCTCTTCTATTGACTCGCTGCATTAGGCAACTTTTTGTATGCCTGACCACAGCAGAAATCCACTTTTACACTGTCATGGTCAATGGACCACTCGGTAATAGACTGCATGGAGTGATGCAGGCAGGGGAGTAAACACCAATATCAGCGTTGGCAGATTTTGCGAGAGAAATAAGCAACCAGGTCTACGAAAACAAAGCCCAAAAAGAAGCGACTACAGGTGATACGTACGGAACCCTCCAGTGGCCATTGAGGGGGATTTTTTTTTTTAAAGATTTATGCGTGGGAGCGCTTTAGTTATGCATGGGAACGCTTTAGTAATGCGTAAGGGAGGGACAAAAACTTAATTTTCTTTTTATTTGAGGGTCCATGAGAACATGAAAATGTTTGAGCCAACCATTGGTTTAAACAACATTACACAGCAAGCCCAAATAAGCAAACTACTAAGCCCAAATGTACCCCCCCAAAAAAAACACAACCCTCAACTACCAATATTTACAAGCAACGTTGTACAGAAAAAACAAGCCCAAAGTTGCTTATAATAAGCGGACATGGCAACACTGGCCATCATGTGTAATGGTGGTGTCCTGGCTCAACCGTTAAACATCAGGGCAGGAAATTGATCGTGATGCATGTGTGTATTAATAGTTGTTGTCAATAGGCCTCTCAGAGCAGAGCATCACCTGACTGACATAAAGAGGCTTCCGTTGCTAATGCTAATGCTGCCGTTAGCCAGAGCTACGACCAACCAACCGCACTCTGATTGCTTTACAAATAAACTGAAAGCTGAGATGATACTCAAGCTCATACATTATAGGCCTGCTGCAAAGTTTGATCTGCTGGTAATAATAATGAAACAAGACAGTCTAACTTCCCTCTGTACTCTGTACTTAAATTGGAAGCCAGTCCTGAGCCATGTGGACTTGTCATCATTGATTATTTCAGTCATATCCATAAGTGGGAAAACATTGGGGGGGGGGGGGGCATACTAAGGCAGGGGATATGGACAAAAATCAAAAATCAAATTTCACTATGTATTTGACCAAATACCTTGATAATATGATAATACCTATTTATTTTATTTTATTTTTTGAGCTTGTATATCGGCTAGTTTCGCTATTCCTGAACATTTCTGAAACAGTTTGCAAGGATAAAATAGTGCGTAAGTGATTAAAACCTGGAAAAAACAACAGTTATGTCATATTACAATATCCATCTATACATAGTACATACACACATACTATACATATATAGATTGTGCATTACATTCACCCATGCAAGGCACCAACCTGCTCATCGGGAGCAATTAGGGGTTCAGTGTCTTGCTCAAGGACACTACGACACTAACTCTGGGGGGAGTCCGGGATCGAACTGGGAACCTTGCGGTTGCCATCCGGCCGCTCTACCGGACACTCTACCCCTGAACCACGCATCCATGAATACATACGTATGGGGGACATGAAGAGTTAAAGACAAACGCTGTTCCGTATGGATCACTCCTTTGGTGAAACAACATCTCTCTAAAAAACAGAAGTTATTCACAGAAACCGGAAGTTTAAGCCTACCTGGAACCTTTCAGAATAGGCTCTATTCACAGCAGCCATATTATGAAGACATTCACAGGTGTTACCAATGATACTAATGAAGGCTCTGTTCCATTTAGTGTAGCACAGTGGTTTCCACGACCCCCATAACTCTGAGAGTGTACAAATGGAACCAAATGGACCCGTAAGGGTCCATTTGGTTCCATTTGTACACTCTCAGAGTTACACACCTGTAAGGGGCCATTTGGAAGCCCATGAGGGTCCCTGGACCCCAACTGTAAACCCACTGGTGTTTCCAGTGGGCCAACATGCACAATATTAGCACCCTGACTCTGTTTGACCAGAATGGAACAGAGCCTTCATTAGTATCATTGGTAACACCTGTGAAGGAAGTGATAATATGGCTGCTGTGAATAGAGCCTATAGCCTGTTGGTTGTTTGTTTGCGTACAGACGTCACTGGGATCCCAGGAGATTGTTATATCGTCTCTGGTCGGGTGGAAACCTCATATGTCCAAAACTGTTACTTTTCAGGATTCAAATATAAAAACAGCAAAAAAGTAGGAGATCTACAAGGTCATGCTTGCAGATCTTCTACTTTTGATGCTTTTGTGTGACACTGTAGTACAAGTATAAGTACAAGTACGCAGTAGGGCATTAATTTGCGACAAAACAGAAAAAGATTATGGAGATAAGAGGTTTCTGCCCTACAGCGATGATATATGTTCTACTCCATTAGATGGCGTCAGCTTAGCTTTTACATTCTTGCTATATATCATGTTATATTGATGAAGCACGAGTAGCTTATCAACAGTGCATAACATCACAGATTGGGCTTAACAGCTTTGTGAATAGATGATGCATGCAGCAGCAGCCAAGGTGCGTTCTGCTGTACGTAAACAAACATGCTTTCTGGATTGATGGCTTTCGTTCCCCATAGATCATTCCAGGGTGTGATACGTAGCATTCACTGTAGGGCTAAACCGGTTAATAGCATAATTAGTTGATAGAAAATGTATGGGTTTTAGTAATTGAATGATCGTTTTGTTGACGTGTGGTGTACGTATGTGTAATTTATTTTCTTTTTATGTTTTTGACAGCAGCGTAAACAGCATATTAAGCAATTTCAAGCTTTTCTGTTTGGGTTCACAATCACATTAAGCATGTGAGTATTTGCCATCATGTAATCATTTATAACATCATTTCAAATTCATTTTCTGGTCTTAATTAATTGCATTGATTTATTTAAATGTTGTAATAATAATCAAAAAACGAAATCAACAGATTAATCTTTTAGGAAAAATAATCATTAGTTGCAGCCCTATTTCACTGCATTTCTTCTTTTCTTTATGGTCTAGCAAGAATATTGAATTAGGACAGTACGTGGTTCTCAAAGTGAGGTCCAGGGACCCTCAGGGTTCCTTGAGGGGTTTGTAAATGGACCTGTAAGTTACAGGTCCTGATAATTAAGAGTGAGAACCACTGAATTAGGGTCTTTGTATAAAGGCTCTGGCAGTGGCCTTCCAATGCATAGATATAGAAACCAGATACCTCATTGGCCGCTGCAGTTCGTTGGAGCCACTCCAAGTGACTACTGGCCAATCACAGAGCGTTGACTACAGGCCAATCACAGCGCGTCTAACTGAGTTGCTGCGCCGCTGCCTCTTAATGGGTTAAGGGTTGGGTTACGAAAAGACCTGCCCCCACCTGCCTCTGATTGGTCTACCGAACGTCCCCTTCTGTGACGCACGCGGAAGCTTCCCGCTTGCCCTGCGGAAACTGGTGTGCGTCTACCTTTATATGTCTTATGTTCCAATGAGCCAGTTGATTGCCTTTGCAGAATTCCCCATACCTGCCACTGATCAGCCCTCAGTCAGTCAAGTCTCCACTATCCACAGTACTCTGCACTCTCCAAAGTCACTCTCCACAGACATTTTGTCACCTCTCCCAGTTTTCTACGAGTCCTACCCCTTGGTGTGCGTAGATATAAATATCGTTGCTGTTGGGCAGAAAACCTCTTAACATACTACAGTGTCACACAAAAGTATAAAAAATGGCAGATCTTCAAGCTCAAAACGCGTTGCATTGCCGCTTGTTTTGAGCTTGTAGATCTGCTATTTTTTCATTTGAATCCTGAAAAGTAACAGTTTTTAACATCATATGAGGTTTCCACCTGACAGTAACGATATGTTTTGATATTACTCAAGATTGGCTTTGAAAGTTTGCAGTATAGCCCGTTTTAACAAAATGCCTCAAATCATGATTGCAGTGTCCGATTGCTGTGAAACTTTGCACGCACATTCCCACTAGGCCAAGGAAGAAATGCCACCCTACATTTTTCAAATCGGCCTCTTGGGGGCACTATAACAGGCAGGTTCATGTTTTGGCCTATAGCTCTTGAAGTCATACAATCAAAATTCATATTCCCTGGGTTTCCTTCAATTATTACACAACTCCCCAATTAAGCCACGCCCTTTCCACCTGTGACTGGAGTCCAAACTTTGCTGACCCACTAATAAGCTACCTGGCCTGGCGGAGACGTGTGCTCCGAGGAGCACATTTTTCTAGTTAGTAATGCTAATTGTTAGCCTTCATTTTGCCAATGCCACGTGCCTTTGATGTCAAGGTGTTAGAGCTATTTTATCCAAACGTAATCCAAACCTGATAGCTAATTATTGTTCATGCTAACAGAGTGGTGACCCATGTCTTTTATTTGTACTTTAGGTCTGTTATTGATGATGATTACTTTCTCTTTAGACCACACCCAGGTATTCTGTTTTCCCCTATGTACCTGCTACTACAGCGACTATTGGCTTTAAACATACATTGGCTATTTGAAAAATAGCAGATCTACAAGCTCACAACGCGTCGCAACGCATTGTGAGCTTGCCTTGTAGATCTGCTATTTTCAAAAGAAATTGTTGAAATGAAAATTAATACTTTTCGAAACATTTCACAAATCTGGTATGGGGCTCCCTGGCACAAAATGTTTTCAGAAGATACGCAGACAATTACATATACATTTTGGGGCTCCTTGACATGAAAATGTTTGAGAACCACTGGGTTTAAACAACATTTAAGAAGCAAGCCCAAATAAGCAACTACACTTTAGAAACAAGCCCAAATAAGCAACTACACTTTAGAAACAAGCCCAAAAACCTGCAACTACCAATATTTACAAGAGACTTTACAGAAAAAACAAGCCCATTGTCGCTTATAATAAGCAGACCTGGCAAGTGGCAACACTGCACTACAGTAAAGTTTGATGAGCAGTGTCCTCCTGACCCACACTCCATACTGGTTTAGCTTTAGTTCAGTACAGTCCCATACACACTAAATAATGCACTAATATAACAGACAGTGCAATATGTTGTAGTGGGTTTCTGGGTTTTAGTTGCTGTAATATTCTGAGCCTGGCTGAGGCTGACCAAGTAGTAATACTTGTAATATTCTGACTAATTGGTCATTTTCTCTTTCTCTTTTTTTATAAATTAATTCTCCCAGCCATTGGAGACCTACTTAATGCAGATAGACTGATTCATATTTAGATTTGATCTGTTTAATCTTTCACGTTTTTCCATTATCTTCCTGTCTCCTCTGGGTGTCTTATTGTATCACCTCCCTCCCTACACACATGTCCACGCAGAGACGACAAAAGCTTGGCATCCTTTTGTACAATGATGCAGCAAACTACAAAAAGTTACAAAACATTGTATAACTCCGCCATTTTTTACTATTTTTAAAAACATAGTTGAAAAAAATAGTAAAAAATGGCAAAGAGGTTTAGGGATAATGGGTAAGGCCACCGGCGAAAATATGGCCTCTCTCTCTCTCTCTCTCTCTCTCTCTCTCTCTCTCTCTCCCCCTCTCTACACACACCTTTCCTCTCTACACACACCTTTCCTTGCCTGTCCTTCCTTGAGCCCTGTAAAAAAGAGGGGGGGAAAAGCCCTCTGTTACAGCAGATCTGTCGACTTGGCAACACTATAAATAAGTTTTAAACGTGTTCCTGAGGTTTAATATTTGTCCTTCTCTCTGTATATGATGACCCCTCTACATGACGCCGAACTGCTAGCTAGATTATTTTCCCCAGGAGCGTTGGGGAAGAAGAGCAGTGCTTGTTTTTGCTACCGCAATGTCCTTATATATCACTTGATAACAAGGCAGGCGCGGTGACAGCGCGGCCTTGAGGCCCGTGAGTGAGCTGCTGCTGAGCGAATGTCCACCGTGAGCGGCCGATGGCCGTGCGCGGCGACGAGCACGCACGTCTGAATTGGCGAGCCGTGGTGGACGGAATCGTTTTATCACGTGATGCAAAATGAGCGTTCCCTTCCTCCCCGGCTGAGTCATGCTGGGGAATAATAATAATACATCCAATTTATATGGCGCTTTACAAGAACAAACAAACAGAAAAAACAACTTTATTAACCCATTAAGACCTGAGAACGATTCTACAAATGTCTTCTAAATCCTAACAGTTTTCTGAAACACTTATGTTGCTATAATATCAGTGGTTCTCAAACTTTTTCATGTCAAGGACCCCCAACATTAAATGTGTTTGGCCGCGGACCCCCATCTCAAAATATTTAGTTCCAGGGACCCCCGGCCCAGAAGCAAATATTTGAGTTAAAAATGTTTGCTTTAAAAATATATATATTCAAAGATTTGCACAAATTCTCACGATTTTTCAAAAATAGCAGCAGATCTACAAGCTGTATCTACAAGCTGTTTTTGAATAGCAGAAGCATAAAATAATGGTTTAAGTAGTTACACAGATGCGTTCCCGGTTTAAATGGGTTAAGAGAATAACTAGATTAAAACTATTCTAAAAACTAAGCAAAGAAAACATTGCATTGGAATTAGGTGGGGAATGAGAGGTTTTGAACTAGCCTCGCGTAGCCAGACTATATCACTGCGTGGATATGAGCCTGGTGCCTCTATGAGGAAGGTTTTTTTTCCAAAGGGGCGGGATCAAAACTATGGCTATATGAACGCAATTGGTTAGACCTACAACCAACTACCAATCACAGTCTCCCATATTTTAATACTGGGCCCTGATTGGTTACCCATGTCTTCTGGAGCAGGAAATGAATTCTCTATGGAGCGTTGCCAGACCCATATCGCAGAGTGCAATTTTTTTTGGCACTCGCAGATTCGTCTGGTCCCAGGCTAGTTTTGAACAGGGCAAGGGTGTGAGGTGGGAGTGAGTCCAAAGGGAGGGGGGCTGCAACTGAGAAAGCCCTGTCTGTCATCCCAGTTTGTTTCTTTGTCTTGGTGACGTCCAGGAGGTTGGCATCACCAGACCTGAGGGAACGGGAGGGGGACATGACACTGATGGAGGTCAGGGGAGCTTGGTTGTTGAGGGCGGTAGGTGATGAGCAGTATTTTGAAATCTATTCTGTCGGAAGCAGTGTTCATTTCATCGACTAAAACTATGACTATGAAAAATGTTCGTCGACTACCTTTTTTCACTGACGAAAACTAAATAAATAAAAAGAGATCCAGTAGAACTATAAGACGAGTCATTTTATGTTTGGTTACATTCGGGGAGTTGCGCTCTGAAAATAGCAGATCGACAAGCTCACAACATGTCGCGGCACAACACGTTGTGAGCTTGTAGATATTTTCGGCATGCAGCCAAGTGTAAATCAGGCATTACAATGCCATCAAGGCCCGCCGAAATACGTTTTTGTCGACAAAATCAACTGTAGATCTATATAGTTGACTAAAACTAGACTGAAACGAGAAAAAAAATCTGATGAAATTTGGTATCAAAATGAACACCGCTGCTACACTGTAAGGGGCTGTGTCCACAGAAAGGTTTTTGTTTTTTTGCTGGCAGCCCAGAGCCTTTCTGCCATACGATTCTATAGTAAAGACGTGCTGGAGGCAGCGCTCGTCTTCCCAGAGCCTCAAGTTTCAGCGTCCAGCGTTTCTTGACAGAAAAACTGTTGAACTTTCGGAGAAGAGGAGCAACCGCTCATCAGTGTCACGTTTTAGCCCTCCTGGCTGTGTCTGACAACCTGGTCGTTTATGACCTGAATTTGAATCGTTAGCACAATAATCATGAGAAGCCCATGTCTACCGTTGTTTCAGCTAGGCTAATTTGTGCTAATAACGCAGATGACACGATCGTTTGGGCACAGCAACGGTTGATAAGTTTGACCGTTGCAGGCTTCAATAAACATTCCGGTGCACGCTTAGTAAGAAGTGCTCTGGAGGACAAGATGATAATCCAAAGCACTCCTCCACTCAAACACACTTTCTGTTGACAAGGCCCCTAAGCTAGCATGTGAGCCTTATCTGCTCTCAGGGTCAATGGATGCATTGCACATTTGCTTTTCTTTATATAATAGCATTGATTTCCTTGGATGGGACAAGGGTCCTACAAGCTTACAGCGTGTCACAAATGTGACGCGTTGTAAGCTTGTAGATCTACTGTTTCCGTTTTTTTTTTATATATTTGAAAATGTATGAACATTTTTCAACATGGAAACCATTATGCAAAATAATTGCGATTACCGGTATCATACTATAATTCTAGAAAGGGCGTAGTGGTGAGTAGGTGAGTAGGTGAAGCTACCCGGTTCTCCTCAGTGGCTGGAGCAATTGCTCTGATTTTGCACACAGCCATTGACCATTACCATCTGAACTTAACTGTGAAGCCCGTTTTTCAATATCACCAAATCTCAGCTTCTTATTAGCGTTTTTGTGTCAAACACTGTCGCCATGGTTACGGGGCTGCCCAGCTATGGGACGAACTGCCTCCCGGGTTGCCAGATCATGTGCGCATATCCCCCCACGGATGCGTCGACCGGGTATGGTCTAGTCTCAAATAATTGCGATCAGACGATTATATGTAATAACTGTGACAGGCCTAAATATGAGCACTAGTCCTTCTGTAGTGTCCAGTCCAGTATGACAGCGGACGGTCCTCCATGTCACTTGGGATCAAATATGTACGACATAACACAATGTTCCCTCGTCCCCTCGGTGAATGACCCCGTCTCGCAAATATATCCTACGTTTTGGGCCATGACCCAAAAATGGAGAAACACCTTCCTTCACTTTGAAAGACCTCCTCACGCCTAAATGGAGCAAGAAGGAGGCCCCCTGAGGCCGTGGTGCTTGACTCCTCCAGTCCCACACACTGTGCTAAATGTTTGATAAGGTTGTTTATAGTGGATGATGATACCTACACGGCCCATTGCTCACACATTTATATTTCATTACTGTTCCCTGACTTGGTACAGAAGCAAGGGGGCGCTCTGATTTGTCGGCCACCGATAGGGCTGTCACTATGACAAATTTTAAGTTGACGATCATACAAATGATTGAGATTCACGATTTAATCGTTTTTTTGCCATTGAACATTGGAACAAATTAATCCAGTTTTGTTTTCTGTTTTCCTCGTAATACAACATTCTACAGAGCAGATATGACAAATAACTTAAATTTACAAAGAATTTTATACTTTCAGAAAAATATTAAAATACTGGAGCTGATCTGCAGGTTTACAACGTGGCACGTTGTATGCTTTTTTGGAAAATATTGTTTTTTTTTAACATGGAAACGATTTTGACGATTATGCAAAATAATTGTGATTATCTCAAGTAATTGCGATTAGCCGGTTATGTAATAATTGTGACAGGCCTAGCCACCAATATAAATCAGCCCGATTCTTCACTCCAAATAACTCGATTGGTGATCGATTGGTGTAATGAGTGTTTAATAACAGGCAAACATAATCAAACCACAAGTCTATGCAAAGACAGTGTCATCATAAACAATAATGGGTCAAGAGTCAAGACCATTCTAAGAAGAGACAACCTGTACATATACAGTAGTAGCTTTTCTTCTTTTTTAAAAATCATTTTCGGTAACAGTGTTGGCCGATCCTGACAAATAGAATCTGTGGTCCGTATCGGCCTGGAAAATCATGATCTGAGCAATGGTAATAGAATCAGTATCATATGAATAGCTGTGGTCTCATTCTGCTTTGTTTGTTTTGTCAGAGGGGTTAGAGATGATGGGAGCAGACTGTAGCAGACCTGAAGAACCACCCGTCCTACTGCTGCTGAGGACCACTACCATCTGAGCCTGATGACTTTCTGCAGCGTACGTATTCAGTGCACTGCAAATACCTGACAGTTCATCTAACTCTAAGAGTGTACACATGGTACCAAGATTCAAGAGATTTATTGTCACAAGGATGTACAAGTACATGCACTGTGAAAAAGTTAGATTGGTGGTGCTCCATAATACACAAAAATAAAAACAGTACATAAATAACAATACTAATCTTATCTAAAATAAGGTTAAAAACAGTTTAAAAACTCAGATCAGCATACAAGGCCGTACGTAATATCACAGAAGATATTCATTGTTTTTTGTTATTTAGCAGTCTTATAGCCTGGGGGAGGAAACGGTTCTTCAGTCTGCTTGTGCCAGCTTTGAGACTCTGATACCTCCCTGATGGCAACAGTACGAACAGACTGTTATGGGGGTGTTGTGGGGTCTTTGATGACCCTCAGGAAATTTCCTGAGGCAGCGCTGGGTGTACAGCTCCTCCAAACTGGGCAGTTGACATTCAGTGATGCTCTCGGCTGTGCGGTTCCATCACTTTTGGAACGATTTGTACACTCTCAGAGTTACAGACCATTAAGGTTCCATTTGGAACCCCCTCAAGTAACCCAGAGGGTGCCTGTACCTCACTTTAAGAACCAGTGCGGTATATCTAGGAATCGTTAAAGGGAACCGTTAAGGAATCGGACCATTAAGCGGGAATCGTTAAGGAACCGGAATCGTTAAAATCCTAAGGGATCCCAACCCTAAGCACCACACTGCTGGGTTCTTAAAAAACGTGCTCCCATTGTAAACAATTCAAAACATAAGACTGCATGCGCTCAGGAAAAAACATCTTGGTGGACACGGCAACTAAGATTTCAATTCAGAATGTAAGCCACATCGTTGCTGTCGGGCACAAACTTCTTATTTACATATTTTAACTTTTTGTGTTTTTTCGTAAATGAATCCCCTACTTGATCATACTACGGTGTCATACAAAAGCATCAAAAGCAGCAGATCTGCTACTTTTGCCATTTTTTGAATTTGAATCCTGAAAAGTAACAGTTTTGGACGTATATGAGGTTTCCACTCGACAGACGATGTGTGGAAACGTCTTCTTCACCAAAGACGAGACCAACGTACATTACTGGTGAAATTGTGCGCGAAACGATGGTGTGTCAACACTTTGGTTCGCCTCACCGGGGTTAGCATGTGTCTTACATCAAACCGTAGGCTAATCATGTTGTTTGTTTTTCTTCTTCTTTTCAGGAACCGTTGGTCGTTGTGTGTCAGACTCTGTAATGGAAAATCGTGGTGAGTTCAGTCCTGCCATGGTGATGGTGGTTGTGGTTTGTTGTGTGCAATGGGCCAGTAGGTGTTTATGGGGCTGTCTCGTCTCTCTCTGCCGAGTTTTATTTGCCACTTAGGTCTACAGCAATAGATTTTCTACAAAGACCAGCCATTTGCAACTTGTGGGCCGTGAGGGTATTGCACGTGGGTCCACAAATAATTGGCAAAACATAAAGATTGCATTGATAAAATAGCATTAATATTAAAACAAAATGTTACGGTAATCTTTTCTTAAACGCCTTGAAAAAAAAATCAGTTTTCATTGTGATACTTATAAATAAGAACTCATTTATACGTATACTACGTATGCTCTCATGCACACTCTCAGTAGTGACCTTTGTAGTACCTCCATACGGTTCTCATTCCTCCCTATAGAATAGGACCCTTTGTGTGTGTGTGTGTGTGCACGTGCGCGTTTGTGTGTATGTGCACGTGCATGCGTTCAGGTTCATGCATATCGTCTCTGTCGGGTGGAAACCTCATATGTCCAAGGATTCAAATTCAAAAATACCAGATCTACAAGCTCGAAAAGTGCGTTAATGAAGAAAAAAACACAAAAAGTTCAAATGTGGAGATAAGAGATTTCTGCCCGACAGCGACGATACGAGCCGCGTGCGTGCGTGTGTGTGCAGTACACCTCATCCTGCCGTGCTGAAGCTGCCCTGGCCCAGTCTGTTATCCAGGTCAGGCCGGTAGGTTCTGGGCTCATGCGGATTGGCCCAGCTCTCTCTCTCTTTGGAAGCCGGCCCGGTTGTGGAGCGTGTATGTGGGGCAACAGGGAAGAAAAAAGGAACGCTAGCTGCTTGTCTCACACTCTCTCCAGCCCTCCATGTTTAGAAACAGCGTTAGAACGCTTGCTGCTCCGACACTCAGAACACACTGTCATCTAAAAGACGCATAATGACCACTGTTGCCAGATTTTGCCAGAGAAATAAGCAACCGATTCTATGAAAACAAGCCCAAAAGAAGCGACTATTAGGCCACATGAGCACTTATATCCATAGGCTATTTGAAAATAGGCAATCTAGAAGCCCACAACGCGTCGCATAGATCTTCTATTTTCAAACGGAATATATTTGAAAAATTCTAACATCACCACCTAGTTTACAGAGGGTGGTCATCCCCAGTTCGGGGCCCAAAAAGCTCCTTGGGCAAAAGTAGGGCTGTAAATATCGATTAATTTGTTAGCGATTGTTCAATTGATTACTTTTTTGAAGACTCATAAGCGTATTTTTTAAAATATTTTTTTATTGTTTCCATATATCAACGTATTGATTAACAACTTCTTAAGCATCATTTTATATAACGTTCTGCAATAAAAAAGAAAAAGAAAACAGAAGATCTCACAACGTCTCACATCGCAATGCATTGTAAAGCTTGTAGATGCCTATTTTCCCATTTTTGGGGGATTAATAATTGATTAAATCGATTAGTTCGAACCCTTAGGAATACGAGAATGCTCGCCCAGGGTCAAATTCGGCAAAAACTGTCGCCATCAGGTATTCCTAAACGTAACCTCAGTAAAACTATGCCGAAACCGCCAAATACATATCCTTTTGGGGGTCCTTGACATGAAAAAGTTTGAGAACCACTGCGATAAGAGACGTGGAGATGCTCTCAGAGAAAAGGGTGCGGTGTGATAAATGCACGGTGCGCCGTGAACGGGCGGCGTGGTCGGCCATTAGCGCTCCTCCGACTGGAAGACGGGAGGAGGCTGCTCTAATAGAGAGCTCCTCCATTCCTCCTTTTAACGAGTTCATTGACCTCTCTCCCTCTGGTAATAGCGGCTGTAATTCTTCTGCTAGAATGCGTTGTAATGTCTTCGCTCTCGCCATAATTCACTTGTTGCGGGAGTGGTTGAGACTGAGGCAGGCGGCAGGCACGCCTCCTCCAAGATCCACCTGACCTTCACGTCCTTTACCTCGTTAAGCTTTACCTCGTTAACGACGACCAAGGATGGATGTGGACCCAGGAGGACCGTCCCTCTTGTTCGCTTTCATATCGCATTGTCCCGCCCCCCCCCCCCCCCCCCCCCCTCCCCTCTGCCCACTTTACAGCCACTTGTAACTGAGCCACCAGCTGTTGTAACGAGGCCGTCTTTACTATGTCACTCTGTCTGCGACGGAGTCCGGCAGAGGGTGCTGAAAACGACAAAAGAAGAAACACACACCAAATGAGATGTGACAACGCATATCGGAGCGCAGGGTTGCCTTTACCTAGGACCCACACAACTTTGGAAGTCAGTCTCCAATTGGAATGGAATATGGAAAATCTGACGGATACATCTTAATCACATTACCCCAGAGAAAAACATTGTTGCATCATGATGATCCCAAGGAATCCGGGGGGGGGGGGGTTTGGAGGGAATGTGATTGAACGACCTATGGTTCAAGAGTTAGAGGCCAAAAGAAAACCTGAAGCGGGGCTCTTGTAGGGGTCATCCCTATGTTCCCCGGGTTCTATGTTCCCCCACTAAGGTTAGGGTTAGGGTTAGGTTTAGGTTAGGTCCTATGTTCCCCGCTCTCCCTAGGAAAGCGGGGAACATAGGACCCGGGGAACATAGGTACGGTCCCCTGTTGTACTACAATGATGCGCCGTGGAAGATCTGAACGCCAGACTCCAAAGGGGGGGTGACACCCAGTCGTCTCACACCTCTAGGGTTGCCTTTTTAAAATCGTTGCTGTCGGGCAGAAACCTCTTCTAACTTTTTGTGTTTTTTCGTAAATTAACGCCCTACTTGATCATACTACAGCGTCACATAAAAGCATCAAAAGCAACATATCCACAAGCGACGTGTTTTGAGCGTGTAGATCGCTACTTTCGATATATATATATATATATATTTTATTTATTTTTTTGGGGCGGTGTAGCCGCCCCCTCTACGTGAGTTTTGGACACTGACCAATCCTGCACAGTGATTGGCCAATAGTCTACAACGCATTGTATACCCCTAACCCTTCCATTGTTAATGCAAATACTAATGCGATACTTTTGCAAAGTCAGCCAATCACATTACAGCTAGTGTCATCACCACTAACTGCAATGTGATTGGCTGACTTTGCAAATTCAGGACTGTGATTGGCTAGCGAAAAACATGACACATGTGCAGCCCACTGGGTGTGATTTTTTTTGGACTTATGAGGTTTTCACCCCGACGAAGACGAAATGTTTTATCAACCTATTGAACTTCATTCTAATCTACGTCTGGCTCAGTCGGAGGTATGAATAATACGTATCCCGTGCCATAGGACTTCTAAGGTATGAATAATGGCATACTGTAGGTAGTCAGTCACCGTACAGAATGTCTGCTCAGTGCCATGATGGGGAATGTAATAACCTGCAGAGTCTTTGTTAAATCACTGGCCCCCCCGCTTTAAAACATCCTCATTTAACCTGCCATGACCTCCATCTGCATGGCGTTCAGATCACATGACTCACTCAGCCTCTTGCCGGGGCTGTTCTTCTTTTCCCTCCTTCGTGCTACGCGACTACACAAACACACGTGTAAAACACGCACACACATACACACACACACACACACACACACAAGTTTGTATTACTATACTTGTGAGGACATCAACATTTTAGGAAGCCGATTTCATGATTGATTTATGATATTTTGGGGGCATTTTTAACCGCAAGTCTAAAGCCGCAAAATAGCAGATCTACAAGCTCACAACGTGTCGCCCTGCGACACGTTGTGAGCTTGTAGATTGGCTATTTTCCAGTGTTTGACATCGCCGCACAACTAATTATATAAAATAGGGGAAAATCTAACCCCAACCCCCTAAACCTAACCTCTAAAGGTCTAATCCTAAACCCAACCCCAACCTGAATCTTTTTCTAGTTGTAAACGTATCTCAAAAGATATATATTTTTTCAACCATAAAGTAACAATTTCTCTTGTGAGGACCAAGAAAATGGTCCTCACAACATCTATTACTCATATTCTACTATACTTGTGGGGACGTTTGGTCCTCACAAGTATAGTAATAATACACACACACACACACACACACACACACACACACACACACACACACACACACACACACACACACACACACACACACACACACACACACACACACGCACACACAACAAATTGAAAACATAAGCAGTCTTTTGCCCAGGAATGGTAGGCATTCCCTCTGTGAGTGCTGACCTGCTCCTAGAGCCAAAGTGGGAGGGAGGGTCGCAGCTCCCCAATGGTGGAAAGTACCTAAGTACATTTACTCAAGTACTGCAGTACTGCACTTAAGTACAATTTTGGAAGGCGAAGGGAGAGAGGGGGGAGGGGGGGGGGGGGGGGGCGGGGCGGCGGAGGAGGATGGTGGAGGGGAGGAATTACTCAGATGTTTTACTTAATTAAAAGTAACAATAACATACAATATAAATATTGTTGCTGTCGGGCAGAAACCTCTTATCTCCATATTTTGTTAATTCGTAAATGAACGCCCTACTTGATCACACTACAGCGTCACAAAAAAAGTATCAAAAGTATCAGATCTGCACGCTTGAAACGAGACGCTTTTTAGAGCTTGTTGATCTGCTACTTTTGATGCTCTTGAATTTGAATCCTGAAAAGTAACAGTTTTGGCCATATGAGGTTTCCACCCGACAGACTATTATACTCTGTTACAACTGCAAGTAAAAAAAAAACGTACAAGTACAAAAGCATCAAAATATATACTTAAAGTACCAAAGTAAAAGTGCTAAAAAGCTTTTCCAAATTGCAGAGCTTGTTCGAAAATAGCCGATCTGCAAGCTCACACACAACACGACACGATGCGACGCGTTAGTCAGCTTGTAGATCTGTATCTTAGAGTTGAACAACGTATGAAATAGGGCTTAAGTGTGTGTTTCGTAATAAAAATGTAAATGTGCTAAGTAACTTGTTACTTAACGTTTTCAAATAACTGTAGTGGAGTTAAAAGAAGTAAACATTTTGCCTCTGAGATGTATAGTGGAGTAGAAGTATAAAGTACCGAAAAAAAACGGACATAATTGTACTTAAGTACAATACTTGAGTAAACGTACTTAGTTACTTTCCACCACTTCGGGGAGGGGGAGGGAGAGGGGGGGGGGCATATCTTAAGGAGATTGGAAGTGGGAGGGAGAGAGAGAGGGGGAGGAGTACACGGTGAAGAGGTAGAGAGAGAGAGAGAAACGGGAGAAGGAGAAGAAGAAGGAACACATTAGTGAAAAGCAGCAGAAAGGGAGTCATCAGGAGTCAGTCAGTCAGTCGGGACGGGAGGAGGAGGAGGAGGAGGAGGAGACATCGGAGCTGAAGGAGGAGCAGGGGGGGGGCAGGTGTGGCCCTCTACCCGACCCCAGTGTAGAGAGCACATTCCTGGGTAAGAGAGGACAGCGAACAGAGAGAGAGAGAGAGAGGCCCCTGGTGGGGCTGGATCATGGGACAGAGCCTTGGTCTGGAGACCCCGGCTCAGAAGAACCCACCACAACAACACAACAACAATGGTGGTGAGTGTTTCCTCTCTCCTCTCTCCTCTCTCTCCTTGGTGGGATTCACTCTGTACGTAGAAATATACGACAGACTTTTGGGCAGACACTCTCTCTCTCTCTCTCTCTCTCTCTCTCTCTCTCTCTCTCTCTCTCTCTCTCTCTCTCTCTCTCTCTCTCTCTCTCTCTCTCACACACACTAAGCACTTCTCGCGCGCGGTCGCCTTCAAGTGGTTCATTTTAGTTATTGTATTAAATCTCTCTGAACCGCAGCTCCTTCAGTGAGGTCAACGGCTAGAGGAGAGGAGAGGAGAGGGGGTGGATGTTGCGTAATCATCAGTGATGTGCTTCTCTCTCTCTCTCTCTCTCTCTCTCTCTCTCTCTCTCTCTCTCTCTCTCTCTCTCTCTCTCTCTCTCTCTCTCTCTGTCCAGGGAATGTTAAATCAGTGATTCTCATTCAGTGTTTTTCTTTTGAAGGACCGCCAGTTTGATATCGTTGCTGTTTTTGTTTTTCCCCGTAAATTAACCCCCTCTATATCTCACTCTATCTGTCTCTCTCTCGGTATTGTTAAATCGTTTAGGTGGATGACATGCTGACATGCAAGTTGGTTTGCAGGCACACGTGTGACACCGTAACGTTATGTGTGTTGTTGCGGTGCGAGATTAGACACACGCGTGCAACTAACCATGGCCCGAGACATGTATACAAATATATTTCACTGAAGAGATAGCAGGAAGTATAGGCTTGTGTCTGTCTGTGTTGGTTTCAGCAAATTCTCAGCATTATTTTTGATGGAGTGAGATTTTCATCTCATACGAGGAAAAAGCCTGTAATCCATCAATCATCTGCAAGCATCCTTTTTTATTTTTCCCGACTACCGATCAACCAAATCCACACACAAATTCCCTAAACAATGAACAAAACACAGTCACCATTGTACAAGTTTTTTTCCTTTTTATTTTTTACAGAAACAAATAGACAGAGACATACACAGAAACAATGCATGCAGACTTTCCCGCCGCCAGTAGCGTATGGTGGGTTCTAACGTGGACCGGGCCAGATTCTTAACCATGTTGCTTCTTAACCATGTTGCTCGCGCAACATGGTTTGACGGGGAAACCGGTTTTTAATGGCCACCCATTAACAATCCGGCCGAATGCAAATAAGCCCGATTTGAAAACAAAGGCGAATTTCTGTGGTTGGCTACAACAGAATGGGTGATGGGGTGCTAATGTTGTTATGTTGATTTTTAGTTTTTTTCCCATGGGGGAGCAGAGTTTTCCAGACCGGGCCATGGCCCCATTGGCCTCTATGACGATACGCCCTTGCCCGCCGCACCCTGCAAAAGCATCCTTAACTTTAATATTTTGTCTCTGTCGGAAGGAAACCTCTTATGTCCAAAGCTGTCACTTTTCAGGATTCAAATTCAAAAATAGCAAAAGAAGTAGATCTACAAGCTCGAAACGCATCACTTTCCAATAGTAATCATAGCTTTATTGAGTATTTTTTCAGTAACGGGGTCTCCCCGTCTCTGCAGCTCTTTAGTAAACAAAAACAAAAAATGTTCAGGTCGGGAGAGAGAACTCATACAAGATAAAGGAAGTGATGACACAAAGAAATGAGCAAAATGTACAGAATTGGAACTGGAGCACAATTACATTTAAGCTGATAAATGGGTTCTCTCTACTGATTGGCTGAAATTTGCAACCCACCTGAAAATGTTTTTTTCATGTATAATCTCAATGATTACTATCAGAATGTAGAGCTTTACCATGTTCCCCCTTTTTTTAAACACATTTTCTTTCTGTTGTTTTAACCAAATATCCCTTACCCTAAGTATGCAAGATCCCAAGAGAAGCCTCCACTGCTCTGTAACCTCTGTGTGCCTCCAATCAAGCAGATTACATGTCATAATGCGAGCTGGCGGCAGTGGCGGGGGGGGGGGGGGGGGGGGGCATTTATAGGCTACATGTGGATGGAGGTATTTCCCAACTGTTGCACCCTGCTGAAGCAGACTCTTATGTAAGGGATCCGGGCAGCTGCTTGGTTGTCTGACTGACTGGCCGAAATTATTTTATTTTATACGTTTACTTGGGAAGGACAGCACATATTAATGAACACCACACATACAATGCAATGTAAATACGCCGGATTTAGCAAGAATGCTATATTTCCATCCGCAGCCCCCATACAGAAAGCAAGCAACGTTAAAACAAAGAGCACATATAAATATCACCAAAAGGGTACAAACAGAAGAGAAAAAAGCAACGGTAAAAAAATTGTTCACATGTTTCCTTGTCCATAATCTCCCAAGAACAGATTCTGCTCTCCACTTGAATCTGTCGGGGGGGTTCGTCAAATCGCGTACGCACTGGCCTGCAAGTGGGCGTGCCTTCAAATCAGGAAGCAGGCCGCACTTTACGCAATCAAATGTAGTGGGCGGGATTTACGTGTCTGCCGATCATTCCCCACTAGAAACAAACCGAAACTCATTTAACAATAGCGTCCTCGGAGCAGACAAAACCACGGAAAGATATTCACATTTAACTTGCTCTTTCATCATAGAAACAAGTGGGCTTATAACCAAAACGATCCATGTTCTCTGGGAGAAGTGGTGTTAGTGTTCCGTGTAGAAATATTGTTAGTGGGAATGAAAACAGTCGCACCACCGGAAGTGAAAGGCTGAAGGCAGACCAAAACCCCGGTTTCCTTGCGGGAACGCATCGGTGTCATTTTAAGATTTTCTTTGGCTCAAAAATATCAGATATACAAGCGCATAGCATATGAAGTTGTAGATCTGCTATGTTTGAAAAATCGTGAACATCTGTGCAAATCTGTGAATATATATTCTTCAAGCTAACATTTTTAGCCCTGTTACAACTTCTGGGGGTCCCTGGAACAAAATATTTCGAGATGGGGATCCACGGTCAAATACATATCATTTTGGGTGGTCCTTGACATGAAAAAGTTTGTGAACCACTGATATTATAGCAACATAGGTTTTTTAAAAAAGGGGAAAAAAACATTTGTAGAAACCCCTGAAGCTAAGATTTGAGTTACACATGTAAGCTTTAATAATATATATATTCAAAGATTTGCACACATTTTCCACGATTTTTCCAATAAATAGCAGATCTACAAGCTCATAGTACGGCACTCGGAGCCGCGCAATGAGCTTGCATATCAGACAGATATGCGTTCCCGGATTGAATTGGTTAAATGTGTGACTTTCTGAATCATGGAGCTCCACTCCATCCTGACAGGGCACTTAGTGGAGGGGTGTGTCTTAGTGGAGGGGTGTGGGAGATGTCTGACAGAAGGGTGTTGTGGGTGTGGCTTCGAGGGGGGAGGTCTGCACTGCAGCAGCAGCTCCACCCCCCCCCCCCCCCCCACTCCAGGGCCCTGTCTGTCATGTCTGGCCCCCGTTTCCTGATTGGAGGAAAGCCTTATCTAAGTAAAGAAAAGACACTGATTAGAATAGAATTGTGAATAGAATACTGATGACGGAACCTCTTGAGTCGAATTTACAATCCAAACCTCCTCCTCTGAACGTTGTCGGCCTCAATAAGCTGCCACTATGAAACAATGATTATTAGTTTCATTGACGTCTGTGTACTGCTGGTTTTCAAAAGTGGGCTCCGGAGACCCTGCAGCCAGGGGTTTCCTTGAGGGGGTTCCAGGGGGTCCCCCGCAAACTCTGAAACATTTTAACCGTTTTATTTTTAACCCTATAATTTGGCTAGTCGAACAACAAGCTACAAGCTCACGACGCGCCTGTGTGGGCTTGTAGATATGCTTTTTCTTTTACATTTTTGAAAAGCTGTGGGAATAATTTAGTAAAGTCTTAACACAAATCTTCACTTATGGAGGTCCCTGGTACAAAATCCTTTCAGATGGGGGGTCCACGGCCAAATACGTTATCAATTGAGGGGTCCTGAGAACCACTGTCTTATCCATATAATACAGTACATGACGCATCCAGTGCCCCGTGGCGCTGTACACAGTTTCCATGAGCTGTGTGTGTGTGTGTGTATGTGCGTTTGAGTATGGTTGTGTTGTGTTGTGCGAGGGGAAGAGGTTGTCTTTGTTCTCTGGGTGGAGTACCGTTTCCTCCCTGTGTTTCCAGCCCCCCCGCCCTCCACCTCCACCCACCCCGTGTCACACAGCTGCAGGCAGCCAGAGAGAACGACCCACACTGGACCTCCGCTCCGTGAGACAATGACGTGACAGAACTCCCTCTCTCGGCGTTATCTGTGAGGAAGCCCTTCAGGAGCCTCAGAGACTCGAGGCCCGTCGTCAGCAGCATACCAGGCCAGCTTGATCCAGCCGGGGGCCTCCTCCTCCTCCTCCTCCAAGATTCTTTTTTTCCTGAGGAGCCGGAGGCGGTCGAATACATGCGGTCAATTAGCCGACGTACATACAAGCCTTCTCCAGATAAGGTCAACGCATTCGTCTTTCCCATGCGGAGCGCGCCTCCGTCGTCTCGGATCGAGCCCTCTGTGATCGTCAACCTCCCGGGAGCGATCGCTGTGGCAGCGTGCTAGCCTGGCTGGCACTGCCAGGACCTTTATCCCTGCCCTAACCAGGACCTTATCCCCTGCCCTGCCAGGACCTTATCCCTGCCCTAACCAGGACCTTATCCCCTGCCCTGCCAGGACCTTATCCCCTGCCCTGCCAGGACCTTATCCCTGCCCTAACCAGGACCTTATCCCTGCCTCTGGATCAGTGGGTTTTCAGCTGGAGCTGAACCACACTCTCGCTGTCCTGTCCAGAGGCTGCTGCTCCGCCAAGCACTGCCGTGTAGGAGAACCATGGGCTCAGTGGGATCAGAAGGAGCTGCCTGCCTTTAAGCGATGCATAATGTGGATGTTTTGTCAGCTGGGCTGGATTCTCAAGTTTCTACCGTGCCGTTAGGGGCTTGGATTTCCATGGTTTCGGAGTAGACACACACACACACACACACACTCACTACTGCCCCCCGCCCCCCCCCCCCGAGCTCAGCATCCCCCAAGTTGGTTGGTTGTCTGTCTGCCGTATAGTTTGAGCAGTGCTTATAAAAGCTCCTGACTTTTTTTTTGGATATAAGTGGTTTTAATCGTCCCCTTGAATGAATGGTGTGCCTTTTGGGGGGGGATCTCTGTTCGGGAGGACAGGAGGTTTGAGGGGTTTCCTCCATGGCATGCTGCCTCAAGTCGCGCCGCCGCCGAAGCTGGACACTGAGCAGCAGCCCTCTTCCAGGTAGAGACGCTACTTCTGTCAAGCATTGTGTGTCCAGAAAGTCAGCCCGTAGCAGCAAGTGAAAAAGAAGCTTCAACTATTTATTATTTTTCTGGCACAGCACCAAAATGGTCAGCTGTCTAGAACTGTGTGTGTGTGTGTGTGTGTGTGTGTGTGTGTGTGTGTGTGTGTGTGTGTGTGTGTGTGTGTGTGTGTGTGTGTGTGTGTGTGTGTGTGTGTGTGTGTGTGTGTGTGTGTGTGTGTGTATTGTAGTGTGGGACACCGTATATCCACCAAATACATATTCATGCACGCATGTCCCCCAACTCCAACAACAGCGATATACAGTACAGTAGCAACACAATTCTTTCAGAAAACTGTTTAAACGGGTTGAACCCTGTCTTTGTTGTTCTTGTCGTTAGACCCGATGACATTTTGCTTAATTTCCTCTGAAAAAAAAAAACCCACGACACAAACGTCCACACAGCAGGACAGCAGCGTTGCTTCGTTCTCATAAAAGTGCATTTTGTCCAGCGGGCCTGTCTGTCTGTCAGGTGGGTTCAGCGGGCATTGTGTGTGTTTTGACCAGAATTGTGTTGTGGGAACCAGCTCTTGTCGCCAGGACATCCTGTGTGAGGCACAGGGCTGGGTGCTCTACCTCCTCAGGCCCATTCTCTCTCTCTCTCTCTCTCTCTCTCTCTCTCTCTCTCTGTGCTGCCTGGTAAATATTATGTCTGTTGAGCACTGCTGAAAGAAATACTTTTTTTTTACTTATGTTAAAAGTAACAATATCACAAGTGTAGAAATACTTTGTTGCGAGTAAAACTGCCCTGTATTCAGCATTTTATAAAAGTATTGGAATCAAAATATACTTACAGTACCACAAGTAAACATACTAAAATGTATAAAGAAATAATTCTCTCTCACAACCCCAACGCGTAGATCACCTAATTTTCAAATAGCTGAAGTATGAGATAGGGCTTAAGTTTTGTAATAATAATCTAAATCTAAAGTAACTAGCTATACTAAAGATGTCTAATAATTGGAAAAAGCTGAAATATTAGGCTCTGAGATGTAGTGCAGAAGAAGTATTAAGTATCACAAAATGGAAATGTTCAAAGTAAGAGAAAAGTAGGTAATTTTTTTTACTCACAGCTGCACTATGTAACTTTCCTCTTCTACCCCGGATTTGAACCTGGTTTCCAGCACAAGTCCTGACATTTTTACCATTCAGCTAATAGAGCCTGCCTGCTTGTGTCTAGGTGAGACATGACCTTTGACTCGATCTAAATGTCTCAATGGAAGAGCAGGGAGACACAATACAACCACCCCAATTGTATACGTTATGTTGTATTAACATACACTACCAAACAGATTGGACAAAACTACATGTTTATTGATTTATGAGTAAATGTACTTGGTTCCTTTCTTTCCCCCACCACTGTTGCTGAGTTCAGCAGGTCCCATGCAGCCCCGGGAGAGCTGGCTCCCTCACAGCTGGCCGTCCTGAGCTCAGCAGCCTGTCAGTTAGCTGTCAGTCTCCCCTGGCACAATGGCGTTTTAGAGCAGAGGTCAGGCCTCAGCAGCAGGTTCTCTGTGAACGCTTTTGGCTGCGTTGGTATTCGTTGGAATGTGTGTGGATACGATACGCCAGTCAAAATTATGACATAATCACCTGTCCTGATGGCAATTCTTCTTTGAGATAATCACAATTATTCTTGCATGCCGATCGTCAGAATCGTTTAAATTCGTATGAATAAATTCACCGGTTGAAACATGCCAGAAATAGCCGTTTTGCAAGCTCACAGTGTACGTCACGTCGCAACTATTTTGGCCGTAGTACATTGTTTATCATTGGTACCGGTCATTGTCATTCATTTCTTTGTAGATTTAAGGTATTTGTCATATCTGCCCTGTGCAATGTTTGTTTACGAAGCCTAAAACAGAAAATGTATTTTGTCGCTGTTGGGTGGAAACTTCCATGATATCCAAAACAGTAACTTTTCCGGATACAAATCTAAAAGTAGCATAAATTGCAAATCGACAAGCTCGGAACGCGTTGCTTCGTGTCACGTTTCTGCTACTTTTGATGCCTTTGTGTGACACGGTAGTATGATCCAAGTAATGCATTAATTTATGAGCTAAAAGTTAGCTTAGATGTTTTATATGTTTTTATACTGGAACGATTTATATGTTCCAGTGTTCAATGTCAAAAGCACAATTAAATCATTAATCTCAATTATTTGTCTAGCAATTAATCGTGATCTAAAATGTCATGATCATGACAGTCCTATGTATGGAGACATGGTGCAGATGTGTGCACTGTCTGCGTGATTGCGTCCATGTGCGTGGTGGAAGGCTGATAAGGGACCCCCCCCCCAACTGTGGAATGTGAACACTGGAGTGTGGGAAGCTCTGGCAGGGAGCCAACGGACGTGGGATCTCACCTCCTCCTCCTCCTCCCGTTGACCATGGAGGAGTTCATGACTCCTTAGCAAACCCCCCGGCCGGGCCAAGACACACACACCATCCCAGAGAGCTAACTGCTAAAGATAAATAACGGTCTTAATGAACGTAATCTTTTTCTCCTTAGGGCTGTCACGATCAGTAAGTAGGTTGGAGAGGTCGGTATCAGCCGAGATTGCGGGAGTCTATCCGGACAATTTCAATTGTGTTTTTGGCGTTGAACATTGGAACATATAAATATATTTAATTTGTATTTGGCTTTTAGGCTTTGTGAACAGAAATTCCAAAGAGCAGAAATGACAAATGACTTAAATATACAAAGAAATGACCTATTTAATAACTTTATACTTTCAAATCAAATTAAAACAATTTTCTATACACATTTTTTTTCAACATTTTTCAACATGGAAACGATTATGGCTATTATACAAAAAATAATTGCGATTAGGCTATTGTGTAATAATTGTGACAAACTTCTGTTCTTACAATTTACATTTTAGTCATTTAGCGGACGCTCTTAATCCAAAGTGATTTACAGTAAACAAGGAAAACACAAGGAAATGCATCAAATGCACAGAAATACTAATGCAGGATCATAGGTAAACCAAGAACCTATCATGAGTCAAAACAGTATAATATATATAAAAAAAAAACAATCTGTACATTCAAACTACACACTATAGGATGCCACGTGAACCTGGCATTTGTCTACATAACATGCTATGTAACCTGCCCTTTCTTTAGTGAGAGGGCAGGGAAGGGGTCAGTTCACGTATCGGCAAGAAAACTGCAGCTCTGTTCTGGAAATACCAGGAGTGCCTGTTGGTGTTGTAGTCATGACGACGGTCCAGTCATGATGGAGACCATACCAAAGCAGCGGTCATGTGACCTCAAACCCCAAACCGCAATTTGTTTCTTTTCTCCAAGAGCAAAGTTAGAAAAGTGCACAAATCAATCTCTTATTAAGAATGCATATACAAGCTAGCCTTGTAATAAACGATTACTCTTCTATATTTTAAAAGAAAGACTTAAAGCGGCACTGTCACTTTTTTTAATGAATGCAATACAATTTTGTCCACTCTGTATGGTAGAGTATGTTAATACAATATAACTTATACAATCGGGGTGGTTGTATTTTGTCCCCCTGCTCTTCTATTGAGACTTTTAGATCATGTCAAAGGTCATGTCTCACCTAGACACAGGCTCTGACATGAAGTTTGACCTGAAGATCAAGATTAAACTTATCCCCTGAGCAAGCAGGCAGGCTCTATTAGCTCAATGGTCAAAAATGTCAGGACTGTCAGCACAGGAAACTATGTTCAAATCCGGGCTAGGAGAGGAAAGTTACTTAGCGCAGCTTTAATGTGATTTAGATCCTTTGAGAAATTCATTATTTAAGCGCAAGATAAAACTGGGACAAAACAGTTTTGAGTTCAACGGCAGACAGATTGGCATTTGACTGTTGATCATTATTGTCTTTGTCTGTTGATCTGTTCCTAATTTGAGCATTTCCGTGCAAATCAGGAACATTCCGAATTAACTTCAACATTGTACAAAGAACTCTGACGTTTCGCAGGCCGTGGATTAGTCTTTTTTTTTTACCACTTAAACCGTATACTTAGTTGACCGGATTCCCAAGGGCTCTATACTAGGCTCTATCCTGTTTACACTCTACACACTTTGGTTCCATTTGTACACTCTCAGAGTTACAGCCACATAAGGGTCCATTTGGTTCCATTTGGATATACATCGTTTATCTGGGGACCCCCTGGAACCCCCTCAAGGACCCCTGGGCGTCCCCTTACCCCAATTTTAGAACCACCGGACTACAGGGTTCAAGTCATAGAGTTAAAAATAAGGTTCAAGTGGTTTAAAAACCCACCTCTCTCTCTCTCTCTCTCTCTCTCTCTCTCTCTCTCTCTTGCAGATGATGAAGTTGAGCAGCAGCAGCAGCACGGCACACCGGGGGGTGAGGGGGGGGGCAGCACGGGCGAAGGGACCCCTCCCCCCAAGCGCAAGGGCAAGTTCTCCACCCTGGGCAAGATCTTCAAGCCCTGGAAGTGGAGGAAGAAGAAGAGCAGCGACAAGTTCCAGGAGACGTCAGAAGGTCCGTGTGATTGGTTGAATACTTTATTAACAGTTTGCAGCACAGAGGGACAGTTATACAATGATGCTAAAAGGATAACACAAAAACTGTTTCCATTGTGGTCCTACGTATTCAATTCATCAAGACATATAAAGACATGTAATATACCATACAAGAGCAATACTAGGAGCATTAACCCATTCAATCCGGGAACGCATCTGTGTTATTTTTAGAAGTCTTTGGCTATTCAAAAATAGCAGATATACAGGCTCGAGTGCCGCGCTATGAGCTTGTAGATCTGCTTTTTTTTTTTTTTATTGTGAAAATCTTTGAATATACAGGCCTATATCTTTTTAAGCGAACATGTGTAACTCAAATCTTTGCTTCTGGGGGGGTCCCTGGCAGGAGCAAAATATTTTGAGATGGGGGTCCGTAGCCGAATACAAATATAATTTTGGGGGTCCTTGACATGAAAAAGTTTGGGAACCACTGATATAGCAACATACGTTTTTCAGAAACCAGTTTTAGAAGACATTTGTAGCATGGGTTCCCGGATTGAATGGGTTAAAAGTATATTGACAGAAAAACAGTGGGGGGTCATTTCATTTGGCATGCTAGAAGACTTGCAGGTGCTCTTTTATGGCGGTTTTGAAGGAGGGCAGACTAGGGAGTCACACTTTTTGATGTCTGGTGGTGGTAGGGCATTCCACATAGAATGAATGAATTCATCCCCATGTGTGTGCCCAAATCTGGGGGGATGAGATCAGTGGAGTGTTTAGCGCTCCTCTGATGATGTCATTGTGTTTGTTTGTCGTCCAGCACTGTTACGTTTTATCACAGTTCCTCAGTGAGTCAGTTTTCCTGTCCCCCAGTGTCCCCAGTGTGTCCCCTCTGGCCAGTGGTGTAAAGTAACTTAAGTACATTTATTTACTCAAGTACTGTACTTAAGTACAAGTTTGACTTATTTTCACTATGCTTGAGTATTTTCAGTTTTCAGTACTTTTACTTCTACTCCACTACATCCCAGAGGCAAATATAGTACTTTTACTCCACTACAATGATTTGACAACTTTAGTTACTGTTTACTTTTCAGATATAAATAATGATATTATGAAACATACATTAACCACTGTAGCCCTATTTTATACCTAGGATATTTGAAAATAGACGATCTACAAGCTCACAATGCATCGCACCGCAACGTAACATTTTTGTACTTTTACTTTTGGTACTTTAAGTACATTTTGATACGATGAAGTAAATTTAGAATTCTGGACTTTTACTTGTAACAGTATACTTCTACATTGCAGTATTAATAATTTTACTTAAGTAAAACATTTGAGTACTTTTTTCACCATGGCTGTCGCAGTGCGTTCACTCACTGCACTTCCATTGAATTCCATTGAAAAGCCAGTTATTTTGGGCCCAGTGTTAAAACGAGGCTTCAGAGCAGAAACACACACACAGTGACCCTGCTGAGTGAAGATCTGTAGACTTAACATCTTTGAGTTCTGCTACGCATCAGTGTATGTGAGCTCATTGCCAATAGAAACCTAATGCGCTGGCTTCAATTCTGTGTGCATGTGTGTGTGCGTGTGCGTGTGCGTGTGCGTGTGCGTGTGTGTGTGCGTGTGCGTGTGCGTGTGCGTGTGTGTGTGCGTGTGCGTGTGTGCGCATGTGCGTGTGCGTGTGCGTGTGCAGTTCTGGAGAGGCAGATGTCGATGAGACGGACGCGGCAGGAGCTTATAGAACAGGGAGTGCTGAAGGAGGTCCCAGACAATGGTAAGTCAGTCTCTCTCTCTCTCTCTCTCTCTCTCTCTCTCTCTCTCTCTCTCTCTCTCTCTCTCTCAGTCGACTGATTTCAGTCATTTGGATTCCATAGAAGCCAGCATGTCTTCTATGGAAGTATGTTGCGCAGCGAAAATTCGTAGCTAAAAGATAAACTGCTACAAGTTACAACAAGCTCTCGCCACGCATAAAAAATGGGTGAAGTGCTCCTTTAATGACTTAAAGTATTAAATACGCTGACGTGACGCTGTAGTATGATCAATTTACGAAAAAAAAACACAAAAAGTTAACCATTCAATCCGGGTACGCATCTGTGTCATTTTAGATTTTAGCTATAGCCATTATTTTATTCTTTGGCTATTCAAAAATAGCAGATCTACAAGCTCATATCGCTGCACCATAGGGCAGCCTGTTTAACAAAAAGTAACTGTTTTTTTTCAAAATGTATTAATGAACACAATATCTGTGGTACGGGAAATACCATTATGATCAAACCAGTCCAGTTTTACTTTACACACACGCACGTACGCACGCACGCACCCTCCCTCATGACAGAAACACCAGTATTACCAAATAGCAATTAATCATCTGAAACACGTTTCTATTTAAAAGTTTTTGACGGCAACTTAAAGGAGTATAGTTCACCCAAAAAAGTACTTATTTTATATCAATTACACACACAATGAAGCCTTGAATTCATGGAGATATATATTTTTTTTTTTGTCGCATTCCTAAGCCAATAATTTGATGACCCGGAGACTCCTATGAGATTTTTTGGGTGGTGAACTATAATGCTTCTTTAAAAAAGGAGGGAAAAGTGAGGGAGATGATATGAGCTGGAGAAAAGTGAAAAGAAGAACTGTGCCCTCTGACGAAGTACGATGTCAAAATCCTCTCATTTTGCTCTGAGAGTGTACAAACATTGAACACTCAGGATTTTGCTGTGTTATAGCTCAGGGCAGCGATATAGAGAGAGAGAGAGTTGCGTCATGCTTTGATCTCGCTACAAAGCGGGATGTTGCCTCCTGTAGTTCCAAACATTGGAACTTCCTCATTGAGACATTCTTACAATGGGAGTCTATGCTAGTGACGTAACTCTCTCTCTCTCTCGCGCACGCTCTATATCGCTGGCTCAGGGTGTACGGTACGGCACGGACAGCAGAACTATGCTGTCGCCGGAGCCCATTTATAAAAATTAGGGCCTGGTGGTTTATCGCCCCGCAAGCAGCACTTCCATCCACACGGGGCCGGGGTTTAGTGACACCTCCCCTCAATCCAAGCTCTTTTTACTGCTGTGAAATCATGTCCAGGTGCTGCTCCGAGGGGAACGCGGATCCATAAATCCTCCTACATTTAGCACTGCGCTGCTGCAGCGGCCCTGCTTCAGCCCAGCCAGCTTAAACACTGTTCGACCTGGAGTCCCCCCTGATGTCAGCCATGTCATAGGCGAAGATTTCCCCCAAAAAAATCCCAAACGTTTCAAATTCTTTTAGTAAAAAATGGACTAATTGACGAGCTTTGGTCCTCACTAATACTCATGATGAAATGGCACCATTTTTTTCTACTCGGTCTGTGTCTCATAGGAGGTCTGTGGACAGGCCAGAAACCCGTCTACCAGTGACATCATCGTTAGGCAGAATTTTTTTTTCCAACAAGATTTCACATTTCTTATTTAGATTTTTATTAACACGAGAACAATGGCTTCTATTATTGCATTGCAACTTTCCAGGAATAGAAAGCCTGCAGTTTCTATTAGCTTGGATTCCCCGTCGATGATGTCACTGGTAGACGGGACTCAGAACTGTCCACAGCCCTCGTCTGAGACTCAGACTGAGTAGAAACTAATTGTGCCATTTTATCATGAGCATTAGTGAGGACCAATTATATGAAGATAGGTTGAAAATGGGTGAAGTCATCCTTTAAGCGGTTAAACTGTTAACATGTTAAGGGCTGTTTACTATAATTATGTTGTCTTTCTAATAGCCGAACGACAACCAATCAGCTTGTAGAAGAAAAAAATATATACATTTTTTTTTTTATTTGATCTCTATTTATCTTGAAGCAAATAAAAACGTAGTACAGAGAAATCCATACTCCATACATCATCAACACAATAACGGCGCACAACTGTTTTTGTTCAAGAAGGGGCAGAGAGAAGCGAAAGATTTGTCTTTCCCCCCAAAATCAGTTATTTGTATTAAAACAGATTATCGGTTGTGATGTTTTTTCTTCATAATCGATTTGTTCATTGAACTGTTGCATCCTCCCTGACTCTTGTGTCTCTGTGTGCAGCAGAGGCCGACGACGCGCAGAGCGTCAAGCAGCCCTACGTGAAGAACGGCCACACCCTGCCCGTGGGGGGCGGGGGCGGGGGCGGAGGCGGAGGCGGAGCCATCATCGGGGGCGGGCACGGCGTTGGGCGGAGCCCGTGCAACCAGGGCAAGCTGCCCTCCGAGCCCGACTTCAGGATGAACCAGGCCTGGATAGCACAGCAACAACAACAGCTGCTACAGCAACAGCAACAACAGCTACAGCAACAGCAGCAGGATGACCGTAGGGGGCGCTATCATCCCGACGGAGGAGGAGGAGGAGACCGCCGGGGGGGACACCCCCAGGTAAGGGCAGCAACTATTGATTATGTCGTTGCGGTCGGTCAGAAACCTCTTATCATTCTCCATATTTTAACTTTATTTTTTTCCCCCGTAAATTAACGCCCTACTTGATCATTCTACAGCGTCACACAAAAGTTTCAAAAGTAGCAGATCTACAAGCACGTAATCATTTTCTAAATGTTTCCAAAATAGTGGAAATAGCCACTAAATAGCAAATTTCCGCTATTTTTGAAAATTGTTTGACTATGCATAAAATAATATTTAACAGATTTTGTTTGTAAAGAACACGATTTTGACGATTGTCGTCTCGCGTCAGGTAGAAACCTCATATGTCTAAAACTGTTACTTTTTCAGGATTCAAATGAAAAATTAGAAAAAGTAGCAGATCTACAAGCTCAAAACGCGTCGCTTCGTGCCGCGTTTCAAGCCTGTAGATCTGCTACTGTTGATGCTTCTGTGTGACGCTGTAGTGTGATCAACTAGGACGTTAATTTACAAAAACAGAAAAAGTTAAAATATGGACATAAGAGGTTTCTGCGCCGACAGCTTTATGTGAAACAAAAAATTCTATTATCTCAAACAATTTCAATCAGGGCGATTAGTGTATTAATGATGACAGGCCTACTACCCCCCCCAGGGTCACAGGGGAGGAGGTGGGATGCATGAGGACGTGCGACGAGGAGGAGGCGGAGGAGGGGGAGGAGGGCCCCGGGCGATGCCGCCGCTGCACGCCGAGGGCGAGTGGAGGTCCAACATGGCGTGGCAGGGACAGCAGGGGGGCCTGGGGGGGCCGGGGGGTCCGGGGGAGATGATGGACGGCGGTGGTCCTCACCACGGGAGGCGAGGAGGAGGAGGAGGAGGAGGCAGGCTCCACCCGGAGGACGGCCAGAGGAGGCCCCACCTGCAGAAGGCCCCGTCGGAGGACGGCAGGAAGTCCCGGCCCGCCGAGGCGGAGTGGAAGCCCACCCTCACCCGACACACGTCCGAGGACGGACGGAGCCGCAGGGGTGAGCACGCCGTCTCTTTTGATTTGATTGCTTGAATACTTTATTGACCCATTCAATTCCGGGAACGCATCTGTGTCATTTTAAGATTTCTTTTGGCTATTCAAAAATAGCAGATATACAAGCCCATAGCGTGGCTATGCGGCCGCGCTATGGGCTTGTATATCTGCTATTTATTTATTTTTATCGTGGAAATTGTGTGTAAATCTTTACAAATGTCTTCTAAATCGAAAAAAGGTTTTCTGAAAAACATATGATGCTATATCAGTGGTTCTCAAAAATGTTCATGTCATCAAATGATATGTATTTTCGTGCTCGTTTCGAGCTTGTAGATCTGCTATTCTTGAATAGCCAAAGTGTAAAATAATGGTTATAGCTCAAATCTAAAATGACACAGATGCGTTCCTGGATTGAATGGGTTAACAGTTTGCAAAAAGTACAGAGGTACAGTTATACAATAACGCTAAAAGGATAACACAAAAAGGCTTGTTTCTTTGTTTTTTGGGGCTTGTTTCCATTGTAGTCCTGTGTATTCAATTCATCAAGACATATAACGACATGCAATACTGTACAAGAGATCACTAGGAAGTATATTTACAGTATAAAAGCAGTGGGGGGTCATTTCTTTTGGAAAGCTATAGAAGACTTGGCTAAGTTGCAAATTGCAGACAGGTGCTCTTTCCTGGTGGTTTCGAAAGCGGGAGTCACTTTTTGATGGCTGGTGGTAGGGCCAGCGTGATGTAACTATGAGAGTGGCGACACTAGCGTTGACTCCCATTGTAAGAATGGAATGAGGAAGTTCCAATGTTTGGAACTGCAGGAGGCAACATCCCGCTTTGCGGCGAGATCAAAGCGTGACGCAACTCTCTCTTCTACACTCTGGGTAGGGCATTCCACATTTTGGTGGCATCATAGTAGAATGAATTCATCCACATGTTTGTGCCGAATCAGAGAGAGAGAGAGAGAGAGAGAGAGAGAGAATCCCATCTCTCTCTTCTCTGTTCTCTCTTCTCTCTTCTCTCTTCTCTCTCCTCTCTCGCCTGATTGGCCTGTATGCTCCCAAAAGTTATTCCCTCAGAAACCAGGGAGTGTCATAGCGCTAGAGGCATAAACCTCTGGATTCTTATGAGTTTTGCGAGTGTATTCAAACACTTCTCGATATACTTTGTTTGGTATACATTATGTCCCATGTTTTATTCTAACTTGTAGTGGCCGGCGACATTGGGCTACTCGATATGTTATTCATGTGGTGAATACCCCCCCCAACCTGATTTGGATTGTTGGGGAATCTGTGGCCTAGACCAGATCACACTGGTCAGTTCATAATGAAAACCGGGGGGCCGTGTGGAAAAACCTGGAGAGGAGAGACGCGAGGCTTCTCCGTTTCCATTCTGATCCTCCTGCCTCATGAGATCCATCATGTGGCTCCAACGTTACGTGCCGACTGAACGTAAACGCATGGATTCAAGTTCTCTCTCACTACGACCGATTTCAGTCATTTGGATTCCATACGATATACAAGCTCATAGCGCGGCACCGAGTGCCGTGCTATGAGCTTGTAGATCTGCTATTTTTGAAAAATCGTGAAAATTATTTTTTTCAATTTTTTTTTTTAGGATTTTGAAATTTTTTAGAAGTGGCCTCAGGTCTTAATGGGTTAAATATTGTATTTATTTTAGAAATAGTTCATCTTTCACTCAATAGGAACAACTCCCGTCAAACGTTGATGATGTCATTTGTCCATGTGTGGTCCAACCCTATGGAATGTATGGAATGCATATACTAATATAAAGCATTTAAAATATTGCTTTGATGCTCATATTAACCTCAGGCGGTATTACGTTGGTCTTGCATTCCATACATTCCATAGGGCTGGACCACACATGGACAAAATGACATCATCAACCTGCGACGGAAGCGGTTGAGAGAAAGAATAAATAAAATATTTAAGGTGTTTTCAATTTCTAATTTTATACACATAGGGCAATTATAATGTATTAAGGCATATAAGGCATACTAGCCGTATAGATTAACCCATTAAGACCTGAGGCGATTCTTAAAAATGTTTTCTAAATCCTAACATTTTTTTGAAAAAAAAAAAAAAAAATGTTCAAGATTTTTCAAAAATAGCAGATATACAAGCTCATAGCGTGGCACCCATAGCCAAAGAAATCTAAAGTGACACTGATGCGTTCCAGGTCTTCTTCTTCCTCCTTTTCACACTGTTTTCACAAATCAGAGCTTTATTTTGCTTTGATCCATGCGTAAACGTATGATTGAGATCATTATGAGATCAGCCCTCCCGTCTGTCTGTCTGTCTGTCTGTCTGTCTGTCTGTCTGTCTGTCTGTCTGTCTGTCTGTCTGTCTGTCTGTCTGTCTGTCTGTCTGTCTGTCTGTCTGTCTGTCTGTCTCCTCCTCGTGTCCTGTCCTCCCCAGATATAGACGGGCCACCCGTCGGCTCCCAGGGGCCCTGCTCCAGCTACCGCTTTTTCCTATTCAAGAGCTAGGGGAGGGAATAGCTCGTCCTAGCTAGCTCCTCCTAATTAATGCGACACCACATCAGTAGGCCCATTACCGCCGCCCTTTTAGTGCTTAATGCATTAAGACCGGGAACGCATCTGTGTCATTTTAACATTTATTTAGATTTGTTTTTATATCGTGGGAAATGTTTGCTAATCTTTGAATATATATATATATATATGTATATATGTGCAGTATATGTTTTAAAGCAAACATTTCCAGGGGCTCCCTGGAACAACATATTTTGAGATGGGGTTTCGCGGCAAAATACATATAATTTTGGGGGTCCTTAACATGGAAAGGTTGTAGCACCACTGATATAGAAACATACTGTTAGGATTTAGAAAACATTTTTAGAATTATGTATTTGGCCGCGGACCCCCATCTCAAAATGTTTTGTTCCAGGGACCCCCATGAAGCAAATATTTAGTTACAAAATATATATATATATATATTCAAAGATTTGCACATATTTTCAAGATAAAAAAATAAAATAGCAGATCTACAAGCTCATAGTGCGACACTCAGTGCCGCACTATGAGCTTGTATATCTGCTATTTTTGAATAGACAAAGAAATCTTAAAATGACACAGATGCGTTCCCGGTCTTAATGGGTTAATGCTGTTGTACTAATGGCTGCTGAGGAGGAGCTGACGTTTATTGGTTTATAGCTTTAAACCATTACGCTTTGAGGGGATAATATTGCTTCTACTACACGCCTGTTAGATGTCAGTTATCCTGTTGAATGGATTCAATCGCCTCACTTTGTCTCTCTGAGTTGAGTTCCTATAGTGGCTGTTATTCTACCACCTCTCTCTCTCTCTCTCTCTCTCTCTCTCTCTCTCTCTCTCTCTCTCTCTCTCTCTCTCTCTCTCTCAGCCACTCTCTCTCTCTGTCACTCTCTTTCTTTCTCCGTCACTCTCTCGCTCTCTCTCTGTCTCTCTCTGTCACTCTCTCTCTCTGTCACTCTCACTCCCTCCGTCTCTCTCCCCCTCTCTCTCCCTCCCTCCCTCCCTCTCTCTCTCTCCCTCCCTCCCTCCCTCACACTCTCTTTCGTACTTGGAGCTTACTCACTCCCTCTTTCACTCGTTCTCAGCTTTCTCTCTCTCTCCCTCCCTTCCTGGTCTTTTTGCTTCTTCCCTTTCCCTAGCTGGCCTACTTCCTCCTCTATGTGTGACATCACCATCATCAAGTCCTGTCTGCAAATAAATAACCCTGAACTTAAAACTTCACCGTTGAGGAATGGCAAGCGTGTGTGTGTGTGTGTGTGTGTGTGTGTGTGTGTGTGTGTGTGTGTGTGCGTGTGCGCGTGCGCCTGCGTGTGCGTGTATGTATGTGTGTGCGTGCGTGCGTGCGTTTGCGTGCTTGTATTACCACACTTGTGAGGACCGTCCAAATGTCCACAAGTATGTGTGTGTGTGTGGGCGGGTGCGGGCGGGTGCAGGAGCGTGGGAGCATGGAGGGTGATGGTGGTGTGGGTGCTGGGGGTACGGGTGGTAATTACAGCCGCCTGGACTGTTTATCTTGGCAGCTGATCCCAGATAATGTAATTCTCAAGGCAGCGCTATCACACACACACACACACACACACACACACACACACACACACACACACACACACACACACACACACACACACACACACACACACACACACACACACACACACACAGAGAGCCTGGAGTGGTGAAGCGGCAGAAAGCCGACTCTCCGCTCCGCTCGCTCGCTTCCTCTACTCAAACATTTAAATCAGAGATACCCAACCTGTGGGCCGGGGGCCAACTGGTGGGCCGTGAGGGCATTGCAAGTGGGCCCCCCAAATAGTCATTGGCAGATTTTAATTAACCCATTCAATCTGGGAACGCATCTCTGTCATTTTAATATTTCTTTGGGCTATTCAAAAATAAAGCTCATAAACAGGGTTGCCAGATCTGCTTATTATAATTTCCCCGCAAGATTGTATTTGAAAATAGCCGATCTACAAGCTCACAACGCGTCGCATCGCGACGCGTTGTGAGCTTGTAGATCGGCTATTTTCAAATAGCTGATGTATATGTTAAAGTGCTCATGTGGCCCATAGCCGCTTCTTTTGGGCTGGTTTTCCTAGACCTGGTTGCTTGTTTCTCTCACAGAATCTGGCAACACTGCTCATAGAGCGGCACAGAACAAAACATGTTGAGATGGGGGTCCACGGCCTACATCCTAACAGTATGTTGCTAGATCAGTGGTGCTCCAACTTTTCCATGTCAAGGACCCCCCAGCATTATATGTATTTGGCCGCGGACCGCGGGAATAGCAGACCTACAAGCTCACAACAGTCCCTTCTCATTCCATCGATCCAGCAGTATTGGCCTCAATCTGTGCTGAGTAGGGGATACAGCCCATTTATCTGACACAGTCAGGTGGGATGAGCTCTAATTCCATTCTAGCTACTTGCACCGTTTCATACGTATAGAATGTAGGTCAGGGTGCTTTAGAAGCAGCAGTGGGACAGATGCAAACGTAAAGAAACAATATGAACATACGGTGGTTCTCAAAGTGGGGTCCAGGGACCCCCAGGCGTCTTTTAAGGGGGTTATATGGGGTCCCCAGCTACATTAGTTAATATATGATAAAAATCACACCCAGTGTGAAGTGGGTGGTGTGGTCACAGTGGTCATCACAGACCCATGACTCACTTTAAAAAAAACATAAATGTGTTTTTCTTAAGTGCATAGTCCTATTTATAGGTTGTTAATTTCATCATGTGTCTCGCTAGCCAATCACAGTGCTAGATAGAGTCAGCCAATAGAGTCAGCCAATCACAGTGCAGCTAGTGGTCATCACAGTGATGGAAGCTCACTTAAAGAAAAGTATAGATTTGCATTGAATGTGTAGGGGTTAGGGGTGTACAATGGGTGGCCAATCACAGTGCAGGGTTAGGGGGGTACAATGGGTGGCCAATCGCAGTGCAGCAAATGTCAATGTCCCAACCCCACATATAGGGGCGGCTACACCCCCCAAAAATCTGTTTAACCACATTGAACCTATACATAATACAATATTTTGTTTTTTAAATTAATATTTTTGAAACATTTTAACAGCATTAAAAGAGACCCCCTTGTATGGGGGTCTCTGGCACAATTTATTACCAAAACCGTGGCCGCAGAAACTTAATTTAAGAACATTTATTTGACATGAAAAGTTTGAGAACTACTGGTTCAAAGACTCTAAATACACCGCTAGCGGCCCCTTGAGGCCGTGCTGATCCTCACACCCAACCAGGCCAAAGTGGTTTGAACTGACCGACTGCTATCCGATCTACAAGCTTAAAACACGGCACGCTGTGCTGCACGTTTTAGAGCTTGTAGATCTGATATTTTTGCTACTTTTGTTTGTATGCGAAGTAGGGAATTAATTTACGGGAAATAAGACGTTTCTGCCCGACAGCAGACATACAGTATATGTATACGTAATTACGTATATATATATTTGATTATATGACCTGTTTCTATCCTGTCTCTTTCTCCTGCTCTTACTTTATCTCTCTATTCTCCTTTCACACACAGAACCTACAAACTGATGAAGCCCACATGAACAAAACTAAACAATTTCACCCACTTCTATACACCTGTGAACCTGTGATATGACAATAAAGCTGTCTTCATAGAGTCAGACAGCCATTATGTTCCTGACCAGTGGTGTAAAGTAACTAAGTACATTTACTCAAGTACTATACTTAAGTACAATTTAGTATTTCAAAATTTCAGTACTTTTACTTCTACTCCACTATATCTCATGAGTCATGGGCAAATATTCAACTTTTACTCCACTACTAATAATTTGAAAACTTTAGTTACTAGTTGCTTTGTAGATTTGGATTATCATTTCATATGAAACATACATTAATCACTTCAGCCCTATATACATTTCGGCCATTTGAAAATAGCCGATCTACAAGCTCACAATGTGTCGCATCGCGACACATTGTGAGCTGTAGATCGGCTATTTCTATACATTTTATACATTTGGACATTCTGCATAATGAGTACTTTCTACTTTTGGTACTTTATGTACATTTTGAGACCAATACTTTTAATCAAGTACATTTTTTTATCCGGACTTTTACTTGTAACAGAGTATTTCTACATTGCAGTATTGATACTTTTACTTAAGTAAAAAATGTAGCCTACTTTTTCCACCACTGCTCCTGACATGGAAGCATTGCATTCTGGGCCGTGTCTCTCCACAGAGTCCGACGGCCACTACGTCCCTGACATGGACGCCCTGCGGGACACCCTCCGGGAGCCGCTGCCCCCCAAGCAGTCGGTCATGCCCCCCAAGTGGCTGGTGAGCCCCGCGTCCCCGGAGCTCGGCGCCGGCGGCGAGGCGGGATCGCCGCGGACTCTGCCCAACCACCACCACCATCACCACCACCACCACCACCACAACACCATCCCGTACTCGCCCTCCAACTCCTCGGCGGCGGCGGGGGCGGGGCCCAAGCCCGCTCGGTCCGTCTCCGCCGGTGGCGGTGCCGGCAGCCCACAGTCTCCGGCCGCGGCGAGCCTCACGCCGACCTCGGGCAAGCAGCCGCCCATGCCCCCGCCCAAACCGGTGAACAGGACCAACGCCGCCATGATGGGTGAGTACCGTACCGTACCGACCGCTGACACGCTTGGTTCACAATGTGGGGACCGCCAGGTGGGTCCCAAGCATAGATAGATAGATAGATAGTTAGACAGATAGATGACAGGACGTTTAAAAGGATCCCTGGCTAATAAATCTTATATGCTTTAATACAGTATAATTTCCCTAAAATTAAACTAAAATTGAAAAACACCTTAAATATTGTATTTATTTTAGAAATAGTTTGTCTTTCACTCAATAAGAACAAGTCCTGTCGCAGGTTGATGATGTCATGTGTCCATGTATGGTTCAGTCCTATGAAATGCATGGAATGCATGTGCTAATAAAAATATTAAAAATATTATTATATATTAACTTAACTAACGTATTAAATTGTTTTTTATTAGCCCATGCATTCCATTGGGCTGGACCACACATGGACATATGACATCATCAACTTGCGACAGGAGCGGCCCCTATTGAGTGAAAGACAAACTATTTCTAAAATAAATAAAACATAATATTTTTTTTTATTTGAGTTATATAGGGCAATTATAATGTATTAAAGCATATAAGGCGTGTTAGCCAGGGATCCTTTTAAGCACAGAAACGGTTGATACATTCGAACGAGCGAGCGCTCTGGACATGATATCCAAAGCGCTCCTGCGAATGCGTTCTGTGGACAACATCCCCTAAGGGTCCATTCCTTTCCACTTGTACACTCTCACAGATAAATTAATACTGAAGATGTTTACAGTCTAGATTGGGGTCCCAGAAATACAATTCGTATCAACTGGGGGGTCCGTGGCTTAATGCATATTAAAACTGCATAAAAATATGTACAATTACAGAGCTAACATACCCACATGTTAAGCCATGCGTTATGCACAGTCAGGCGCTCCGTCGTTGGAACGCGTAGTCACATTTACCCACGGGCGTACACACACACACACACACACACACACACACACACACACACACACACACACACACCCACACCCACACCCACACCCACACACACACAGTACAGTAGTACATGTTACTCTGCATACTGTAGTGCACACAACAACACGTGCGCACTCACGGGTTAGTGCACAAGTGACAGCACAAAGCACTCTTCTGTTGCTCGCATGACAGACGACATGGACAGGCTCTCCCCGGAGAGTCAACATAGTAACCCATGCGAACACACACACACACACACACACACACACACACACACACACACACACACACACACACACACACACACACACACACACACACACACACACACACACACGTTTGTTTTACTATACTTGCGAGGACATAAACATAGTGACAGGCATTTATGAAAGTCTTTTTGACCTTTTCTTTTGACGGTTTCTGTGTTTTTGGTGCACGACACCGGCAAGTAACGAAATTTGGTATATTTAGTATAAATCCGGTATAACTCTAAACCTAACTTCTAGATGTCTAATTCTAACCCTAAACACAACCTGAATCTCTCCCTAATTGTAAGATCTTTTTTTTTTCTTTCTACCATAAAACCACTGTGGACCAGGAAAATTGTCCTCACAACTTCTGTCTTATAGTCTTATGTCTCAAATTCTGCTATACTTGTCAGACATTTGGTCCTCACCTGTATAATAATATGCAAGTACACACACACACACACACACACACACACACACACACACACACACACACACACACACACACACACACACACACACACACACACACACACACATGCGCGCGGAGAGACACGTACTGTACTGTATCCTGGTAACGATGCTAGGTGAACAGCTTGAGCAGCTGTTCCCCAGCTGACTGCTTAATAAGCCTGTGGACTATCTTTTGGAAGCAGCTTCACTGCACCGTAACGCTGTGAAGAGGATAAACAGAGACTCTGGTGGCCGATGATGGAGGCCGCAGCTTCACTGTACCGTATGTACGCAGTGATGAAGATAAAGCAGGGATCCCCGTGGATTCAAGCAAAAATAAAATCACTGTGTGAAAGGTTTCCTAAACAATTTACACAATAATGTAAAAGAATGATGATGATTTAGTCATATTGTTCCTGCTGTTCTACATACTGCCAACCAGGTGAAGAAATCACGAGCCTCTAAAGGAGTAGTTCACCTTATTTTCTATCAATTACACACTGTGAAGCATTGAATTCATGGAGATCTTTTAGTTTTTGTCACATTCTGAAGCCAATAATTTGACGACCGGCGGAAAGATGCTAATGTAGCCTTTGAGAAATGTATTGACATAGGAATGCGACAAAAACAAAAACATCTCCATGAATTCAATGCTTCATGGCGTGTTTAATTGATAGAAAATACGTATTTTTTCCGGGGTGAACTACTCCTTTAACCTTTGCTTTTATGAAATATCCATTAGAGTTTTATGGAAAATGCTCCTAAACTAGTTGGACCACTTCAAATGTTCTTATCTTTAAAAAACTTTACAGAAAATAGCTTGTAGATCGGCTATTTTCGCAACATGCTTTCCATAGAAGGCATGCTGGCTTCTATGGAATCAAAATGACTTAAATCAGTCGTATAGCGACTGAGAACTTGAATCCAGGGACTCTGGAGGCTGATGGCAGAAGCTTCACTGTACTGTACTGTATACGCAGTGAAGAAGATAACAGGCTGATGGCAGAAGCTTCACTGTACTGTACTGTATAAGCAGTGAAGAAGATAACAGGCTGATGGAAGGAAGCTGCTGCACAGATGCTGGCTTCTTGTCTCGTTGTTGTTGTTTGTTTACTGTAGGTTTCTCTCCTCGGGGGATCTGGACTTTATTCCCATTAGCGCATGGCTGTCTCTCTCTCTCTCTCTCTCTCTCTCTCTCTCTCTCTCTCTCTTATCTGCAGGGATGATGATAGGACTGGTGCCTTGTATCTTGTTTTGATATCGCTTAATGTCATTACATCGGCCTCGATAGTGTTTGACTGAAATGAGTCACGGTTGCCGGTAACGCAACTTAGAATGAGCCGATATAAACATTACGATCTTCGATGCCAAAGGTGCTCTAGCTAAGTGATGTATTTTTGTTAAAACAGAAGGTTTATTGTTAAAAAGTTAAAGCTCTATTAGTAATCACGGCTATTATAGAGTGTTTGTTCAGTAACAGGGGTCTCCCCGTATCTCCAGCTCTTTAATAAACAGAAAATACATTTTCCGGTGGATTACAAATTTCACCCAATCGGGAGATAGAACCTCACAGAGATAGTTTAATAACTTGCGTTCCAGTTCCCATTTTGTTCTGCTCATTTGTTTGTTTCATCACTTCCCATTGTAGTTTATCCTGTATTCTATTGTGAGTTCTCTCTCCTGATTGGAATTGGTATCCTCTGACCTGAAAACTTATTTTCTGTTTACCAAAGAGCTGGAGAGATGGAGAGACTGAAGAACCACTCGACAGCAATGATTACTATCAAAATGTAACACTTATTCTAACAAAAGAGAATCACTTACTGCACGCACACAATTTAACCCTGAGGGTGTACAAATGGACCTGCAAGGATCCATTTGGTCCCATTTGTACACTCTCAAAGTTACACATGGATAAATGAACACGGAGGATTGTTACTGTGTGTTTTTTACTCTCTGGAGCCACCTGTTAGACCTGTGCTTGTTTACCATGTGAGGATAACTCCTCAAATGGGGCAAAAAATAGTCAGACACCTCACTTGGTTTTATAGTTTGTTGCCAACGTCTAGCAGATGGAACAAATTGCACCACGCCGTGTGGAAATTAGCAGTGGGCGCCAGCATTTTCTGCTTCACAACACCAGAGCACCAGGCCAATGACCAGACCAGTCCCACTGACTGTTGACTCTGTTTCTGTTTAGAGCAAGAAATATATTCATACAACAATTATCAGCCGATCGATTGGATCGGCGCCGTAATCGGGGATGCACGATTTAGACTTTTTGGCCGATTAATTGCCACGGTCAAATCGACCGATACTGGTATCGGAATACAAGTTTCTGGTAGGGTTTACCTTACACCTGTTATACAGTAACCTGCCTGTGATTCTGATGCAGACTTCTAAAAAAAAAACTTGTTGACCCTCTTGAAAGCATCCCCAGAAAATTGAAGCGGTAGCCTTCATCATCACAAAAGGATTATTCAGCTTCATATGAAAAATATATATATAAAATAAAATATCGGCTAAAACCGATATATATATTATTTTGATATCGGTTCGATGCCGATATTGCATATTGCCACCGATTGCCACCGATAACCGATTCCTTGTGTATTCCCTAGCCGTGATATAATTATCGACGGAACATGAAGTATTTAAAAGGTGAACACAGAAAGATGGAAGCTTATTAAACAGGAGCAGGGGCGAAAACGAGGTCCAAAAAAGAGCCTACGTCAGCGCCCCCCCTGCTGGGTACACTGTGTCCATCCATATGCTTGCCAGTCATTCCATGGTACGCTAGCTGAAGCCACCTCCGTCTCGTCTCCTCCTCCTCCTCCCCCGTCAGCCTCCGCCCTGCAGGGGGCAGACAACGCCCAGCTTCCCCTCTACTGGTCCTGCTGGAAGCGGGAGTGCGACTATGATGTCTACCTGTCCCTGCCCGTCTACCTGTGCCGGCGGGCGGGAGGCCTGCGCTCAGGTAAAGCAAGCCACGCCCTCTCTTGGTGGTATCCCGCCGCCCCGCCCCCGCCCCGCCCGCACGGCCGGGGGGCCTCTGAGGCTGCGCTCTATCCTCCCCATCATGTCGGCTCCGTTCCAGCTGTCAAATATTGTCCCTTTTTAATGGCCGTCGGATGCTAGTGTTAATTAACTTGCCCATGGCCTGGAATGTTACATGGCACTGTGATTAGACTGCATGAGCGTAACAAGCGCGCGTGTTTGTGTGTGCGTGTGTGTGTGTGTGTGTGTGTGTGTGTGTGTGTGTGTGTGTGTGTGTGTGTGTGTGTGTGTGTGTGTGTGTGTGTGTGTGTGTGTGTGTGTGTGTGTGTGTGTGTGTGTGTGTGTGTGTGTGTGTGTGTGTGTGTGTGTGTGTGTGTGTGTGTGTGTGTGTGTGTGTGTGTGATGCCTGGTGCATAATAAAGGGGGAGAGAGAGCGTGTTGGCGTAAGGAGTGAGTGCTGTGTGTGTAAGTGCTTGCACCTTGGGCATGTACAGTGAGGAAGGTTTGTTCTGAAACATTGAGCTGTGGTCTGCTCTGCGTCAGGTGACCCCCCCCCCCACAATCCACTACATGTCTGCTCTTCTGGATGCATGGATGCATGGATGGATGGATGGATGGATGGATGGATGGATGGAGCAGAATCACTTTTATTGTCACATCATCAACAGGTTTACAGGACTGGTGTGAAGAAGTATAGGTGAAATTCTATTTTGTGCAAAGCTCCATCATTTGCAGTTTTTTTCGGAAAAGAAAAAAGAAAGAGACATAGAGGGAGAGCAAGGAGAAAAACCATTGGAAGGAAACAGAAAAATCAAAGATATATCTACATGTGTATATATACTTACTGTACACATAGCAGCAGGTATGTACTGTACATGAGGTTAGACTAGGGTGACCAGACGCAGGTGCGCCGATTTATGTGCGCGGCCGTGGGGGCTCAACTCGACCCCGACTAGCCCCTCCCCCCCAGCCGAAAAAAACGAAAAAAATGAACATTTTCTCTGTCTGGGCTATAGTTCTAGGTGTTAATGGCATCGCGTTGCCGGCTCTCTCGCGGGGGCGCATTTGAACCTTCAGAGCTGCGCCCTGCTATAGTAATGGTAATGGTACTGTAAGTTTGAGCCCCGACATCTGAGATTGATGTGAGGGCTGATCATTTCGGATGGGGGCTTAAGCCCAGAGGCCCCCGCGGTATCGGCGTCTATGACCAGACTTCCCGGTTTAACCGGGATTGTCTCGTTTTCAAGCTGCGTGTCCCGCCAAATAATATCCCGCCAAATGTCTCTAAAATACTAATACTATGTCCCTGTTTTCAACATTCACTACAAAATTGTCCCGGTTTTCGGCTAGAATTACAATAATAACAGTTGTTTCCAGTGGTTGCATAGACATTTATCATGTTCTTTTCATGCTGACAGGCTCGCCTAACCAATCAGAAAACATGAACAAATGCGTTGCGTGTCTGAATGCAACGCTGAGGCTGATATTTGTCAATCAGTCGTTGCCTGTATGCAACACCTATGGTGTGTATACACGTGTGCGCGTGCACATGAATGGGCGAGCGTGTGCGACGCGTTGTGAGTTTTTGATCTGCTATTTTGGGCAAAGGTTCCACTCCAGACTATGGACGCTGGGGTTCAAGAAGTGGTTAACAAAAGTGTCATTTTAACAGTTTTAAGCATATTTTGATTATCGCGATAATATCGTAAATTGCTATTATTTCATGTCACAATAATCGTGACATGACATTTTCCTATCGTCTCATCCCTATGCATCCACAGGAAGGTATTCTGCATGAGGCAAAAACAAACAACAACAACAATAACCTCGACAGGTCAAATCCACGTGGTAGTTCCACGTATCAATCCAGCATAATAAGGAAAAACAAGCAGTCCATCAAAGGAAAGTGTTCCAGTGTGGCAGGCTGGTGACAGGCGGTGGGGGATGGGTGGATGTATGAATGGATGGATGGATGGATGTAGCAGGGGGAAGGGTTATAAGATACTGGCGTGATTGTGTTTACAGAGGAAGTGGTCCATCTAATTCACTCCAGCTTCTCGCATGCTTCAAGTCTGGCAGCTCTTGATCTCTTTGTCTCTGTATGTTGTTGCTCTGTCTGTAGCACGGCTATCGGCTATGGCTTTTTACTGTTCTTATAAAGCTGTTCCATGTCCACACGTTTAAAACAAAAAAAGACTCTCATTGATACACAAATATACAACTGTGCATGCGTTTAACCACGAGGTTTGCCATTTAGCTAACAACCCATTTGTTTATGGGTTGTTGTCACGGTCGCCTTTCGGCACCGAGAAGATGACAGTCTGTCAATTGGCTGTGTAGAGCATTGGTTCTCAAAGTGGGGTCCTTGGGGGGGTTCCAGGGGGTCCCCAGCAAAATGTGTTAATATAGCATCACAATAATGTTAACCTTCTATACTTTGGCTATTCAGAAATAGCAGATATACAAGCTCATAGCACGGCACAGAGTGTGGCGCTATGAGCTTGTAGATCTGCTATTTTTGTAAAATCATAAAAATGTGTGCAAACCTTTTGAATATATTTATTTGCGAACATTTGTAACTCAAAATCTCGAAATATTTGAGATGGGGGTCCCCGGCCAAATGCATTTCATTTTGGGGGGTCCTTGACATGAGAAATGTTGAAAACCACTGGTGTAGAGCAAGGGTTCCCAAACGGTTGATCTTTTGGGCCTCGAGGCTGAAAGGTTTGGGAATCCCTGGTTTATACAGCCCGTAGGCTTGGCTAGCAACCATGCCATGTGTAGGCTTAATGTATGCATTCATGTAGAAGCAGACATGTGACCCGAGTCACTACTTGAATGCATTCATGTAGAACATACATAGTCAGTGCATTTGCTCACAGTGCTTTGCACAATACTGTTGCACATGTCATGTCATGCACTCACATCACAGCGGCAGCCGGGGGGGAAAATAAGTACCCTCGTACTCTGCAACCGAAACGACGTCTCTCTCTAACGAATACACATTCATAAGCCTATAAGAGAACGGCTTCATACCGTATGCTGTGTTATGGAAAGTGTTTTTTTAACTCTTCCCCTGCCAAACCCCAACAGCGGACCTGGCCCAAGCCACCGGAGGTGCCAGCCTGGTGCCGGCCAAACCCTCTCCGCCGATGCCGCCGAAGAGGACCACCCCGGTGACCAAACGCAGCCCGGACGACCACCCCTCCTCCCCTGGCGCGCCGTCCCCCCTGCAGTGCATCCCCGCCCCCTCCTCCCTGCCCGGCATGCCCTCCCCCGCCAACGACCACGGCGGCGGCGGCGGCGGCGGCCTATCGGTGGGCTTCCAGCTGCCTCCTCCTCCCCCGTCCCCGCCGCTGCCCACCCACATCCCGCCGTCTCCCCCCCGGCAGCAGCAGCAGCACGTCCACCACCACCACCTGCACCACCAGCACTCCTACCCCCACCCGCTGCCCCAGCCCATCATCCCCATGCTGTTCGACCCGCCCAGTCCGCCCATGGACCCCCATCCGCTCCAGCGGCCGGCCCCCATCCCGCTGCACATCATGATCCAGCGGGCGCTGTCCAGCCCCGGGCCGGCCCCCGGCGGCCTGCACCCGGACGGCTCGCTGCAGCGCACGGCCCACTCGCTGCTGTTCGAGACCCCCCAGGACTACCAGGGTCCGCTGCCCGTCAGCATCCAGCCGCTCAAACTGTGAGTTAGACCAGGTCGGGTCAGGACCCAGTTTTTGATGGGTTCGCCAGTAAACATCCCTTTATTTCTTTTTCCTATACATTTCCTTTTTTAATGTTTCAAAAGATTTTTTCAAAAATGTCCCCCCAAAGAACGAATCAATATGTTCCAGAAATTAAAAGCGAATTCAAACATCTTTCAACATAATTACATAAATTAATAAAACAAATCAAAGGAACTACATGAATTAGAACAAATGAAAAAACGTAAGCAGTAGTGAAAATAGCCGATCTACAAGCTCACAGCGCGTCACGATGTGACGCGTTGTGAGCTTGTAGATCGGCTATTTTCACCAGTTTGGGTCCCGGGGAGACATCAAATACTATTAGGTCTCGAGCTGCACTAGATTAGCGTTGTGTTTGAAGTTCTGAACTAACTGTGGCTTATTTAATTACTTATCTCATTACTTATCACATTACTTAAAGCTGCAGTCCGGGATTTATTGTAAATAAAACAACAGTGTCTTAAAGCTTTACTCTGTAACTTCCATGTCCTACCGGGGCTTCAACCCCGGGTCCCCCCGTGCAAGTGCTGAAGTGTTTTACCACTAAGCCAATAGAGCATGTCTGCTTACTATGGGGAGATATAGAATGTTGTCCTTCAGGCAATACCACTAGTCAACCAGGGACAAGGATGTGAGCAGCAGCACTCTGGATCAACTGCAGTGGTCTGATCTCATTTTTTTTTAGGGAGACCCATAAAGACACTGTTACAGTAGTCAGTATAATGAATCCATGAGTCCAGGACTACACCAAGGTTTTTAGCTTGGTTTGTGGTTTTTAAAGGGATAGTTCGCCCCCACAATGACTGATTTTTTTTGTTTTTGTCGCATTCCTAAGTCAATAATTTGATGATCGGCTCAAAGATCATCAAATTATTGGCTTAGGAATGCAACAAAAACAAAAAATCTCCATGAATTCAAGACTTCATGGAGTGTGTAATCGATAGAAAATAACACATTTTTTGGGGGAACTACTCCTTTAACATTACCAAGCTGGACGCAGGTTATTAATCGGTCTTCCTTGCCTCCACAAACAATTACTTCAATTTTGTCTTTGTTTAATTGAAGAATTATTTTTTTTCTTTGCTGCAGCAAAATGCACTGCTGGTGTGAACGGGCTCTGTGCATACTGTAACTGTAACTGTAGTCCTTCGTTTGCTTGGCTTGGCAGCTCATTTAAACCACGTGTTTCCTGTTCCTGTCTGCTGCCGAGCCAATCAGACAAAGCTATGGGAAACCGGACCAGAACAGGAAACGTATATGCCAGCTTCTGGAAACCCAGGACTATAGTTATGCACATTCAGCGTTAAACTGGCGGTAATCGGAAGACTCGCCCCAAAACACACTCGCCCCAAGTTTTTACGCGGACCGCTCGCCCCCCGGCGGTTCTTGTATTCTTGCATTTGTTTTACTGGGGTTAAGGTTAGCAATAAGGTTAGGGTTAGGCATAGTTTTACTGAGGTTAAGGTTAGGGTTAGGCATAGTTTTACTGAGGTTAAGGTCAGGAATAAGGTTAGGGTTAGGCATATTTTTACTGAGGTTAAGGTTAGGAATAAGGTTAGGGTTAGGCATAGTTTTACTGAGGTTAAGATTAGGAATAAGGTTAGGTTTAGACATAGTTTTACTGAGGTTAAGATTAGGAATAAGTTTAGGTTTAGGCATAGTTTTACTGAGGTTAAGATTAGGAATAAGGTTAGGTTTAGGCATAGTTTGACTGAGGTTAAGGTTAGGAATAAGGTTAGGTTTAGGCATAGTTTTACTGAGGTTAAGGTCAGGAATAAGGTTAGGTTTAGGCATAGTTTTACTGAGGTTAAGGTTAGGAATAAGGTTAGGTTTAGGCATAGTTTTACTGAGGTTAAGATTAGGAATAAGGTTAGGTTTAGACATAGTTTTACTGAGGTTAAGGTTAGGAATAAGGTTAGGTTTAGACATAGTTTTACTGAGGTTAAGGTTAGGAATAAGGTTAGGTTTAGACATAGTTTTACTGAGGTTAAGGTTAGGAATAAGGTTAGGTTTAGACATAGTTTTACTGAGGTTAAGGTTAGGAATAAGGTTAGGGTTAGACATAGTTTTACTGAGGTTAAGATTAGGAATAAGGTTAGGTTTAGACATAGTTTTACTGAGGTTAAGGTTAGGAATAAGGTTAGGGTTAGACATAGTTTTACTGAGGTTAAGGTTAGGAATAAGGTTAGGTTTAGACATAGTTTTACTGAGGTTAGGGTTAGGAATAAGGTTAGGTTTAGGCATAGTTTTACTGAGGTTAAGGTTAGGAATAAGGTTAGGTTTAGGCATAGTTTTACTGAGGTTAAGATTAGGAATAAGGTTAGGTTTAGGCATAGTTTTACTGAGCTTAAGGTTACGAATACCTGGTGGCGAGCGTTCTTGTATTCAAACTGACATGTTCTTTCCCCCCCTCCCCCCCGACCAGCGCGGAGGACGACTACTCCGAGGAGGAGGAGGAAGAGGAGGACGAGGAGGAGGAGGACGATGAAGAGGAGGTGCCGTACGACGGGGAGATCCCGCAGCCCGAGCTGGAGCCTCGGAGCCGCCGTTGCCTGGTGGGCGATGCCGGAGGAGTGACCATCATCCTACCGGAAGGGAACAACAGCAGCGAGGAGGATGAGGAGGAAGAGGAAGAGGAGGAGGAGCTGGAGGAAGAGGAGGAGGAGGAGGTAGGGATGGGACTATTATGACCGGTTTTACTAATACCCGACCATTTGATGGAACTCCTCCATTCATTGTAACACAGTTGAAGAGCCTTGCAGACAGAGGTCCTGCAGCCTCTACATGGATGTTTAAACATCTAGTTTTTATTTACTTCCAAAGAGATAGACTTTTTATTGATTATTTTGTATATTATTTGGCTAATGCATTATTTGTTTTGAAAGGTACTGTAACTGTAAAAAAAATGTAATAATAAACTAAACAACAAAAAAGCCAATGTAATTAATTAATTTACAAATGCTCATTTGACTTTGTAGATCCACAATCTTGGGGGCACCACCTCCTTTTTTTGTGCAGAAACAGGAACTCGGTTTGGCTCCTCCCCTTTCTTAGTCCACTTCCTCCCGGGTGCTTCTGTGTTTATTCCTACAAACAACAACACTCCATGGTTAGGGCAGTGGTGCTGAGAGATTAATAGATCCATGGTGTTGTGGAATTAATGTACACGTAATAGTAATAGTAATTATTTCCCTCACTAATGGTATGGTGCCATCATCCCTAGGAGGAGGAGGAGGAGGAGGAAGGGGAGCGGGGGGGCGTGGCCATGCACAGGGAGGACAGCGACTCGGACGGCCCCGTGCTTTACAAGGACGAAGACTCCGACGAGGATGAGGAAGACGAGGCTCCGCCCAGTAAGCACCGTTCTTTTTTTTCACAGTTTGAAGTGATAATGGTTTTATGAAGGCCACTGTTTATCAAGGTCAACCGACTTGCAAGTAAATATCCTTTTTTTTTTACTTCTTATTTAAAAATATATATATATGTATTTTCAAAAGATTTTGTTTACAATTATTCATAAAACAATTCTAAATTCCATCAAAAAAACTTTAGAAGTAGTGTAAATAGCCAATCTACAAGCTCACAATGCGTCGCGATGCGACACGTTGTGAGCTTGTAGATCTGCTATTTAGTTTGGGTCCCGGGAAGACATCAAAATTTGTTTTAGGTCACGACCAAAAAAGTTTGGGAACCACTGGGTTAAGGCATATTTTCTGTGAGGTTAGGATTAGGTTTAGACATACCAACCATGTCCACCTGGGCGCAACACCAAAGAGTCCCAACTGACCCCAGGCCAATGCTACGTACCTACGCCACTGGTTCTCAACCTGTGGGCTACAAGGGTATTGCACGTGGGCCCCAAAATAATTGATTACTAAGATTTTTTTTTTTTTTTTAATCCCACGATTTTGTAACCCCTATTTTTTACACCAAGTGCCAATTGTCTATGTAATCCTGGGCACCCACTCCCTTTGCCAACCTAGGGAGGCCAGGGCCGAGCTCATTCCTCCTTCAGTGCATGAGAGCCAACTGACCTTCTTATCACTTGACAGGGGAGAGTTTAGGACGTAGCGTGTGGAAGGAACACGTTATTCCAACCAGTTCCTTTCCCCTCCATTAGGCGCCCCGGCTGGCCAGGGGGAAAAACACTAAGATTTTAATGATAATCCTACTATCCTACTATAAAATAAAGAAACCTCTGTCCGTCTGAAACAATGGCCCCCAGGGGTCCTTGAGGGGGTTTCAGGGGGGGTCAGCAGCTAAAGGATTGTTGTTGAAAAAGACATCAAGCCATAGGCTATTTTTAGCACCATAGTAGCTGTCTGACGGTGTCGGCTCTCAGGTGCATTCAGCAACGTTTTTCCACACCTTCCAACAGACTGATCTCCCGACTTCATTCGACTTCCAGTCTGTAGTAATATGTAGTAGTCTGTTTGGTGGAGAGCTACATTTAGTTCTTGTAGTGTAAAAATCACACCCAGTGTGAAGTGGGCGGTGTGTGGTCATCACAACATTACTCACTTTAAAAAAAGGATAAATTACTTTTTTTAAAGTCCATACTGCTATTCATAGGGCTGCACATGTGTCATGTGTTTCGCTAGCCAATCACAGTCCTGAATTTGCAAAGTCAGCCAATCACATTACAGTTAGTGGTGATGACACTAGCTGTAATGTGATTGGCTGATATGAAAAAAGTATCGATTTGCATTAACAATGGAAGGGTTAGGGGGTACACACATTTTTTGGTCGGTGTCCAAAACTCACTTATAGGGGGCGGCTACACCGCCCCAAAAAAAGCCTAAAGTACAGTACGTTTGTGTGCCTGGCTGCCTGTCCTGCCTACCTCACCTGGCCCTCTCTCTGTGCTTGGCGTGTCCCCACCAGGTGCCCTGGCCAACCGGGTGAAGAGAAAGGACACCCTGGCTCTGAAGCTGGCCGCTCGGCCCTGCGCCCCGGAGAGGGACCGGGACCGCTTCGCCCAGGACAGGATGGCCCGGGAGGATCAGCCTCCGGGGCAGACCGGCCTCACCTGGCAGAGCCGAGAGCAGTGGGAGGCCATCCGCACACAGATCGGTACCGCGCTCACCAGGTAAAGAAAGACCAAAATATGTTGTTCCAGGGACCCCCAGAATCAAAGATTTGAGTTAAAAATGTTCGCTTTAAAAATATATCTATTCAAAGATTTGCACACATTTTCACGATCTTTCCAAAATAGCAGATCTACAAGCTCATAGCTTGTATATCTGCTATTTTTGTTTTTTTCTAAATTTTTTATCCCGCGATTTTTGTAACCCATTTTTTTCACCCGGTGCCAATTTCTTAAGTGATCCTGGGCACTACACCAGCCCTACACCAGCGTTAGACCAGTCCCCCACAGCCTGGGGAGGCCAGGGCCGAGCTCATGCTTCCTTCAGTGCATGAGAGCCAACTGACCTTCTTGTCACCTGACAGGGGGGAGTTTCCCTGGTAGGACGTAGCGCGTGGAAGGAACACGTTATTCCAACCAGTTCCCTTCCCCTCCATCAGGCGCCCCGGCTGTCATGGGGGAGGCGGTATAGTGACCAGGATTACTACATGTTTTTGTGAGGGTATTAACTACCCTGGGAGACACGGGGAGAACATGCAAACTCCACACAGAGTAGGTCCTTTCGCCAACCCCACCTAGGGTATGGGCGCTGATCTGCTATTTTTGAATAGCAAAAGACATCTAAAAATGGCACGCCTGCGTTCCCTTCCCGGTCTTAATGGGTTAAAGTGATTAGCTAAAGACAAATGCACCGCTCGTTAACCCAGGGCTGGGCAATTAACCGAAAATATATCAAAACCGATGTTTTAGAATCAATAACCGACTTAATCCTGCTCATGTAGATGAATCGAATAATCTACAAGTTTCTTTTTAATATGTAATGTTTTTTATTATCCCTGCTTTTTAAAATATGTAATGTTTTTTATGTATTATATATGAATGGACACAAAATGAATTGTATAAATGAACCCTGTATAATACTTAGTTGTACGATGGTGGCATACAAAAATAGCGAACATATCTACTTTTAGATCTACTATATCAACATATATAAATATATTTTTTATAATCGTTCATTAAGCGTAAGCGAGGCAAACGTGCTGTTACACCGAAAATAGCCACGTCAAGGGATTGGTTTCATACATTTTATTTGGCCTACTTCTTTGCCTGTGTGACAAAGTGATGAAGGCCTTTTTAAAAATAGCGTTCCTGTTTTTCCTGCAGACGTCTCAGCCAGAGGCCCACGGCTGAGGAGCTGGAGCAGAGAAACATCCTTCCACGTAAGTTCCTCCTGTTGGTCCTCAAACATCTCAGCCTTTCCTTTCCCTCAAACAAATAACCGACCCCAGGCCAATGCTACCTATACACACTGGTTCTCAACCTGTGGGCGGCGAGGGTATTGCAAGTGGACCCCCTAAATAACACTACGATTTTATTGATAATCCTATCTTATCCTGCTATAAAATAAAGAGACCTCTGTTTGTCTGGAACCGCGTTTTCTCCTCAGTAGGTTGACCAATTGATCTGAACTTGCACCCATTGACCATTGGCATAATGAGGAGAGTCATCAAGCCAGTGTTTCACTTTTCCCATATTTAAGTTGTTTATTAGCGTTTTTGTGAACGGTCCTCGCAGACTATGGGATCTGTAGTATTCGTGGTTGCAGTCCCATAGCCAGAATTGACGGTGGGTGGAAATGACGGGGATGGACTAGTATAACTTTAATATTAAAAAGCGATACCAATTAATAAGAGCTTAAAGTTTACTACACCTACTTGTACGTAGGTTCCATTGATCCAAGGTGGACCACAATCAATTGATTGTTTTCAAGTGGGCTCTCATTCAGAAAAGGTTGAAAACCACTGACCTACACTGTAAAGTCCTGACCGTTAGTTTAACTCGGAGAGTCTACAGCTATAACCAAACTCACCCGTTACAAATGGGTGAACCAAGAAATATTTGGAAAAGTTACCTGTAAAAGAACGTTTCCAAGCATACTTGCTTGCCAGCATTAGTCGTAAATGGATACCACGGCGAGTTAGACCGTGTTCAGGATGCCTGGAACGGTGAACCCCATATATGGAGATAACTGAAACATCCAAGCCTGACATCATAGACTCTTATCTTTTGGCATGACCGACCTCGGGACTCCATATATGGATATGACTGACTCACAGCGACATCACCGGGATGACACAAGCACCGAAGCCAACAATACAGATCCCACTGAGACTCTCTCTGCAAGATTTAGGCTTTCAAGATATCGACCAGTTCAGCTCCAACTACGAGAGAACGTTGCCTTCCAAACAAACCCGGGTAGCTGGCCTTACAACCCAGATACTCACATTCCACAGATTTGTTCCCACTGATTCTCCTTCTCCCTCCTGCCAAGGGGCATCTTGGTTTAAGTCCTGCTTGGACACCATTGCAGCGGGTCTTGGTTCCGGTTTAAATAACCAGTCGAACCTTTGGTCTTTTATATTGCCTCTTCGCTCAAATCCCTACTGGTGTGTTTGTTGGTGGATTACGACTATTTTGTAAATAAAATGCCACACTTAGAAACACACAAGCTTTTTTCTCTCCATTTGTAAGAACACAAAATCAAAGATCACCTCACATTGATGTAAGCAAGAGTTCCACTTTTGAAGACTGGATAAAATGTGCTTTGATGGCTACTTTTAGACACGGTGGGTCTAAATTAAGATCTGATTTTTCATTATTTTGTTCTCTTCACAGCCAAGAATCCGGCTGACAGACAAGCCGAAGTCAGAGAGATCAAACGGAGGCTGACTAGGAAGGTAAGGGCAAAACGCACACAGCTTTACAATGATCTATAGGCCCTGTTCAGACTGGCATTCCAAAGGCAGCCCAAATCCAATGTGTGGCCTGTTTCCCAAACTGAGCATCAATCATATTAAGTAAAATAAGCAACAACAAAGGAAAGAATCAAGAAGGAGAGCAGTTTGACCATTGTCCTAGTGCTTAAGGTGCTTGAAGGTGTTGTGTGCAAGGTTTATACTCCTAGGTTATAAACATATATTTTAAACATCTGTGTGCGTGTTACACAACTGTAAAGTGACCCGTGCCAGTGTCCTTGGCATTGTTCAACACACAGGCCAGAAAAGCAGTGCGTGTAAAAGCCGTAAAGTCGAGCGCTCGGGTGGCACAAGGGGTAAAGTAGTGCCCACCATCCCACTTGCCGAGTGTCTTTATATGAACACAATTGGCCTTGTTCGGGGGGAGGGAAGCCGGGCGGACACAGTGATATTTGTCACTGTACATACTCCTGCGGGCTGGGGCGCCGCCTCTCAGCGGGGAATGTTGAATGGGAAGACGTAGCACGGAGAGACGCTACATCCTCCCGCTGGGGGCTCCTCACCGGCAGATCCTCAAGCTCGAAACGCGGCGCGAAGCCGCTCGTAGATCTGCTGCTTTTGCCATTTTTGAATTTGAATCCTGAAAAGTAATAGTTTTTGGACATAATGAGGTTTCCACCCGACAGAGACGATATATATATAATATTAAAAACATGCTGTAAAGTGCCATTAAGCCCACGTAGAATTGTGTGATGATCCCATGTATAGTAGTATGTCTCTGACGCCATGTGGTCCTGTCCCCCCTGTCTGACTAGCTGAGTCAAAGACCCACCGTGGCAGAGCTCCAGGCCCGGAAGATCCTGCGATTCCACGAGTACGTCGAAGTGACGAACGCACACGACTACGACCGCAGGGCAGAGAAGCCGTGGACCAAGCTGACCCCTGCTGACAAGGTAATCGCTCATTTTGTCACGTCTTTTCAAACAGCTTAAATGTTAGTCATTCAAATAGTGAATACTCGGCGTTTCCCACGGTGATCTATGTTTTTTAATAAAGAGGTGATAAACCCTCCTTCTAATGATCTGCTCTTCTGGCTGATGATTATGTCGCTGTTAAGAAGTCATTTTATTTTCATTTTGTTCATGAAATCAATCTTTCATCCAGGGACTATATTCGGTCTTCTTTAGTCTTTAGTCAAATCCATCTACACTTGCATTCCAATACGATAACATGATTTTTGGCAGAAAACAACGATTTTCACTGTTTCGAATTATTTATCTCAATTATATGTCAAGTAATGATACTAATGTAGACCGTGTTAATCCCACAGGGGAAATTCAGTTTCAGCTTCACCCAACTGATGGCTGCTCAGGTGGTCATATTGAGTGCTGGGGGGGCGAGCAGCTAGGGGAGTTAAGTGTCTTGCTCATGGACACCTCGACACGCTGGGCCCTTCTGTTTCCCTGGCTGTTTCCTCTTTCCCCTCCCTATGGTCCTTTAAGCCCAAATGTAACCACTTAAACCCTATATACTTGGGGTCTCCTCTTGGTCCGCACCTTTTTTCCCTCTACACCAAACCTTTTAGTCAACATTAGCCCATATACAAGCTCACTTAACACAAGCCAAATGGTCTCCCATGAATAGGGACGGTAGGTTTCATAAAAAGGCAGCTGCCTTTGAGATTTAAAAGTAATATTAGGCTTATTATGTGTCCTGAATAGGTGCTTCCTATTAAGGAGATGTCTTTTCTTTTACTACTTCTATTTCTTTTTTTTCTCCTTCCTTTTCAACTGAATTCAAATGTCCTTTTATAATGTGTTTATTTAGCTTAATGTGTGTTTCTTTTGCTTAATGTAAAGCACATTAAATTGCCTTGTTGAAATGTGCTATGCAAATAAACTTGCCATGCCTTGCCTTGAGTGATGACCCCAGGTGTGTGTTTCTGCTCTTTGTTTTAGGCTGCCATCCGGAAAGAGCTCAACGACTATAAGAGCACTGAAATGGAAGTTCACGAGGAGAGCAGAATCTATACACGGTACATATGTCCTACCATTTATCAGTGGGCTCTCTGTTAGAACCTGTATATTAGGGATGGGACGATAATCGTTTATCGTGATAAAACGCTCACAATAATAGTATCACAGAGATTTTGATTTATGGTGAAATTGTCCTCTGTCACATACAGATGAATTAGCTTTTGTTGAGTTACAAATTCAGCACCACTTAAACCCTCTTTACTTGATAAAACGGACTTGTAAAGAGAGCATTTAGTACGCTCTTATTTCACCCTACACAAATCAATTCGCCAAAAATAGCAGATATACTAGCTCACAGAGTTTATAGATCGGCTATTTTTGGAGAACGTTCCCCCCAGAATAGGTATGCTGGGGGTTCAAGTGGTTAACAAAAGTGGCATTTTAAGATTTAAGCATATTTTGATCATCGGGATAATATCGTTAATCAGCATAATTCTTTCCACAATAATTGTGACGTGTAACTTTCGTATCGTCCCATCCCTACTGTGTATGTCTGTTACAACATTAAATGACCCTTTCTCTCCAGGTTCCATCGACCTTAGTCTCCCTCCTCCTGGACGACGAAGCACTTACATGCCGGCCAGCTGGGTCTTCGCTGAGGAGTCGCTCTGCTAAAAACGGACCGCCCCCGTTTTTATTACATTTGTGAATGTACAGTAACAGAAACATCAGGGACGACCTGGAACCGACAGAAAAAAACAAACAAACAAACATACAAACAGGAACGCTCCTCCCTTTCCTCCTTCCATCGACCTCTAACGCTTACGTTGCTTTCTCTAAAACGGGAGGTGGAGGTGGAGCGGAACAGATGCAGTATTTCTCCCGGACGGACGGACGGACGGATGGGACAGGAGTGTGGTAGGAGGGGGGGACCACGTGCCAACAAACCGGCGGAGGGGGTTGGCTGGCAGAGGACTTGGATCCAATCCCCTTGGTCTGGGAGAGGACCTTCTGTCCGCGCTCTGCTGATATGTGGTATCCCTCAGGGACCGTGTTTCGAATCACAAACCTTTAAAGCCTGGTTTGCGCTCCGTCGCACGGCGGTGTCGCGCGCAGGAAATACCCGACCCACAAGCTCACGGCGCGTCGCATCTGCAACGCGCCGCGGGCTTGTAGGTCGGGTATTGTCGGCGCGCGATGCCGTCGCGCTACGGAAGTGTAAATCGGGCTTAACGCCGCCTCATTCTATGTTGCCTTGTTCCTGCTTTTACTCTGTATGGCACAGCTAACTCATGTTGTTGACATAATAACATATGGTAATAATAGTAATAATAATAATAATAATGATAATAATGATAATAATAATGACGGTGACAATAATAATACACACAGTCATAATAGGTTATAGAGACTAAAGGACAGGAGAATGAAGACTGACTGGGACGTGCCATTGATGATGACTGGACAAGCTCTGGGATTATTGTGTGTAATTCTGTGTAATTGTGTATAGATTGCTGTGATCCCTTTTAGACTGAGACTCTGAGAGATCCTATAACAAAAACACAAAAACAAAAAAAAATCTGTAATGCACAAAGATATTTTATATCGTAATTCTGATCACGTGACTAGTGACAGCTTTTATTTGAGCCTTCTTTTGTTTTGTTTTTATTGTTTGGCTTGCCTGTATTTATGGTTGTGATGTGAGGTGGCCATTTGGAGCTTCAAGCTAAAGCGCCGTCCACACCAAGCACGATAACTCTAACGATACGATATTGCTTTATTATCAGCTCACACTGAAATTTCTTTAGGCAAGAAGAATAGAAGACTTGTCAAGGTCCAGTTGCAAATTGCAGACAGGTGCGCTTTTATGGCGGTTTTGAAGGACAGTAGGGAGTCGCACTTTTCGATGGCTGTTAGTAGGGCATTCCACATTTTGGTGGCATAATAGTAGAATGAATTCATCCCCATGTTTGTGCCGAGTCTGGGGGGAATGAGATCAGTGGAGCTCCCTCTGATGTTCTGCCCAGGGTCCAGGGGTCATCGCCATGCTGGCTTGTGGTGGACATTTTTGTCAAAATTCCATCTCCGCCATGGACATACAAAATGAGCGGACAATACTGTTACTAGAAACACATAAAGAGCTAGCTAGCCATGAATGACCATATAAAAAAAAAAAAAGTTAAATCAAATGAAACCAAATGGACCCTACATGTCCATTTGGTTTCATTTGAACACTCTCAGTGTTATGGGGGTCCTCGCAAATAAAACGTTTGATAACCACTAGTACTAGTGGACTTCTAATGTGCCATAGTGTCATAATAAATCGGTGTCATACATATTCTGAAAGAAACCTGTAGACTTGGGTCTTATGATCAAAATAAGAACATTATAATGGTGTGCAAAAGAAAATCAAAGATTTGCCCGGACAAGGCCAAGTCTTTTCCACAGACACATATTGATGACCCCTGCCGTGGGCGTTTCTCACTGTTTACAGAAAATTATCATACATCAGTGTGGACACTCACATATTGTTATTGTTATCGTTACAGTTGCAGTTATCGTGTTTTTGTGTGAACTGCCCTTTTAGTGATAGGAAAGGTCAGACCACGTTGCCAGGATAACCTCTATTGCCTAAAGGACTGTGTAGAACGCTTGTTCTCATATTACTGAATTCTGCAAAATCCCCTGCATGAGCCAACACAGAATCCCAGTGCATTGGGGTCAGGAGAATCATTCTTCATTTATACTTTTCTATGAGTTTTTTTTGTACTTCCCTTTAAAAAAGAAACGTCAAAAACATGCAATGCAAAATTGTAGCCGTTGTCAACGATAGGGTTGTGCTAGTTGTAGCTATACTAGAAGTTTTAAATGTTCTGGAAGTTAACAGAATGTCTCGGTGCAGTGAGTGGAGATCAGGGATTAAACAAAACATCTAGATATGAACCAGAGGCCGACAGGGAGCCATTTTTAGCAGGACGTTTGTGAAACTGCAGAGGTGATGCCAGTAGATGACAGGGTTCTCTTTGCTGTGTACAGGATGATGATGTGGTTTAACTGATGCTTGTGTATATCTTGTCTTCCTATTATTTGGAAAAGAACATTTTAAATATATTGAAAAAGTATTATAGGTTGCTATTTTTTTAAGCACAGAAATATTAGTGTATGGTTAAAATGCTACAAGAATGGGAATATGAAAGTACCTTTTCTGTAAAAAACAACAAAAACAACTAAGGAGTTCTTTTTTTAAATTGAATGTGGAATTTTAGTAACCCGAGTTATTTTCTTTTTAGTTGTAAATAGTCACATCTGGATCTAATTAAAAATCTTAAAATTCCTGAAGTCTTGTGTTTGCAGTTGTGGTCACGTGGCTTTTGGTCAGGCACTTTTGGCCATGTTCTGGTCCAGTTGGAGAGTGGACGGGATCCAGGCGAGACAAGACAAAGGGATGGGAAAATGTTGGAGACAGACGAACCACACTCACATTACTGATACATTGAATCTAGAGCAGGGGTCTTCAACAGGGGGTCCGGGACCTCTAGAGGGTCCTCAGAGTTACTACAGCGAGGCCGCCAAATCATTAAGCGATAGGATATTTATTTTATGTTAACCACTTGAACCCTAGCATCCCTATTCTGAGGAGAACTTTAGCCAAAAATAGCAGATCTACAAGCTCACTTGTAGATCGGCTATTTTCGGCAAAGTAGTTTGTTGTAGAGGGGAAAAGAGCAGATCAACAGAGTCTAAGGTCAAGTTTATTAAGTATTGACAGTTTAAGTGGTTAAATGTCTGAAAACACACATTAACATGAATCTAACATACACTGATGATATTGCTGTCAAACAAGTCTATGAAGCTACAGTATGAAATATATTCAATCTGCAACACAATTTTATAACAATATGTATGGGGGGGGGGGGGGGGTCAACAGCTTCCTCTGTGACCAGACAATCCGGTTTGGCCCGGGATTGTACAAGCTGGGTGTCCCGAGTCCTGACAAATATCTCTAAAACAGTCGTTCTACCTCAAATAATATTTGTCTCTCCATGTACCACCATTATGACTGGTGTTAAAATACAGTAACACCAGTCATAACCTACCTACCCTGTCCTACGCAGGACATTTGAGTGTTTTAGAGTTCATAATTAAAGAAATCCCGGTTTTCAGCATTCACTACCAAACTGTCCCGGTTTTCAAAAGTTCAAATACAGTAACACTTGTTTTGAGTGCTTTAGATGTTCTGTTGAAAGGTGCAGTCACTAGGTGTGCCAAGTGCTAGAATAATTGCCCCCCATCCTGATGAAAACACCAGGGGAAAATAAACAACATTTCCCAGAAACGTCAAAGCAATTGTCAACAATTGCAGTAACACACTGCAATGCAACATGTTGTGAGCATGTAGATTGGCTATTTATTTTATTTTATTTTTTTATCTGATTTCAGTGATTAACGGTTTGGGGTTTTGAAAAATTATGGTCACCCTAGTCCAGCCAGAAGACACAAGCTAGGGATGGGAAAATGGCAAGAGAATGATGAACCACACAATACCGATACATACAGCTTCCTCTGCCCAATGCCTATTTTCCTAGTCTAGACCACAAAGAAAAGGAAAAGCTGATCACAAATGCAAGGGACTATAACAAAAACTAAAATGCTACTGCTAGGAAATCCTCTGTGCTCTGTGCATTGTAGGCCATACACAACACGAGAATGTGAGGTCTTAGCGACACCTGCTGACAAGGTTATGTCACGACAACATGATATTGGTTGTCTCTACTTGGAGGCTTAAAGAATGACTAGAGTCATTCAGTACATCATAAAAAGAATGTGATCACAACATCTCAACAACCATTCAATACATGACATGCAGAAATATAGATCCATGCCAGAACTGGGCCGTAAAAGCAGAGGGCATCAACTTTTGTAAGATTTGTAAAAGTCAGGTCTTTGACAATTATTTGGCATTAAAAGATGGGCTTTAACAATAATCTCCAATTAACAGAAACATATACACCAGATGGCACTGCCTAACCATAATGATCAACAAATGACCCTTTATGGTACAGTATATGAATTAAATTACATTCTGTATCAAAAAACATTCAACCATTCATATTTTTGTCAAAAAGGTGGGCATCATATCTGTGCATTCTAAGCATGAACAACTGATCTGGACATTTGTTTCTTGTTTTTGTTTTTTTAAACTCATATTCCTAGCCTCCATTGAAACATATAGGCTAGTGCATATTGTACATATAGTTTCTTTATCTTTTTTCACAAACCCTCTCTAATTCCATGATGCTCTACAAAAGTGGTGATCATGTCTTCTCTAAAAGAAACCTCTCTCCAAGATTTACTGCTGAAAGAAAAGAGGCTCTCTATACAAACTAAAATGGAAAACCCTCCTTATATTATAACAGAATATGTTATGTTGTTGTTGGGTATAACTGAATACATGTAATTGGGATTACATAATCAGATTGTGAAAAATAAGTAGCCCATCTATCAGTCCAGATTGAAAATGTATAATTACATTATAGTTACATTGTCATTGGAAGTTGATTGCATTACGTCTTTAAAATATGGCCGTTTTCATCCCCCACCCCCTGACAGCTGACTGGGACAGCCTTTCTCAATCAAAGACCCCCTGCTGTTCCTATCTTTTATTAAGGTCTATGGTCCCCCCCACCTCTCACCCCTCAGTTCTGTTCAATTCAATTCAATTCAATTCAATTCAAAGGAGCTTTATTGGCATGAGAAATACGTACAATATGAATTGAGTACATGAGGATTTCTGAACTGTCTACAGCCCTCCTCTGAGACACAGACTGATTAGAATTTTTCTTTACTAGTTTAACATGAGCATTAGTGAGGACATATTATATGAAGATATGTTGAAAAGTGGTGAAGTCGTCCTTTAACAGTTTGCAAAAAAAGCACAGAAAGTACAGTTCTATACAAATGGATGCTAAAGGACTAAACCCAAGACAGCACTATGGCTTTTTTCTAATTGGGATCCTGTGTATTCACTAATTACTTTGTAGATTTAGATGACTATTATAAAAAAAAATACATAAACCCTTCAGCCCTTTATATATTTCGGCCATTTGAAAATAGCAAAATAGCACAATCTACAAGCTCACAATGTGTTGCATCGGAACCATTGTGAGCTTGTAGATCTGCTATTTTTGTGACACATCTGAGCTTGTAGATCTGCTATTTTTTTCCCGAAAGATTTGAAATGATGGATGAAACATTTGAACTTGTGAAATGGGACATTCTGCACAATGAGTACTTTTACTGTTGGTACTTTAGGTACATTTTGATGCCAATACTTTTGTACTTTTACTCAAGTACATTTAGAATACTGGAATTTGACTTGTAACAGAGTATTTCTCCTTATTGATACTTTTACCTATAAGTAAAACATGTGAGTATTTATTCCACAAACTGACACAGAGGAAGGGGGCGTGGTCTCATCAAAAACGCGCGTGGTCTCCTCTGACAGCGGTGCATGCCGGGAAGGGAACACAAGCCTCAGCACGTAGACTACACACTCACTACAAAACAAACACACACACAACTCTCCCAGGTAAGAATAACACACACACTGCTTACTAACTACACACCCTCACCACAACCCGCTTCATCAACATACTATGTCTCTGTGTGTCGTTTCAGTCGTTAATGTATTCATTCATTCATTCATTCTCATCATGCTAATGCTAACGCTGCTGTCGGCTAGCGAGCTAACTTAGCCGTCGTAAGCATCAGCGTTGCCAGATCGTACGAGAGAAACAAGCAGCCGTTTCTGTGAAAACGAGCCCAAAAGAAGCGACTCTGGGAGTCTGGGCCACATGAGAGCAATTTAAACCTGTATGCATCGGACATTTGCGTATGCGTGGGATATTTGACACCACACAGCAAGCCTGAATAAGAAACTACACTTAAAAACAAGCCAAAAAAAAAACGCAATGAGGAATATTCACAAGCTATTATACAGAAAAAAACAAGTCCAAAGTCTCTTATAATAAGCGGACATGGCAACACTGACTAGCATCGCGTGTGTATAACTACTGGACACATGATGTTAGCTAATGTTAGCTCGTTAGCCTGAATAACAGGGTTGTTGTAATGACAGCTCTGTGTGGTCAGCAGTGTGTGAACATGATGTTATTATAACGTATGTGAGTGGATCACAATGTAGCTTTAATGTAGCTGTTAAAGCCACGTGTGATTGACAACATCTGTCCTACTTTCACTAAGGGCTGCATTGTACAGGAGTCCTTCCTTCTACACTGTAAAACCCTTAGAGGTAATTTAACTCTGAGAGCTGTCCAGTCCAGTCACATTGGACACAATGGACAGACCAGATGCTTGAGTCCAGTGTTCTTCTGGCCAGAGGGTTCCAGCATAAGTGCCAATTCCCCCACACCTGTCAAATGTTACTAAATGGACATTGTTTACACTCTAGAGCAGTGGTTCTCAAAGTGGATTCCAGGGGAGTCTCAGCGTCCCCTTTGGGAGGTCTAAATGTACCCTTACAAGTCTGTAACTCTGACAGTATACAAATGGAACCAAATGGACCCGTTAGGGTCCATTTGGTTCCATTTGTATGCTGCCAGAGTTAAGGGGAGACCGTGAAATTTAAAAGTTTGAGAACCATTGCTCTAGAGAGCAGTTCTATAGACAACCACTGGTCCAGGGTTACAAGGGGTCAGTCTAGCAGTGTCCATTTGGTATTTTTTGCAGTGCAAGTTCCTAAACAGCTGCCTTACAGGGTGAAAGACACCATGGAAGGAAGTGTGTGTGTGTCTGACTGACAGCTTTTTGAGGTCTAACGTCATCTGGTCAGTCGCTGCTTCTGGGGTCATTATATTTGTGGACACGTGTTGTTAACAGGTTCAGTCTATTAATGATGTCTGACGCCACAGATCCAAATGTTCAGGCTTCCGTAACTTGCATGACATGTCTCCCCCCACCCCATGTCTTGCTTTGGGCCGTGGTTCCCGAACTGAGGGTCTGGACCCCCAGGGGGGTCCCCAAATTATTTTGGGGGTGTCCAGATGTTTAGCTTATTGTGCAACATTGTTTTCTCACTCAACAGTAAACAAACCATCATACTGTATAAGTGTATACAGAGTATCTGCATATTTCTAAAGTGAAAATTGTATGACTTTTAAGATCTTTTAATACCAAATTGAATACATTGTCAAATATTCCGTAAGAAAGAGGCAGACATTGTGAAAATAGCCGATCTCCAAGCTCACAACAACGCCTCACAGTGGGAGGCGTTGTGAGCCAGTAGTTATCTGTGGAACCGAGTCAAACTAATTGTAATGCCTACAGTTCCAAGTGCTTGTCAGGGTGGGGGGTCCCCAGTTCCCCAATTTATTTGTTATTATTATTAACATTGTAATATATATTTTTTATATTTATTTATATATATATATATATTTATATATAGATGTATATAAAAAACGATTTCCTCTTTGTCGTTGCCAGGAAAGCGGTAGAATGACACTTTAGTCGTTATTTTAGTCTCAGATCTGTTAAAACAGCGAGGGACACAGCACTGCGCATATTGGGAAAATACACACTTGGACCCGGAAGTTAATCTAGCGGGGCGCAGCGTCACGTCTTAACAACCGAATTCTCTTAGACAAAGGCACTGACTAGTGAATAGACTGTGTCTTATGTGATTATTTTCCTTGTTTATTGTAGGTTGTTCTGGATAATACCTTGTTTATTGTAGGTTGTTCTGGATAATACCTTGTTTATTGTAGGTTGTTCTGGATAATCGATTCATATAATCAGTTCAGTTAAATCGCTCCTGAAAACGTATTTGTATACCAAGGCCTTTCCTTAGATTTTAGTACCCTTACCTTGCACATTTGGTTGTCTCAATTGTGTTACTTTCAATACATAATGTATGTATGTTTGTATGTATATGCTTTGGTTTTATTTTATCTATATGTTTTAATTGACTTGTTGGATACTATGGATGTTTTTTTTTATCTTGGCACTGTAAAGCACTTTGTAACACTGTTTTCGAAAAGCGCTTTATAAATAAAGTTTATTATTATTTTACATAATTCCGAACTCACCATTGTACTCTTGTTGTGTTTTTCTGCTCAAGGTTTGTTGCCATAATGCCTGCTAAAAAGTCCAAGACTCCCTCCAAGACTCCAAGGAAGAGAGCGGCCCCATCGGATGATGAAGAGAGTCAGAAGAGAGTGAAAGGTAACGTCATTTATGCTTCAGACCTCTGGGATGTGCGTATATTTATATTTTTTGTATTGTTTTTTAGTGTGTGAAAATAGCAGAACTAACAAACTTGCCACGTGTGGCGATGAGACACATTGTGAGTTTGTAGATCGGCTGAAATATCGATTAGTTTGAATAGCTCTTGCACTACATCATGTGGTGCCATTCGGCTGCCGTGTTAACGTGGTCAGATGGGTGGGCAAATCAAATCAAGCTTTATTTTTAGAGCACATTTAAAACACTCGAGATTGACCACAAGTGCTGTACACAGTAAAATCAAAGCGTCAATAAAAGCATTATGCATATGCACCCACATGGCATCAAAACACAATAAAAAAAGTACAATAACCTCAGGTGTGAGCAAAGGCCATTGAAAAGAAATAAGTGTTAAGAAGAGATTTAAAAGCCTCAATAGACTGGGCACTTCTAATGGTAAAGGGCTGTCTATTCCAGAGCCCAGGGCATGCAGCAGCAAAGGCACGCTCTCCCCTGCATTTTAGCCTAGTTATGTGGGAACAATCTAGTGCAGCTTGTCGGCAGACCTCAATGCTCTGGCTGGAGTATAATCGTCTAAAAGTTCAGATAGATACTGTATATGAGGGGGCCAGCCCGTGTAGAGGTTTATAAACACACGAAAGCACATAAAACCGTAAAATGAATTCTAAACTTGACAGGGAGCCAATGAAGTGTAGCTAAAATTGGGTTTCTTTGTGCGTGTAAAGGAGGCGAGCAGCTGCGCTTTGAACCAGCTGCAAGCGACCGAGTGAGGACTGCTCAATGCCACTCAATGTGTACAAGTAGTTACAGTAGTCTAGTGAAGGCATGAATTGCCATCTCCAATTGTTTATCGGGCCGCAGGCTGAAAACCCACCTCTTCAGGATTCAGGAAACACTACCCTGACCCTTCCTCTTAGCCTTGCCTACTTGTTGTCAATTTTATTTGTACGAGCTCTTGTTTTATTAGATCTTGTTTACTTGATACACTTATTTGTTTTAGCTCTTGCTCATTTGTTTTTCCTATGCGTCTCATCTGTAGGTAGCTGATATATTGCACTTTTACCTTGGCGCTAGGTACACTCTTAGTTGCTTGTTTTAGAAGAGAATGGACTTAAGACTTATGGTGATTAGTAGTTTTCTTGCCTACCTACTGTATGTTTAATGCACTTATTGTAAGTTGCTTTGGATAAAAGCGTCTACTAAATGACTGTAATGTAATGAGATAGGGGTTAACCTGGGCTACGAGTCCGAGTTGGAAAAACTGAGCTAATTTGCTTGTCAAAAGTGAAGGTGCTGTCAAAGGTAACGCCCAGGTTTTTGACAGCTGAACGGATGTTGGAGTTGAAAGAGCCCGGGGTCGCAGAGGATGGAATGTCACGGCCGAAGATTATTATTTACGTTTTGCTTTCGTTAAGATTCAGGAAGTTAAGAGTCCATCCAGCTTTTAACATCAGTTAGGCAGTCGATGGGGATCCGCGGCCATCTATCGATTTGGGGGTCCTTGACACTGTAAAGTTTTGAGAACTAACTCTCTCTCTGCTCCCTGTGTTCCAGTTCATCACAGGAGTCACGGGACAGAACCGGGGGAGGTTCTGGTGCTGGGCCAGGGCGACGTGGGACAGCTGGGCTTAGGAGAGAACACCATGGAACGGAAAAAGCCGGCCCTGGTCACCCTGCAGGAAGGCGTGGTTCAAGTGGCAGCCGGGGGCATGCACACCGTGTGTGTCAGTGAAACCGGAAGCGTAAGCAACAAGTCATGAGTCATTTATTTATATATATATATATATATATATATATATATATATATATATATATATATATATATATATATATATATATATATATACATACCATCATTTGTAGTTTTCAGGGAAGACAAAAACAAGAGGAGGGAGAGCAAGGAAGGAACATGGCAAAAGATACATCTAAGAGGTCTACATACTGTATATTTACAATTTAGGCAATTATCAGACTCACTTAATCCAGAGCGATTTACAGTAAGCAAGGAAAACAGGAGATAATACATCAAATGCATAGCAATAGTAATCTAGTAGATCATAGGTAAACCAAGAACACATCATCAGTCTAAACCAGGGGTTTTCGACAGGGGGTCCGGGACCCCTAGGGGGTCCTCAGAGCTACTATAGGGGGTCCGCCAAATCTTTGTGTGATAGGATTTCGTTTTTTTTACCTTAACCACTTGAACCCTAGAATTCCTTTTCTGAGGGGAACATTAGCCAAAAATAGCAGATCTACAAGCTCTCAACGCCTCGCAGTGCGTTGAGATCTTGTAGATCTGCTATTTTTGGCAAAGCGGCTATAGGTGTAGAGGGGAAAAAAGAGCAGACTAAGTGAAAAAAAAACTTAAATCTGAAACACAATTTTATACAATATAGAGTAGGGGGTCCCTGCTTCATCTCTCTCAGCTAGGGGGTCCTTGGCCTGAAAAACGTTGAAGACCCCTGGTCTAAACCGTATAATATCAACAAATCTGTACATCGAAACTATACACACTATAGGATGCCAGGTTCTACAAATAGACCTGGCGTCTTGTCTACGTAACATGCTATCTAAATGACTTCATCGCCTTTGCACGAGCCTCCAAGGTGGTCAAGGCTATGGCATTAAAAGGCAGCCAGTATGTACGTTTCGGTTAGACTCACTCACTGTATGTTATTGTGCTTCCTCTTTTGTAGGTGTTCACGTTCGGCTGCAACGACGAGGGTGCCCTGGGTCGGGAGACGTCAGAGGAAGGCTCTGAATCGGTCCCGGGGAAGGTCGTCCTTGAGCACAAAGTGGTGCAGGTGTCTGCTGGGGACAGCCACACCGCCGCTCTCACAGAGGACGGGGTGGTCTACATCTGGGGCTCGTTTAGAGTGAGGACGCCCCATCTTATCCTTTTTTTCCTTCTGTTGTTAGTTTTGGCTCTTTTCAACAACAAGAATTAACCCTTTCAATCCGGGAACGCATCCGTGTCATTTTATATTTCTTTGGCTATTCAGAAAATAGATATACAAGCTCATAGATTTTTGTAGATCTGCTGTTTTTGAAACCTCTTGAAATGATTTGCAAATCTTTGAATATATGTATTTTTAAAGCGGATATTTGTACCTCAAATCTTTGCTTGTGGGGGTCCCTAGAACAAAACATTTTTTTTTAAATATTTGTTTTTGGCACGCAGCAAAGTCGTCGGGAACAGGAGTCGAACCCGCGACACGCTGTCAGGCTGGCATTGCAGCCTAGGGTGCCTGGACCGCTGCGCGCCGGCCAAATACATATACATATCTAAAAACTCAAGAGGTACAGTAGTACTATAACCCGAGTAGAACTGGTCAAAATAGTGAAAATACCCGATTGAGCTTGTAGATAGTTTTACTTTTTTATGTTATGTTTTTATGACGCACTTCTCCCTTCAGGGGTGGTTGTGGTTATAATGGAAACATGAACAAAAAACAAAACTATCACAGGGTTAACCCTTTTGTTGTCGGAAAGAGCGATATATGTCTGTCTTTTTCTTGTACTGTATCTTGTGTAACTAAGAATGAATTGTTTTAATGAAGAAAACCTAACCTTACTTAACCTTAAACTTAATCTTCCCTAGTCTACCTGTTAATCGTAACCTTGGTCTTATCTGCCTGTTCAAATTCAACTTGCTATAAAATGTCAGAACCCCCTTGTGCTTAAACATGGCAACCCTGTGCTTGTTTCAGGATAACAACGGTGTTATTGGTCTTTTGGAGCCAATGGAGAAATGTAGCCTTCCAGTTAAACTTCACATCAAAGAGCCAGTTGTGAAGATTGCATCAGGTATGTGCTTCATTAAGGTTGGGGCTCCGCTGGGCAATTAACCAAACATGCATCGAAACCAACTTTTAGAACCTCTCACCGACTTAATCACGCTCATGTCGGTGAATCGAGTAAGCTTATAGATCTTCCATTTTCAAAAAGATATAGAATATTATATAGAAATATTTGGTGTGTATGTGTATATATATATATATATATATATATATATATATATTATTTTTTTTATTCAGATGGTCTGCAGAGAAATACAATAATTTGACATTCGCATGACAAGCCCAAAAAAACGCAACCCACAACTACCAATATTTACAAGCAACTTTACAGGAAAAATAAGCCCAAAGTTGCTTAAAATAAGCGGACATGGCAACCCTGCGTAGAACCACGCTGCATTGGTGCATGTAAACAAACAGCTGTGACAGAAAGTAGAACGGAAGTGGTTAATACGCATGCGTGACTGGTCTATCACCGGTGCCTGGCATGCACACTACAGCGTTTTCAATCGCCGTTGCGCCTCTGTCTAAACGCAGGGGAAAAAATGAGAACACAACAGGACTTTACCATTTTCTCTAGAGACCGTCGTCGTCTAAACATGGCCGTAGAAACTTGACATGACAGTTCACTTTACCACTTAATTTCTCCCCCCGCCAGGTAATGACCATCTGGTGATGATGACGAATGATGGGAACCTGTACACACTAGGGTGTGGAGAGCAGGGCCAGCTGGGAAGGGTGCCGGAGATGTTCTCCAACAGAGGAGGCAGAATGGGCCTGAGTAAGTCATGACTGTTTTCCAATACTAAAGAACTAAAGAGAACCGCGCTGTCTTAAACGCATTGCATGCGTTCTAGATTTGTTTTCCAGAACGCTACGGCTCAGTTTCAGATGAGGTTCTCTAGGACCTGATCGGGGTCCTGCTCAGGAGCTAGTAACAATGAGTTCTGGAAACTCATCGAATAGAATATTCAATATTATTGCCAACAGTTAAAAGGACAGTATCTTTTAAAGAACCAAAATGGATTAAACACAAAATTGACCTCCCGATTGTTTTTGTTTTTTTTATCTCTGGGACCCTCCATTTAGTTTCAAACTATCGGTCATTTAGCCTCCTTCATTTGAAAACCACAGCCTTTAAAGGAGTAGTTCACCCCAAAAAAATTGCTAATTTTCTATCAATTACACACCTCATGAAGCCTTGAATTCATGGAGATTTTTTTAGTTTTTGTCACATTCCTAAGCCAATAATTTGATTACCGGAGGAGACTACTGACCGATGACCCGGTCAATTCAGGAATGCGACGCGAAAAAAAAAAACAATCTCCATGAATTCAAGGCTTCATGGGTTGTGTAATTGATTGAAAATAAGTCATGTTTTTAATATAATGTGCTGTCTTGTGTGTTTATTTGATTTAAGGCCGGCTGCTGACCCCCCAGGTGGTGAAATTCAAAGGCAAGGTGCAGCTGGTGGATGCCTTCTGTGGAGCCTACTTCACTTTCGCCGTTTCAAAAGAAGGCCATGTGTACGGGTTTGGATTGTCAAATTACCACCAGCTTGGTGAGTGAGTCGGTCCGCCACAAAAGGTTTTTGCGGGTTGTGTGATTTCATCGGTGTATGTACATGTTCTGGAAATAGTCGGTACAGGACAATATCGATAGCCCCCTTTTTTGACGTAAAGTAATGCAAGGAACTTTGGGAGTCTTTTAACCCATTAAAACCGGGAATGCATCTGTGTCATTTTAAGATTTCTTTGGCTATTCAGAAATAGCAGATATACAAGCTCATAGTGCCGCGCTACGAGCTTGTAGATGTGCTATTTTTGAAAAATCATGAACATTTTTGCAAATCTTTGAATATATCTATATATCATCTATCTATATCTGTATGTATCTATCTATCTCTCTATCTATCTAGTTGTTTAAAGTAAACATTTGTAACTCAAATCTTTGCTTCTGGGGGTCCCTGGAACAATATATTTTACGGTTTGCTTTAAAAATATATATTTAAAGATTTGCACAAATGTTCACGATTTTTCAAAAATAGCATATTTAAAGATTTGCACAAATTTTCACGATTTTTCAAAAATAGCAGATCTAACAGTAGTATTACTATCTGGAGAGATGGGAGCGAGGTTCCTGAATTTCCAGCCAACATTCCTGTGGATAAAAGGATGCTCTGGCAACAATCGGCTAACTTGGCACGTTTTAATAATTGGAACATGTGTCCATTCCAAGAATGTATATATATCAGACAGGACTTTAGTGACGACAGGTAGAAATAGTTCTCATTCAATTTAAATGAAGATGTTGCCGTTAACCTCCTTGCATTCTATCCAGTTTATTTGTGACATTTACTTGAACCCCAGCCTCCACATTCTGTGGGGAACATTTGCCAAATTGTTGTGAGCTTGTAGCTTAAAGGTACAATATTAATTGTACCTTTATATATTATATGCAATATAAAGGGGCTATTTTTTGGAAACAGATTTGGTGTAGACTGAAAAAGCTACATGCAACTCGCTTCCAGTTTGCTAAGTGTATAGGGTTAAAGGGAGTAACTTTAAATGTCGTCTTGGTACACCACCACAGTGGTGGAAAGTAACTAGGTGCATTTACCTAAGTACAATTTGTAGGACAACTTTTACTTCTACTCCACTACATCTCGGTCAAATGTTGCACTTTTTACTCCACTACAATGATTAGAAAACTGTAGTTACTTTGTAGATTTGGATTATTACAAAACATACATTAACGACTTCAGCCCTATTTAAACAGGCTCACGACGCGTTTGAGCTTATAGATACGTTATTTTCAAAAGATTTTTTTAGGCATGTGATAACTTGTGAAACGGTACATTCTGCATAATGAGTACTTTTTACCTTTGGTACTTTTACTCAAGTATTTTTTTTATACCGGACTTTTACTCAGAGTATTTCTCCATTGCAGTATTGATACTTTTACTTACCGTAAGTAACAAAATGGGAGTTACTTTTTCTACTGC